>NC_030684.2:26427350-26736805 GCF_000004195.4 Xenopus tropicalis | reverse complement strand
TCTCCCATAAGACTCAATGGCACTCTGCAGCTCCAACCCGGCCCAAGGAAAGTCTCCCATAGGGCTCAATGGCACTCTGCAGCTCCAACCTGGCCCAAGGAAAGTCTCCCATAGGGCTCAATGGCACTCTGCAGCTCCAACCCGGCCCAAGGAAAGTCTCCCATAGGGCTCAATGGCACTCTGCAGCTCCAACCCGGCCCAAGGAAAGTCTCCCATAGGGCTCAATGGCACTCTGCAGCTCCAACCCGGCCCAAGGAAAGTCTCCCATAGGGCTCAATGGCACTCTGCAGCTCCAACTTGGCCCAAGGAAAGTCTCCCATAGGGCTCAATGGCACTCTGCAGCTCCAACCCGGCCCAAGGAAAGCCTCCCATAGGGCTCAATGGCACTCTGCAGCTCCAACCCGGCCCAAGGAAAGCCTCCCATAGGGCTCAATGGCACTCTGCAGCTCCAACCCGGCCCAAGGAAAGTCTCCCATAGGGCTCAATGGCACTCTGCAGCTCCAACCCGGCCCAAGGAAAGTCTCCCATAGGGCTCAATGGCACTCTGCAGCTCCAACCCGGCCCAAGGAAAGTCTCCCATAGGGCTCAATGGCATTCTGCAGCTCCAACCCGGCCCAAGGAAAGTCTCCCATAGGGCTCAATGGCACTCTGCAGCTCCAACCTGGCCCAAGGAAAGTCTCCCATAGGGCTCAATGGCACTCTGCAGCTCCAACCTGGCCCAAGGAAAGTCTCCCATAGGGCTCAATGGCACTCTGCAGCTCCAACCCAGCCCAAGGAAAGTCTCCCATAGGGCTCAATGGCACTCTGCAGCTCCAACCCGGCCCAAGGAAAGTCTTCCATAGGGCTCAATGGCACTCTGCAGCTCCAACCTGGCCCAAGGAAAGTCTCCCATAGGGCTCAATGGCACTCTGCAGCTCCAACCCGGCCCAAGGAAAGTCTCCCATAGGGCTCAATGGCACTCTGCAGCTCCAACCCAGCCCAAGGAAAGTCTCCCATAGGGCTCAATGGCACTCTGCAGCTCCAACCCGGCCCAAGGAAAGTCTTCCATAGGGCTCAATGGCACTCTGCAGCTCCAACCTGGCCCAAGGAAAGTCTCCCATAGGGCTCAATGGCACTCTGCAGCTCCAACCCGGCCCAAGGAAAGTCTCCCATAGGGCTCAATGGCACTCTGCAGCTCCAACCCGGCCCAAGGAAAGTCTCCCATAGGGCTCAATGGCACTCTGCAGCTCCAACCCGGCCCAAGGAAAGTCTCCCATAGGGCTCAATGGCACTCTGCAGCTCCAACTTGGCCCAAGGAAAGTCTCCCATAGGGCTCAATGGCACTCTGCAGCTCCAACCCGGCCCAAGGAAAGCCTCCCATAGGGCTCAATGGCACTCTGCAGCTCCAACCCGGCCCAAGGAAAGCCTCCCATAGGGCTCAATGGCACTCTGCAGCTCCAACCCGGCCCAAGGAAAGTCTCCCATAGGGCTCAATGGCATTCTGCAGCTCCAACCCGGCCCAAGGAAAGCCTCCCATAGGGCTCAATGGCACTCTGCAGCTCCAACCTGGCCCAAGGAAAGTCTCCCATAGGGCTCAATGGCACTCTGCAGCTCCAACCTGGCCCAAGGAAAGTCTCCCATAGGGATCAATGGCACTCTGCAGCTCCAACCTGGCCCAAGGAAAGTCTCCCATAGGGCTCAATGGCACTCTGCAGCTCCAACCCAGCCCAAGGAAAGTCTCCCATAGGGCTCAATGGCACTCTGCAGCTCCAACCCGGCCCAAGGAAAGTCTTCCATAGGGCTCAATGGCACTCTGCAGCTCCAACCTGGCCCAAGGAAAGTCTCCCATAGGGCTCAATGGCACTCTGGAGCTCCAACCCGGCCCAAGGAAAGTCTCCCATAGGGCTCAATGGCACCCTGCAGCTCCAACCCGGCCCAAGGAAAGTCTCCCATAGGGCTCAATGGCACTCTGCAGCTCCAACCCGGCCCAAGGAAAGTCTCCCATAGGGCTCAATGGCACTCTGCAGCTCCAACCCGGCCCAAGGAAAGTCTCCCATAGGGCTCAATGGCACTCTGCAGCTCCAACCCGGCCCAAGGAAAGTCTCCCATAGGGCTCAATGGCACTCTGCAGCTCCAACCTGGCCCGAGAAAAGTCACCCATAGGGCTCAATGGCACTCTGCAGCTCCAACCTGGCCCAAGGAAAGTCTCCCATAGGGCTCAATGGCACCCTGCAGCTCCAACCTGGCCCGAGAAAAGTCACCATACTGAAGCTTGAATGAATCCGAATGTTTCGTACTCGGCGCGAAAGCTGTGAAAAAGGCGCGACTTTTCGCGCAAGTTTTAACGCTACGGAAAAAATCGCAACATTTTGCGCAACTTTCGGAATGACTACGAAAAAGGTGCGACTTTTCGCTTAAGTTTTAACGCTACGAAAAAATCGCCAGATTTTGCGCAACATTCGGAATGGCAACGAAAAAGTCGCGACAATTTTCCGAAAAATCGCAAAATACCGATCATTACGAAAAAAACGCAATCGGACGCATTCAGCCCGTTCGTGGGTAAGTAAATGTGCCCCTTAGTGTTAGTCATTTTATAAATTCAGGTAAGGTCTTACACCACCACCCAGTGGCAGATTATCAGATTACATAGTTTGGAACCAAATATCCCTTTACTAGCCATTTAAATTCATAAGCAAATTTTGGCAACAAACCACATAGAAATGTTAGCTAAGCAGTCTTCTGTGTGACACTTCTGAGCAATGGGCACTACCATTGTGTTTCTTTTTTAGGTAGACGAATAATATGAATTAGAAAATCAGACACTCTGGGGCTCATTTATTAGCTCTGGGCAAATGTGTACCTGGGCAATAACCCATAGCAACCAATCAGTGATTAGCTTTTTTTAGCCAGCTGCAGGTAACAAAATGAAAGCAACATTCTGATTAGTTGCAATGAGTTACTGTCCCAGCATGGATAAATGAGTTCCAGTGGCTGTCGTGGGGCCTTGGAGTTTACCTGAATGATGTGCAATTTAATAACATGTTTGTGAAAAGGAGCCTGTTCTTGGAGGTGTATATATTTCTTTAAATGATAGATATCCTTGGATCCCAAAGTGGGATGGAAACCAAGATATGGGTGCTGTATAATGCAGTTAGAGTGCTGGGTTCTTGATTAAGCATTTGATTATTTTCCTTGCATCCTGACAAACACAAAGTAGAATAACCAGCAGCACTCCTTACAAAATTGTCTAAGGTTGCGACACAGTAAAATATTGGGCATGGCAACCCTGGACACAAATTTTTGGCACCGTTCTATCATTAGAAAGAGTAATGGAAAACCATCTCCTATAGAGTCCGTTTTAAGCAAATACTTCCATTTTTTTTCCATTTCGCTGCAAATCCATGCCTGGTGAATAATTTCGCCCATCACTATTGGCATATTGGCAGATACATGAATCCCCATTGGTGACAAACCAATCCTATTGAGTTTATTTAAAATTTAAATGATTTTAAGCAGACTTAATGTATGGAGAGCCAAATCACAGAACGTTTCCTTATCTAGAAAACTCAGGTCCCAAGCATTCCAGATAAAAGATCTCATAGTCTTTAAAAAAGCCAAATGCCTTCCAATTCTGCTTACGAAAGCAGTTTTAAAAACTTCATTTTGTATGAGATCAAATTTAAAACAAATTGATACTATTTATTACTGATCTCTCTGTACAGGAATCTGCTATTTATCTTTTGCTCTAGAGCTGCTGCCTGTTTGTTGGGGAAAAAAATATTGAAAAACAGATACCAGTTGCAAGGTATGTAAGGTAAGCTGGCCATACAGTGAAAAATGTTTGCTTGTTTGACAAGGTTGCCAAATAAACCCATTTTACCAGATATGTCCACCTTAAAGTGAGTAATATTAGGCTGATCAGGGCCAAATGATCAGACCACAGCAATGGCATTGTAGGCCTTAGGGTTGAGAATAGTATCAATGAGTCAATGGAGTCCTCACTCCAATGGTATTTTTAAACCTGCCTGCTCAATAGTCAGGTATTGGTTTGGCAGGCCCATCAGAGAGCCCTATTCACAGGAGGTAAGCTTTAGGTGGAGGGGAGCCACCGCTGGTGGAATTGCGGTAGAGCAGTGATCCCCAACCAGTGACTCACGAGCAACATGTTGCTCCCCAACCCCTTGGATGTTGCTCCCAGTGGCCTTAAAGCAGGTGCTTATTTCTGATTTTCTTGCTTGGAGGCAAGTTTTGGTTGCATAAAAACCCAATATAATGCCAACCAGGGCCTTCTGTAGGCTGCCAGTCCACATTGGGGCTATTAAATAGCCAATTATTGCTCTTATTGGCACCCCTAGGAACCATTTTCATGCTTGTGTTGCTCACCAATGCTTTTTCCCATTTGAATGTGGCTCACAGGTATAAAAGGTTGGGGATCCCTGCGGTAGAGGGTAAGGGAGGCACCACTGGTTGAACTGCAAGGGTGCAAGGAGAGGCACTTCTGGTGGGATTCGAGTAGATGGAAGAGAAAGTGGAATTGTGTTAGAATTGCTTACTGCTAGTGGAAGTACTGAGGCAGAGGGGCATTTGTATGCTGTGTAATGGCCTTTCACTGTCCAATGTCATAGTTTTGAACTCCATTAAATTACATTCTGTTACATATCAGGGCTGCCGTCAGAAAGCACAGGTCCCCATGCTACTAAGATAGCAGGGCCCTTCACCGAGGGGGCCCAAATTATGAACCTAGTAGTCAACTCATCTCCCTAAGTGAAGGGCTCTTTCAACAAGTATAATAATAATTTTAAAAAATGATTTCCTTTTTCTCTGTAATAATAGAACTGTACCTTGTACTTGATCCCAATAAATTATGTCTGGGCCTGGACTTTTCCCTTGAGGAAGTTTTGATTACAGACATTGGTTCTTCCTCTGCAAAAGAATTATAACATCTGCAGCTTCCTATCAGGGTTAGATAGTCCCTTTGCTTCGGATTGCAGATTATAAAGTTTCTGGTAGAACCTTGGAAACATTTAGCGATTTTTCAGAGTTTTATATACTACTCTTATGTTTGCTATTTTTCATCTTTAATATATATACTTTATTAAACTGTTTTAAGCATCTAATAGGGCTTCCAGTTTCTTCCCGTTTGTTTGAAATTGTATAAAGATATTATCTAGCATTGTAGATTTATGTTCTTGCTCTAATTTGGCAATATCAGATATTAATTTGTATATTTTTTTTTTTGTTTCTCTTTCTTATAGTGAATACCTGTGGATATAAAAGCTCTCCGCAAAATACTTTTTGGTGCATGGCTGGTGGTGTCATGTGACTGTGTATGGAAAGATGGGAAGGAGGCAGCCAAGGCAATAAGGCAAGGAGAGTGTGCACTCTCGGTTATATGTGGTGCCCCACAGAGGTATATAAATTATGCTGCTGTATTGCTTTGTTCCTTTCTAACATATAATGTATAGGCAGTCAAAATTTGTTGGGCCTGTTTTAAATGTCTGGGAGTATTTGAAATCTCAGTCTGAGCCTGCTATTGAGCTTCCCCAGGTACATACTACTAATCAGTACTATGAAGCTAGCTCTATAACATGGGGCTTTACTGGGCTGGTGGCCAGAACAAGTGGATCTTTGCCCAATTTGACTGCCATAATATGTGGGGCTTGTGGAGATCCGTCAGGAGAGAAACTATGGGGTCTTCATCTGACTGGGTTTTTAAACCTGCCCAATAGATAAAGATATTGTTCAGGCAGGCCACTTAGTGGGCACCATATAAGGGACCATATTTTGCCAATTTGGTTTGTGCATGGCCAACTTTGGTCTGTTTTAATCCCTCCCTCTGGATATTTCAAATATAAACATAGGATTATTATATATATTATTATTATTATGGGATCATTCTTCTACTGGCCAAACAAAAATACTTGGCAGAAGTATTCCCCAGCATTTGGCAGGCTAAGGGGCACATTTACTAGCCCTCGAATCCGAATCCCGAATGGGAAAAAAACGGATTGGAAAGGAAAATTGTGTGATTTTTTTCATCGCCGTCGCAATTGTTTTGTATTTGTCGCGACTTTTCTGCGCCGTTGCGACTTTATTGTATTTTGCGCGATTATTTCGTCGGCGTCGCGTTTTTTTCGTATTGCACTATAGTAAACGGCGGAAAAACCAATCCGAATTTTTACTGACGGCGACGAAAAAGTCGCGGAAAATATACGATAAAGTCGTAACGGCGACGAAAAAGTCGCGCAAAATATGAAACAATCGTGACGGCGACGAAAAAATCGCAAAAAAAAACGATCATTACGAAAAAAACACATTCGGACGCTTTCGGACGTTCGTGGATTAGTAAATGTGCCCCTATGTCTAGTTATAAACCTTCGAAACACATATGGCGTTGTTTTAGGGAATATGATGAGCATGTTTTACACTATCTGAAGGCATCAAAGTATAATAGGCTTCTCTTTGCAGGTGGTGATACATTCTGGTTTCTGACTCGCCAGCAAATCAGAAGAGAGAATTGCAGACCTCCCCATCAAGGCCATGATTTGTATTTCAAACTCAAGACATTAAAGTTACATAGATGAGACATTTGGATATTTCTAGTCAGGACGAGAGGGATACATTTAATACTGAGTTGTCTGTAAAACTAGATCTTTTTAAGAAGGATCTGTTAGCCTTTAAAAAGAAAAAATTGTGGTACAGGATTATAAAGTGGATAATGTTTAAAGGTAGTTAAAAGGGAACACATGCCCCAGGCGGCCTAATTAGTTCAGACCTCAACGTTTCAACATCAGGGAAGTACATCTAGAAGTAGTAGACATTACTGATAGTGACTCTCCAGTGGAGCATTCTCAATCCAATTTTTTGGCTAGGGGCAAAAAAAAGTCATCCAAGAAGAAAACAAGACAAGGACAATGAAAGAAACAGAGACACCAACCCTAAAGATCCACAGTCCCATCAGAACCCGCAGCAGGAAGGACAAATAATTTTCAATTTATAATCCAAACTATTAACTGATTACACAGATTTTGGTAGGGGTTTAAGTTTTGTTCTTTAAATTTGAGGTTGAGTTATTTATGTTTTGCCATATGCTCAATCTTAAATCTTTCTTCTTATCTAAATCCATACAGGAGCAATTGTCTCCAGAAACTGAGCAACAAGGTTCAAGGGTGAATCAACTATGACTCTACTCTACATATATGCCTCCTTTGCAATATAAATCAGTGAGTATCTTTTATAACAATATTAAGCGTGAGGTCAGTAACTATGAGTGGACTGAAATCAAGGAGCTAGCCAGAGATAGTTCTACAATTATTAAATCAGCAGATATGGGAAGGGATATAGAAGTAACGGTCTATGCCCGGTATTGTGGTGAAGCTAATTGTCAACTGTCTGATGTTTCTTGTTTTCTTGTTGGACTTTTTTCAGATCATCCCAGATGACCATCGCTATATTTACTGCCTTAGATTCAGAAAACCCTAATCAACTGTAGGGTTAAGCTCCCTATGGCTTTACAACCCTACCTCTTCACATCTAAAATTGTTGTTGGGAAAAGCCCTTGTACTTAGGTTACAGTTAAAGCACTATTCCTTATTGGTTAGTCAGGTTGTTCACACCCCCTGCAGACTGATATAGTGTCTAACAGGAGGGTTTGACTACCTCTTTGGCTGCAGTCTGCCTTCCAGTGCAAAGCTCCATTGAGCCTGGGAGCAGTACTTAGGCCCACAAAGCCAATTTAACCCAGAGGACAACATCCCTCTGGGGAAGTCGGGGACAGGGCCCCGTGAACGAGGTCTAGTAAGCACAGCAGGTCTGTTATAGAACTTTCTAGGAAAGTGACGTAGTTAGCACCTAGTAAGAAAGGGCAGTTAATGGCCCCAAAGGAGAGTTTAGTTCTGGGAGTATTTCTCCTATCCGGCAATGTTGCCTCAGTGTAGGGCCACGGAGTAGAGATAGTGACAGGCATAGAATAAACCCTGATCCCTACTCACCCGGAGGACTCCTATACTAGAGGTTATCAACCTGAAGGATCAGATATCTACCCAGACTACCTCCCCAGGGGTATTAGCTGAAAGGTGTACTTACCGTGCCCAGACTCTACCAAGAGGTGGGATAAAACGGTGTACACCCTCTCTTCTTCCTCAGAGTGCACTATTATTTACCATCTACTTCTGCTTGTCTGTGAGTATTGATAACCCTGCTTGCAACTGTGTCTTGGACAATAAATCTGTATTATAGTTCAACTCAAGAACCTTTCTGGCGTCCATATTTCCTGCACTTGCACTACACAGCTACAGTGAGTTGTAGTCAACTACACCCTCAGCTCCGTTCAGGTATCTTCCACCTAAGCAAAAGCCCATCCTAAGAAAGGGAGTTGCATGTAACCCATGCTCACCTAAATACTAGCCTGGTTTTATCTAAATATAGCCAAAATAGTGTTACACAACCCTCCCAGTAGACCATTTATTTTGGCATGGGGGTCCATTTGTCAACCTATAGCTTAATATGTGGCCCAGATCCCCTCCTATATTAAGGGTCCTTTTGACTTTCTTCAGAAATACATAATCTTCAACCAGTGATTTTCAACCAGCCATGGGTATATGACACCCTTCTATAGCCGATTATGAAGCCTGCCATATCTATAATTCTAGTTTCTAGTATGCTATTATCGTTCCATTAAATATGTTTTTTTTATCTCTGGCAGGGTTCCAAGTCAGACCTGATAGTCTTTTAAATTCTATGCCATCTACTATATGCTTCACTGCAGTTTGGAGTCAAACCTCAATAGCCTTATTGGATATACTGGTCAGAAAGGAGCTAGGGAAGCTAGTTATCGGTATTTATCGAAAACCTACTGACCGTAATACATTGTTATATGCTACAAGTTTTCATCCAGCTTCCCTAATTAGAGTTTTACTACTGTCTCAGTTAACCAGGGCTAAGAGGATTACATCTGAATCCCATAAACTTGATACTTCTCTCCAGACTATGGCCAGTAGATTTTCTGAAAGAGGTTATTCCCAGGAAGTTATGGATGAAGCTCTTAATAAGGTAAAGAATGTTAATCCACTCCAGGGTAAGAACAGGGATAGGCAAGTGTTTGTCACTAGCTCCACTACAGCTAGTCATTTTATTAAACATAATGTCTTGAAGCACTGTCACTACATCTGGGATGATGCCATTTTAGGCTCTGTATGTGAGGACGTCCCTATGTTGGCATATAAAGAGGGGCAAGAATATTAAAGACTTTTTGCTCAAGGGTGACAATAAACTATATGCACTATACTGTACCCCATTTTTTGAGCCAACCACAACTGAAATTATCAGTGTTATAATTGCTGGGTATGTCATAGAAAGCAAGTGGCTAACTCTTTTTTTTTTCATCTACGTTCTTCAAAGAGGTTTTCCATACTTCAGAGGACTACTTGCCAGTCGACTTATGTGGTACAGCTAGAGCAGTGGTTCTCAATCTCTCTAATGCCGTGACCCTTTAATACAGTTCCACATGTTGTGGTGACCCCCAACCATAGAGGAGCGGTGTACAATGGAAATCGTGGAGGCGCATGTAAAATAAAACAAATAGAACGCAATCTAGTGAATTGCGTTAAAATACCAACAGCACCAAACGCGCAAAGTAGCAAAATATTTTATCGTATATCAGTGTACACACAATCTGTCAATGCAAATGCTCACCAGATGTATGTAGGATAAAGCCCATAGAAACCCAGATCAAATATTGATTGCACTCATTGCCCGATTCTCAATGGGTTAAATAGAAGAGAACATGGATAGTGTAATACAGTTTATTAAGACAAACCCTGCACAATGCAGGCTACTCACACTGTTCAGGAGTGATGGAGGCAGTAACAATAGCTCAACGCGTTTCACGTGCTACACGGCAATGACTGCAATCAATATTTGATCTGGGTTTCAGCAGATCACCATTTATCTACACAACATTGAAGATCACTCTTATACATTCAACCACCAGGAAGCGCTGAGTAACTTTGAAAAACCGTTTGATTTTTTCTTCTTCATAGAGGAGCGGTTTCTCGGTTCCTAAGAGCTAGGGGATCCTTTATCTGGAAACCTATTATCCGGAAAGCTCCAAATTACAGGAAGTCCATCAACTCCATAATAATCAAGTAATTCAGATTTTTAAGAAATGGTTTCCTTTTTATCTGTAATAATAAAGTAGTACCTTGTACTTGATCCCAGCTTGAATATAATTACCCCTTATTAGGGGCAGAACAGCCCTATTGGGTTTATTTAATGGTTAAATGATTCCCTTTTCTCTGTAATAATAAAACAGTGCCTGTACTTGATCCCAGCTTGAATATAATTACCCCTTATTGGGGGCAGAACAGCCCTATTGGGTTTATTTAATGGTTAAATGATTCCTTTTTCTCTGTAATAATAAAACAGTACCTGTACTTGATCCCAGCTAAGATATAATTACCCCTTATTGGGGGCAGAACAGCCCTATTGGGTTTATTTAATGGTTAAATGATTCCTTTTTCTCTGTAATAATAAAACAGTACCTGTACTTGATCCCAGCTAAGATATAATTACCCCTTATTGGGGGCAGAACAGTCCTATTGGGTTTATTTAATGGTTAAATGATTCCCTTTTCTCTGTAATAATAAAACAGTACCTGTACTTGATCCCAACTAAGATATAATTACCCCTTATTGGGGGCAGAACAATCCTATTGGGTTTATTTAATGGTTAAATGATTCCCTTTTCTCTGTAATAATAAAACAGTACCTGTACATGATCCCAACTAAGATATAATTACCCCTTATTGGGGGCAGAACAGCCCTATTGGGTTTATTTAATGGTTAAATGATTCCCTTTTCTCTGTAATAATAAAACAGTACCTGTACTTGATCCCAACTAAGATATAATTACCCCTTATTGGGGGCAGAACAGCCCTATTGGGTTTATTTAATGGTTAAATGATTCCTTTTTCTCTGTAATAATAAAGCAGTACCTTGTACTTGATCCCAGCTTGAATATAATTAATCCATATAAGAGGCAAAAGAATCCTGTTGGGTTTATTTAATGTTAAATGATTTTTCAGTAAACATAAGGGAGGAGATCCAAATTACGGAATCAGGAAAACACCATTCCCTGAGCATTCTGGATAACGGGTCCCACATATTATCATTTGTCCATGTGGCCTTTATTATGCAGGCAAAACAGTACAAAAACGGAAAGATTTTTGAAACATAAGGGCTCTGGCACACGGGGGAGATTAGTCGCCCGCGATAAAACTCCCTGTTCGCGGGCGACTAATCTCCCCGAGTTGCCTACCCCTGCCATCCCACCGGCGAACATGTAAGTCGCCGGCGGGATGGCAGACGCGGCGGCGCGATTTGAATTTAGAAATGGATCAGATGGCTTTCTAATGAAAAGGGCTTTACATAGTAACATAGTAAGTTGGGTTGAAAAAAGACATACGTCCATCACGTTCAGCCATAATGCCTATATATAAACTGCCTAACTGCTAGTTGATCCAGAGGAAGGCAGAAAAACCCCATCTGAAGCCTCTCTAATTTGCCGCAGAGGGGAAAAAATTCCTTCCTGACTCCAAGATGGCAATCGGACCAGTCCCTGGATCAACTTGTACTAAGAGCTATCTCCCATACTATATATATATTTACTATATAAAGTTAGAAAAAAAAGGTTTAATTGAGGTTAAATTTGCAGTTGGCTTCTCATGGGGTTTCCTATAGCTTCACCTAGATTAGCAGGCGGGTTTCCTACTCACTACTTTGTACCTCTATAGGAAACTTACCCTTTCACACTTAAGACTAATGCCACACTGGGCTGACGAGAATTTCCCCACCTATTTACCTCTCATGTAACTGTGTGGGTTTTACTTCAGAAACCTGCAATTGGCCAATTTGTCAGCAGATGGAGCCACAACAGCACAGGCACTTGTTCTGCAGAGATTACACATGGACTACAGACTGTAAGGGTCATATGAGACCTTTCTTCTTAGTAAATCCACCACCGTGACTTTTGTACTTGATGTGTAAAAAAGATGCTGTCAGGAGCCTTAGGCTTATTGTGTTTCGCAGCTTCTGGCTGTATTGCACTGTAACTGTAACTATGGTTCCTGCTCTACCCTGGCCAAGTCTGACCCAGTCCCACTGTAGCCTTAGCAGATACTGTTATATAAGGGTCAACCTAAGATGTGCAAGGTCACACGGGCCTGGACTTTGGGTAGTAGTCATGACTGGGTGGGCGGGAGGGGGCTTTCGGAGAGCCACTATGGGACTATAGGACTCTTCTGCCCCCAATAAGGGGTAATTATATCTTAGTTGGGATCAAGTACAGGTACTGTTTTATTATTACAGAGAAAAGGGAATCATTTAACCATTAAATAAACCCAATAGGGCTGTTCTGCCCCCAATAAGGATTAATTATATCTAAGTTGGGATCAAGTACAGGTACTGTTTTATTATTACAGAGAAAAGGGAATCATTTAAACATGAAATAAACCCAATAGGGCTGTTCTGCCCCCCAATAAGGATTAATTATATCTAAGTTGTGATCAAGTACAGGTACTGTTTTATTATTACAGAGAAAAGGGAATCATTTAACCATTAAATAAACCCAATAGGGCTGTTCTGCCCCCAATAAGGGGTAATTATATCTTAGTTGGGATCAAGTACAGGTACTGTTTTATTATTACAGAGAAAAAGGAATCATTTAACCATTAAATAAACCCAATAGGGCTGTTCTGCCCCCAATAAGGGGTAATTATATCTTAGTTGGGATCAAGTACAGGTACTGTTTTATTATTACAGAGAAAAAGGAATCATTTAACCATTAAATAAACCCAATAGGGCTGTTCTGCCCCCAATAAGGGGTAATTATATCTTAGTTGGGATCAAGTACAGGTACTGTTTTATTATTACAGAGAAAAAGGAATCATTTAACCATTAAATAAACCCAATAGGGCTGTTCTGCCCCCAATAAGGGGTAATTATATCTTAGTTGGGATCAAGTACAGGTACTGTTTTATTATTACAGAGAAAAAGGAAATCATTTCTAAAAATTAGAATCATTTGTTTAAAATGGAGTACTATAGGAAATGGCCTTTCCATAATTTGGAACTCTCTGGATAACGGATTTCCGGATAACAGATGCCATACCTGTAGTAGTTAGACATGTTGGATTCATTAGAATGTGTACTTTCCAAAAACATACAGTTAGGGAGTCCTACAACCCATAATACATAATAATATAATTTTTTGTTTTGGGGTTTTTTTTGGCAGAAGCTAAATTGCTAAATTTGTGTGCACTATTTTTATTTTCATTTAGGGCGCTTACAGGCTTTCGTTAGACCCTGGCATTCATATTTAAGGTGTTTTATCTTTGTATGTAAAAAAAATTGCAGAAAATAAATGCGAATTGCAATAATTTTTAGGCAATTTGTAGAAATTCCATAGAAACTGCTTCTTAAAAGTTTGGATTAGAAAGACATAGTTACCCCTTTTAGATTAAGGAAATATGTCTGTTTTCTGAAAATATATAGAGTAGGAGAGGCTTAAAGAAGGTAATAGCTGCTTGGCTGCATGGAGCTGAGCCAGTGTTCTCTGCTGAAGCAGTATGGTAGCACTCTCAGGCATGTTTGCCCTATACATATATACGAATACATATTTGATGTTTTCTCAATGAGATGATGTATGTTTATGCATAACTGTAAGCAGTAGCATAACTAGATATTACTGGGCCCCACAGCAAATTAATTTTCAGGTTGACCTGTTTTACCAATATTTATTGATATTTTTTTTTATTAACTAGGGCCTTAAGGTGCCCCCTATATTTCTGGGCCCCCCTGCAGCAACAGGGTCTGCTTCCTTTGTAGTTACACCCCTGACTGTAATGGTGGCCATACACAGGCAGATTTCAGCTGCCAATTTGGGTCTTTAAGACCGACCCGGCAGCTTAACTGCCCGTGTATGGGGCCCTCCCTGCACGATTTGACAGGCTTGATTTGTCGTCGAATCGGGGACTGCATTGGCTCAATGATGTCGTCCTTGCTCCGACTTTTCCTATAACTATGTATGGCCACCTTAAGAGACAGGTAGCATTAATTCTCTGGTATTTCAGGAAATCATATATCAGCTCCTTGGCACCCAGTTCCTGTATTTGCCCTTACTCACAGAATTGAGAATCAAAGTTCACTAAATACAAAATTCCTATACAAGTATGGGACCCCTTATCCAGAATGCTCGGGACGTGGGGTATTCCGGATATGGGGTCTTTCCGTAATTCGGATCTCCTACCTTAAGTCTGCTAATAAAATTATTTAAACAGTAATTAAACCCAATAGGATTGTTTTGGCTCCAATAAGGATTTACTATATTTTAGTTGGGATCAAGTACAAGGTACTGTTTTAATATTACAGAGAAAAAGGAAATAATTTTTAAAAATGTGAGTTATTTGATTAAAAAGGAGTCTATGGGAGATGGCCTTTATGTAATTCTGAACTTTCTGGATAATGGGTTTCCGGATAAGGGGTCCGATACCTGTAAATGTTTCAGCCCACACTTAACCCTTTATGCAGATAAGTTTTGCAGTAGATTTTACAACCCTTTATTTATTCTTTTAAACACAATGATGTAAAGTTGCCACTATTGCTATAGCAAGGCATTTCACATTGTGACCATTAGATGGCAGCATTTGTCTGCGCAGAAAGTACTTTTAAAATTTAGTCTCTTCATTAGGGGAGATCATGCCAATATCTCTATATGTAGGAATAAGCTATCACCTGCAGCAGTGAGGGCTGGGGGGGAAGGGGGTGTTGACTACAGTAAGGATATGGTTACACCACTGTTTCAATCTGCCCCTTTGACCATGATGCTATAGTAGACCAGGTTACAGATTTCTGGCGGGCAGGAGTATTCTTGTAGGTTCTGACTCCCGACACAGTGTGCAGCTGTTGCACAGACCTGGAGTCAAGGGTCACAACCATAGAACTCAAAGAGATAAGCGGATACTGGCCTCAATGACAATTAAAGTTTTAGAGTAAACCCATGCTTGAAATGCCATTGTACAAAAACCCCAGTTGTTGGGTTAAGTTCCCCTTTATTCGGTGTGTGTCAGAGTGAGGGGATCCTGTTAGAGGCTGGCAGCGCCCATTGTGAGCCCCTGAGTGGGGGGCCAATAGGAGACGCATGTAGGTTGCCAGTCTGTAGCCAGGGGGCACAGGTTTATAAGGAGGGGCTTTGGCGGCACAAGTAGCCGCAGTCAGACTCGGGGGGCCGGTCGGAAGGGCCTTCGAGCCACCTACCGAGGAGCCACCTACCGAGGAGCCGGACGAACCCCCCCCCGTCCCGCTTCTACATATAGGGGCGCCCGTAGCGCCTGACTCTGCCCATGGTATCTGTATGGCGGCGGTGCCAGCCAGCAATCCCTGCTATTCGGCCCCCCGGCAGTCTCCCAGCAGTCTCCCAGTCAGTCTCCAGGCAGTCTCCCAGGCAGTCTCCCAGCAGTCTCCCAGTCAGTCTCCCAGGCATTCCCAGTCAGTCTCCAGCAGTCTCCCAGTCAGTCTCCCCGGCAGTCTCCCAGTCAGTCTCCCCGGCAGTCTCCCAGTCAGTCTCCCCGGCAGTCTCCAGCAGTCTCCCAGTCAGTCTCCCAGTCAGTCTCCCCGGCAGTCTCCCAGTCAGTCTCCCCGGCAGTCTCCCAGTCAGTCTCCCAGTCAGTCTCCCAGTCAGTCTCCAGCAGTCTCCCCGGCAGTCTCCCAGTCAGTCTCCGGCAGTCTCCCCGGCAGTCTCCCAGTCAGTCTCCCAGTCAGTGAATGAGGAATCCGAAGCTTCCAGCTGTCCGGGGGGAGGAACACAGGGATATTTTCTCCTCATGTCTCACATGTCTCTCTCCTCCCTCCCCTTTGTCTCCTCCTTCCCTGTGACATAAGCGCTCCCTTCCCCATCTTGCCTGCAGCTGTCACTTTGCTCCAGCTTCCCCGCCTGTCTCTTCCCTCTCTGAGCGCTCTCTCTGCACTCACACCATTTCCCATCATTCTCTCTCACACACGGCTTGTAGTCTGCCCTGGATTCACCCATCATCCCCCACTCTCCCATCCTGCTTGCAGCTGTCTCTTCCCTCCGCCCCCTGTCTCTCCCCACTGAGGATGTCTCCTTCCCTCCCCACTTCCTTCCCAACTCTGTCATGAGCTCCAAGAAAGGTGAGAAGTGGGGGTGATGTGCTGGGGAGGGCTCCCCAAAACCGCCGGATGGGGGGATTATATATATTTATAACATGGGGAAGGGCAGCCTGCAGCATGTATGGCCATAGCAGTCACCGGAGAAGAGGGGAATGGGCTCTACTGTCTGTTACTTCTGCCCCAGTGTCCTGTACCATGTGCTAATGGGCCCATTGCCCAAATACTGTATATTCTGATAAAGGGCTCCTACCTTGTATTCCCACTATACTGTACCGTGTGCTAATGGGCTTATTGCCCAAATACTGTATATTCTGATAAAGGGCTCCTACCTTGTATTCCCACTATACTGTACCGTGTGCTAATGGGCCCATTGCCCAAATACTGTATATTCTGATAAAGGGCTCCTACCTTGTATTCCCACTATACTGTACCATGTGCTAATGGGCCCATTGCCCAAATACTGTATATTCTGATAAAGGGCTCCTACCTTGTATTCCCACTATACTGTACCGTGTGCTAATGGGCTTATTGCCCAAATACTGTATATTCTGATAAAGGGCTCCTACCTTGTATTCCCACTATACTGTACCGTGTGCTAATGGGCTTATTGCCCAAATACTGTATAATCTGATAAAGGCTCCCATCTTGTATTCCCACTATACTGTACCATGTGCTAATGGGCCCATTGCCCAAATACTGTACAATCTGATAAAGGGCTCCTATCTCATATTCCCACTATACTGTACTGTGTGCTAATGGGCCCTTTTCCTAAATCCCATTGCCCATGTACTGTATAATCTTGTATTCCCATTCCCACTATACTGTGCCATGTGCAATGGACTCCTTTCCCTAAATTCCACCGGAATTCCACCGGAGGAGAGGGGAATGGGCTCTACTGTCTGTTACTTCTGCCCCAGTGTCCTGTACCGTGTGCTAATGAGCCCATTGCCCAAATACTGTATATTCTGATAAAGGCTCCCATCTTGTATTCCCACTATACTGTACCGTGTGCTAATGGGCCCATTGCCCAAATACTGTATATTCTGATAAAGGCTCCTACCTTGTATTCCCACTATACTGTACCATGTGCTAATGGGCCCATTGCCCAAATACTGTATAATCTGATAAAGGGCTCCCATCTTGTATTCCCACTATACTGTAAGAACTGTAGAAAGTCCCCATTCCTTATGTACTCTGTGCTAATGGGCCTCTTTCCCTAAATCTCAATGTGCCGTACCATCCTATACTGGGGCCCTTTTCACTAAACTGCCACTCCATTGTCCTTTTCCCTGTGCTAATGGACCATCTTTTCCCAAATCCCCATGTACTGTACCATCTCCTGCTGGGCCCCTTTTCCTACATGCAATTTCCTATATACTGTACCATCTGCTAATGCCCCTTTATCCCCTTAATCCGCATGTACTGTATTTCCTCTCCTGGGCACCTTTACCTTAAAATTAATTAATATACTGAGCAATCTGCTAAAGGGATAGGCCCTGTTTTCCCACTCTAAAGTGTGCTAATGAACCCATTTCCATTTTATGTCCAGTACAGGGTGCTACTCGCCCCTTTCCCTAATTCCCATCCTTATGTCCTGTAAAGGGTTCTCCTTGCCCCTTTCCCTAATCCCGATACTTATGTCCTGTACAGGGTGCTACTGGCCCCTTTCCCTAATCTCCATCCCTATGTCCTGTACAGGGTGCTACTGGCCCATTTCCCTAATCTCCATCCCTATGTCCTGTACAGGGTACTACTGGCCCCTTTCCCTAATCTCCATCCCTGTGTCCTGTACAGGGTGCTACTCGCCCCTTTCCCTAATTCCCACCCTTATGTCCTTTACAGGGTGCTACTGACCCCTTTCCCTAAACCCCATCCCTATGTCCTGTACAGGGTGCTACTGACCCCTTTCCCTAAACCCCATCCCTATGTCCTGTACAGGGTGCTACTGACCCCTATCCCTAAACCCCATCCTTATGTCCTGTACAGGGTGCTACTGAACCCTTTCCCTAATCTCCATCCCTATGTCCTGTACAGGGTGCTACTGGCCACTTTCCCTAAACCCCATTCTTATGTCCTGTACAGGGTACTACTGACCCCTTTCCCTAATTCCCATCCCTGTGTCCTGTACAGAGTGCTACTGGCCACTTTCCCTAAACCCCATCCCTATGTCCTGTACAGGGTGCTACTGACCCCTATCCCTAAACCCCATCCTTATGTCCTGTACAGGGTGCTACTGAACCCTTTCCCTAATCTCCATCCCTATGTCCTGTACAGGGTGCTACTGGCCACTTTCCCTAAACCCCATTCTTATGTCCTGTACAGGGTACTACTGACCCCTTTCCCTAATTCCCATCCCTGTGTCCTGTACAGGGTGCTACTGGCCACTTTCCCTAAACCCCATCCTTATGTCCTGTACAGGGTACTACTGACCCCTTTCCCTAATTCCCATCCCTATGTCCTGTACAGGGTGCTACTGGCCCCTTTCCCTAAACCCCATCCTTATGTCCTGTACAGGGTGCTACTGAACCCTTTCCCTAATCTCCATCCCTATGTCCTGTACAGGGTGCTACTGGCCACTTTCCCTAAACCCCATCCTTATGTCCTGTACAGGGTACTACTGACCCCTTTCCCTAATTCCCATCCCTATGTCCTGTACAGGGTGCTACTGGCCCCTTTCCCTAAACCCCATCCTTATGTCTTGTACAGGGTGCTACTGAACCCTTTCCCTAATTCCCATCCCTGTGTCCTGTACAGGGTGCTACTGGCCACTTTCCCTAAACCCCATCCTTATGTCCTGTACAGGGTACTACTGACCCCTTTCCCTAATTCCCATCCCTATGTCCTGTACAGGGTGCTACTGGCCCCTTTCCCTAAACCCCATCCTTATGTCCTGTACAGGGTACTACTGACCCCTTTCCCTAATTCCCATCCCTATGTCCTGTACAGGGTGCTACTGGCCACTTTCCCTAAACCCCATCCCTATGTCCCATACAGGGTACTACTGACCCCTTTCCCTAATTCCCATCCTTATGTCTTGTACAGGGTGCTACTGGCCCCTTTCCCTAATCTCCATCATTATGTCCTGTACAGGGTACTACTGACCCCTTTTCCTAATCCCCATCCTTATGTCCTGTACAACATGAAGTTTGCCAATTCCTTATCCTCACTGTGACACCGTTTCCCTTTCCCACATACTATGTTTGGTGTTATTTATTTTTATTATTATGCTTGTCCTTCCCTTTTCTACACTGTACAACTGTACAGCACTGCATATTCATGTGGTGCTTTATAAATAAACGTATATGTGCATACACCCCATCCCTGGTACAAGGTTGTGCCCCTTTCCTAGAACCCAACCAGCACTATATTTTTGAGCCTCATTCCTACACCCCAGTCCTGGCTCGTTTATCATTAGGCCTCTTTCCTGTATCCCCAGCCTAAATCTTCTACTGAGGCTCTTTGCAAATTCCTAGCCTTACTCTGATTATAAATCTATTTATGACATTCTAATGTGCTGGATACCTTATATCCCCCCAAATCCAATATTTTCTGTGCATAATAGTGCCTCTTTTCCTGTTTATCCCCAGCCCCACACCATCTATAAATAAATCCCTGGGCCCCTTTTCTGTACATGACAGTAGCTGTTTCTCTGGTTCCTCCCACCACACTAATCTTGTATCTTACAGTATATTCTGGGCCATTTCTGTGCATAACAGATTTGCTTAGTGATTTATGTTGAATACTAATTCCCCTCTTGGTATGACATAGGAAATGAACTTCTGGTTATCATTCTCTTTTTGAATTCTTTGTTTTTTTTAATGGTTTTTTTTAATGATTCAACTCATTATGCTCTGCATAGCATGGCATTTAAACTGTTATCTAAATGCAGGCAGTTGTATGAATGACAGGTGGAAAATAAAAAAGGGCTAGCTAAAAAGGAACAGTTAACCTGCTTCCTAGCTGGTGGGGTCACTGACCCTAGCAACCCCATGGCATTTTATATTTTAGCTTTAAAATCGGCAGAACAAATTAACCAATACAATGAATTAAATACTAAAAATGACCTTTCCCTTCCAGCCAATAAAGATCTCAAATTTTAGCACCAGTAAATGTATGTATTATATTTAGCCTGAGATACAGATAAATTATTGGGTCAATGTATTTATAAGCCTCAGGATCCTTATTGGTGGGATGGCTGTAAATATCCAGTGCCAAGATGATCCGTAGCCCTAACTGTAACCTCTTCCTCCTTCCAGTTTCAGGTAACAGCCAAGGGAAAAAGAGTAAAAAGAAGCAGAGGCGGCAGAGGAAGGCTGCAGAGAGAGACGTGCCTGGAGTTCCGGAACCTCGGAGTCCCAGTTTAGATAGCCAGCCTGGGTGAGTACTGGGCCTCGGCACTGACGCTATGAGCAAGAAGTTTATCAGCTGTGCCATGGGAGCAGATATCGTAGCTTAAAGTAGCACTGTGAGCTCAGCCATAATGAATGTCAGTATATATATTATATGCCTGTCTGTGCGCCCCTTTTCTGAGAATATCACAAGACACATATGAAAGACAATAAATAAATGTAACAATCCATGGCTTTGTGGGCAAACAGAGCAGCCCCTTTTTGTTTTATATAAGAATATTGGGCATATTGGGTGGTTTATAATAGGCTTATATTTTAAATTAACATCATGAAGCACCATTTATAAGTTACTAAATGTTAGGTGGTGCTAAAAGTTGTAGACATCCATCTATGGTTATAGAGTCGGGATTTTCTGAAAGACAGAAGCGTGAGGTTTGCTGTTAACTTTTCTGAAGGCGTGAGTAGCGATCTGGGCCGGATTAAAAAGACCAACGGGCCTGCAGGCCGTAGTTTGCCCACCCCTGTAATAGATTAATGTCTAGGGGTATGACTTTGGTTTGGGGCACTGGCACACAGGGAGATTTGTCGCCAGTGGTAAATCTGTGCTACTGATTCAAAGGGAAAAAAAACCAGGCAATTTACAGTGATTATGCCCCATTGCCGCAAGCAATGTAAACATCATAATGTAAAAATCACCTTTAAATTAACTTTTAGTATGACATAGAGAGGGATATTTTGAGACAGTTTGCAATTGGTCTTCATTTTTTACTATTTGCGGTTTTTGAGTTATTTATATATTAAAGTTGCAGCTCTCCAGTTTGGAATTTCAGCAGCAATCTGGTCGCTAGGGTCCAAATTACCCTAGAAACCAGGCATTGATTTAAATGAGAGACTGGAATATGAATAGGCTTCGCTTAAGGATGAACCACTCCTTTAAGCTTTCCATACACATACCAATTCATTTTGGCATGTTCTGGCTGGATGATCTCAGCTGATAACTTTGTGCCATGGATATCGGTTGCTCGGGCAGGTTTGAAAATTTCCTCTGCCAGTGCACCATGTTGCCCAGTAGCTTGGTGCATAGCCAGAGTTTGGGCCTAAATAAACAGAACAATATAAAGGTGCCCATACAGTTTGGTACGGTATAGTATTTTCTTCTGTTCAGCCTGATCCGTCACTGTAGGGTTTCATCTGAAATTGTGCCCGCAGATTTTCTTGAGCCTCCTCTTCTTTAGTTTCTCTAGTTTCTTTGCAGCACCCCAGCCTCTCCTCTACTCTACTCCTGTAACTAGGTTTCTAAATGCCAGCAGATAGCTGTGAGGATGACCAAGCCCTGCAAATTCTGGACACACAAGCCATAGTTTAACCATTTAGAGGAGAGACAGGCAGTGATAACCCCTTGGAAGCCATGGCACTGCAAGCCCCTCATCCAGGCTACATTGTCCCAATGTTTTTAGCTTCCAAATGGCTGCAGTTGTGTGAAGGGCCGCTGATAGGATCTGTTCCAGATCCCCACCCCCACAAGCCAGCAGCTGCTATATATATTTATAAACCCTGCCGCTGCTGCGAGCTGTGAAATCATCACAGGCCCATTCAGGGCTGAGAGGGCCAGGAAAGTCAGTAAGGATATAAATATGGATGCATGCAGTGCTGAGTAATAAAGCTGGAACAGTAGATACATCTGTGCAGCCAAGAAGTGTCCTAATTATGCGCTGTCTGTGCAGTGTCTCCCTATATATAGCAGCATGGCTACACATCAAGAAAAACCTTTTTTCATCTCACCCTTTGCTGTTGGAAATGACTTCAGTATGACACTGTCTCTGTGTGACCCCCTACTCCCTCATTCCATTGAATACAATGTGAGCAGGTTTCTGATTCTTGCTCCTTGCTGAAATCACTTTAGGGGCTGAACTTAGCCACCATGGTTATTTTTCTAAAAGCAGGATTTCAGCTTTAAATAAACGTAGGAGATGAACGGCTGGTTGATATTCATTATCTCTTATTTATTTGGCTTCTTTATTGTTTAGCTCATTATGTTCTACATTCTTTCTCCATATGGAATCTAAGCTGCCATCTGATTGCTAAGGGCACTGGCCCTAGAAACCATGCAACTTAATGAATGATAGGCTATAAGATGAATCCAAAAGGGTCAGCTATCCGTACAATTAAGGTCCCCATACACGGGCCGATTATAGCTGCCGATATCGGTCCCTTGGACCGATTCGGCAGCTAATCGGCCCTTGTATGGGCAGAACAGAGCGGCCTGGCCGACTGATATCTGGCCTGAAATTGGCCAGATCTCGATCGGCCAGGTTAGAAAATCCGGTCGGATCGGGGACCGCATCGGCTCGTTGATGCGGTCCCCGAACCGACTGCCCCATAACCACAACCCCAGGGCCAAACGATCGGATTATTTTTTTTTTAAGTTACTTTCTACCCGATATCGCCCACCCGTAGGTGGAGATATCGGGTGAAGATCCGCTCGCTTGGCGACATCGCCAAGCGAGCGGATCTTATAGTGTATGGGCACCTTTAGTCTGCTTCCAAGCTGCAGGGGTCGCAGACCCTACCAACCCTACAGCATTATTTATTTTAAATTAAGGCAGAAAATTAGTTTGGGGTACATGTTATGTCACCCAAGTGCTCAAAAACACACATTCAAGGGAGGTGTTCCAAAAAAATCAGTGAACCATTCCTTAAAATGCAAAGGGCTTTAAAGGCTTATAAATGGCAACAGCTTTAAGACATTCCTTCACAGTAAGGCTAGGGATGGACCTTTTATATACCCTTTATACACAACCCCCCCCCAGCCAGACGGCCTTAAAGGACAAAAGATCTTGAGAAACTCCTTCGTCTCTTGGGAGGTTGCAGTTTACCCCTGGGGTCAGCTGAAACCTTCATAAGGGCAGCACCAAAGCGGAGCAGGGGAAGATGGATCCTGATAAACGCACACCCCCTAAGATTGTCATGACACAGCCCTAATGGGTTAGCTGCACCACTATGATCCAAGTGAAAAGAAGAACATAAAGTGACAAAATACAAGGTGTAATAAATAGTAAATAATAAAAGAAGCCACGTGTTATGGCCCGGACCTTCAGCTGTTATGCACTTCATCCACGGTAATAGCACGGGTACTCATTTTTGGATCTTGACCCATAGCCTAAAGCCAAACTAAATTCAAACACTTAAGGTGGCCATACACGTTCAAATTTTAGTCTTCTTCCGACGAATGTTCGGATATCAGTCGTATGTCTAAATGCAACGATCTGGCTTGTTATGCAGCAGGGTCTGGAGGATGTTGTATTTGTTACTCACACATTGATTAGTCCTTGTATCAAATGTATACATGCTCCTTGACAGGCAATAACCCTGTGCTGGTTGCAAAACTTCCAAGTACTTTGAAAAAATAACCTGGAGAGCAGGGGAAGTAGCTTATAACATTACCATAGTGATTTTATTGTTTTATTTATTTTATTGTTTATATGCAACCTGGAGTGCTGTAGACTGAGCTGCTCTAATTGAGGGCTGCCCTGTTTGGGGAGTAATGAGTTTTCATATATTTTATGCTTTGAACACTCACCTCAGCTTCACCTTCCCTGCACTGACAGCTCTGCTCTGCATTATTTATACAAGTTAGTCCAGCTGCCTATTGTGTGTTGTGCGAGCAGCTTCTGCCTATTGGCACTGCTTCATAATACACATAAAACACACATATAAATATATATAATCATGTATTTATTTATCATTTTTCTTAACTGTTGGGAAGTTGGCACCTTCTCTGCCCTTCCTGTGTCTGATCTGTGTAGTTTGAGCTGCTCGTAGATATTTGGCACTCTCTGTGGCTCTTTTTGTGCCAGAATGGATTTAGTTCAACGCTGACTTGGAGACTCCCCATGCTGTGAGTATTCTGAATAGACAACAAGACCTGCATAGTGTGCACTGGAGTGCCTGGAAATAGGGTCAGAACTAGGGCTAGACAAAGGTGGCAGCATTTTTGAAAGGGGAATCTGTTTTATTAAAATGTCTGTGTCTCTTTTCTGAAGTCACTCCATCCCACATATGCAGCCACATTAATCCTGTACCTGCACCTGTATAGGAAAAGATAGCTGTGCTTTGTTAGTTTGGTGCAGGAGTGGTCTCTCCAGTTCAGGGTGCTCATGTGATCCAGTAGCAGGTAAAGGATACACATCTATTGGCTGTGCCTATGCCTCGTGGTAGTACAGGTCCCTTATTATACACTAAATGGTTCCTTTGAATTTGCGCAAATGGTAGCAACTTTTCATGTGAGCATCTGGCTCAGGTTGTCGTGTCAGTACTGAAAATCTTATGACTTTTCCAGCCTCCCAGAGCATAGCCTGCAGGATGTGCCTTTGTCTCCCGGACCCCCTCCAACCCCACCTACTCCTGTGCTGCCTCCACCGGGACCCTTAGGCTCTGACAATGAAGAACAGGAAGACCCTGGAGATTACTGCCGAGGTGAGAAGGAAGCCCAGTAGGGTTCTCTTTAGTTAAACACAGCAATGAGTCGTGACAGCTGCTCCAGATACTGGAAAATGTAAGTTTTAAATGTAAGAATTAAACTGGCCTGGCCTCCTTCCAAAACACATGGCTGCCATGTTTGGCCACATCACCCGTGGTCTCTGCTTCCCTGGTGTTCTGTAGAAGCGACCTTGTCCTGATCAGCGCCAGACAACAGAAGTGACACTGCTAAACATGGCAGCCACCACATACAGTTTTTGCAGTTTGGAGGGAAGCTTGGCACCTGTGGCATTGGGGGGTATTGCTCTTTTAAATTAAAAGAATATTGTGTGGGGTAACAGGTTTTATGAACATATTGTTTTCTCTGCAGGACTTTTCTTATCTGTTATAAATATTAATACATATTTTATGAAATATGCTTCAAAGGTATATAAAAACTAACACATCTCCTAGTGGGTATTAATGCACATTTTGAGATTAGTTGCCATAGAAAATACCTTTACCTAACGCAAGGTATGGCTTCTTTCACTTTATGTGTAAATGCAAATGCTGATCATGCTTGTGCACTATAAACAATTAAATTGGTGTTTTTTGAAGTGGGTACTGCCACCCTAAAAAAAACAATACATGTCTGCTTTAGGGGTGGGCAGAGCTGGTCATGGTTCTTGATGCACAACTTTATAGTGCAGATAATCCTGAATCAACCCATTGTAGCCACAGCGTACAGCTGCAGGTGGCCTCTGATCCACTGTGGTACTGCATCTAATCATCTAATCAACTATGCTTTCCACTACACCCTTATTGTCATATACTAAATTTAGTGTTCTTGTTGACTGTTAATTAAATGTATTTGCTTTTGCCTGCAGGGGGTTATTACCCAGTAAAAATCGGTGACCTCTTCAATGGAAGGTACCATGTTGTACGGAAGCTGGGCTGGGGCCACTTCTCCACTGTCTGGCTCTGCTGGGACCTACAGTGAGTATCGTTTTCAACGGTGTGATTATGCTACAGGATATTATGGCAACTGTCGTAAAGCATATATAAAGATCTCCTTCTTGGTATCTCAGATACCACTTTCCTGCAGGCTGATAGGATCCATTTTCAGTGCTCTCCTTACTTTATGGTCAAAGACAGATAGGATTGATATTTTTTCTTTCTAACGCTCATGGCACAGCTGGTGTTTTGCTAGGGTCCTCTCCGGAGAACTGCTGTGATTTCCTTGGCAGCTGCTACCCATTGACTTGAATGTGACACAAACACAGTCATGGGGGGTGTAGCTTTAATCAATGTCCTTAAATGATACCCTCCTGACACTGCTCAGGCTGTTATAGACACCATGTCTTGATCCCAAAGAGGCCCATTAGTGACAGAACTGCAGTCTCTCCCAAATGATTATGCTCTTTCATATGATTTTTTCTTTTCATCTGTGAACAGGAGGAAGCGGTTTGTAGCACTGAAGGTAGTGAAGAGTGCTGTGCACTATACAGAGACGGCTTTGGATGAGATTAAACTGCTCAAATGTGTAAGTCCTGGGCATTGTATCTGCACAGCTCTGAATCTGGTCTGCTTACCTGGCATGAAGCCTGTCCTCCCAGAACTGAGCTCTAGGGCTGTAGGCCAAATTCTCACTCGATCTCTGTCTCTTTACCCAGGTCAGGGACAGTGACCCAAGTGATTCAAAACGTGAAATGATTGTGCAGCTTATTGATGACTTCAAGATCTCTGGAGTGAATGGAGTTCGTATCCTTGATTAAGAATCAGACCTCGTTGGATGCTCGTTCAGTCCCCTCTCACCCACCTTCTCCCTGTATATGTTATAGAACTACTTTGTACAGAAAATATGTAACCTAAATAGTAATTTAGCTTAAAAAAATACTCCCCTAAATGACTTTATTGCAAGCCATACTAGCTTTGTAGTTAATCTGTGAAAGTTACAGCTTCCCTGCCATGTGCTTATTGGGGTTCCCTTTTCCAAAGAGAGGGGGGGGGGCTATGTGCCCTTCCAGGGGGCCTGTGTATGCCCCTCACTGAGCTGTTGCGTGCCAGTTGGACTGAGGTAACCAGACAACAATATGGCTTCATGCACATATCTGGATGCTGCGTTTCAAAGGTCTTGCAACTGCTAACTGCACCAATATTAGTAACATTCAGAATATCAGAGTTGGAGTGTTTCCTTAACATTCCCAGATATCTGCATGGTTCTGGAAGTGCTGGGGCATCAGTTACTTAAGTGGATCATTAAATCTAATTATGAGGGTGTACCACTCCCATGTGTCAAGAGCATCTTGCGGCAGGTACCAGTAGAATTGTGTCAATGTGTGTAAACAACAGTGTGTATTTTTTGTTGCTTGTTCCTGTTGGGAAGGGGCAGTTCATTGAATGTAGGCAGCGTTATTCTTAGACAGTACACAATTTCAGGCAGATGTTGGCCCCGTGTGAGCACTAACAGGTGGATGCTGTGCCTGTCAGTGCTGCCAGCAGTGGACTGGCATGTGGCATGAGACTAAGGGGCACATTTACTAATCCACGAATCCGAATCACGAATGGGAAAAAATCGTATTGGAAACGAAAATTTCGGAAGATCGCAAATATCACGAAAATGCTTACGAAAAAATTGTATTAGTCACAATAATATCGTATTGGCGATCCGAAAGTCACGAAATTTTCGTACCGAACAATTGTAAACAGCGGTAAAACCTTTCCGATTTTCGTGTAAACGTACGAAAAAGTTGTGCGCTGTACGAAAAAGTTGTGCGGACGCCCGAAAAAATCGTCGAAAATACGCTCGGAGCGTTCGCATGAACGCTCGAGCGTTCGTGCTTTTGTAAATGTGCCCCTATGGGTTACAGTGAAGAGATAGATCTCCTTTAAACTGTCTATCTATTCAACATCTGAGTCTCAGTATCTTAATACTGCACTGCCCTTCTAAAGGCACAGGGATGGCATTACTGCTCATCTGGAAACCTTGCTATTAAGACTGTTAAGCTAATATAGAGAGTTTTAATATAATGGCACCCAGCTGTGGGGTAGCAGAAGTTCAGCCATTGGGGATTCCTGTTTTATTGCAGAGTCTCTTGAAACCTCTTGCCTAGGGATAAACAATACACACTTACTGTAAGGAGGAATGCCGAACAGTTACCGAGGTTCTGTCTGGTGACTATGTTTTGTCTACTCATCCCAAATGGCTAGGGTGCGTGGGGCCAGCAGGAGAATTCAGCATTGTCTCCCATTTATTGTTTGTACAATCCTGTTACTTTGCCATGCAGTGGTATACATTTCCCTCTTTATTATGCCTGTTTTCAGGTATTACAGGGCCTGGATTATCTGCACACCAAGTGTAAAATCATCCACACCGACATTAAGCCAGAGAACATCCTGATGTGCGTGGAGGAAGGATATATCCGGCGACTGGCGGCAGAGGCAACCATTTGGCAGCAGTCTGGAATGCCTCCACCATCTGGCTCTGCTGGTGAGCATTTCCCCCACCCATCTTGGGCAGTAGAAGCATCTTTACCATCCAACTCCTGGACAACACTGTTCTACAGTCACTGGCACAGTGTTCCCACCACATGCCCTCAACTCAGGAATACTGTTCTCCCACTGATTCTACACAGCACTCATTTTTCTATGGGGGATCCTTTCTTAAAGGAATACTGTCATGGGAAAGAGTGTTTTTTTCCAAACTAATCAGTTAATAGAGCTTCTCCAGCTGAATCCTGTATTGTAATCTGTTTTTCAAAAACACAAATGGATTTTTTAATATTTAATTTTGACATTTCACATGGGACTAGCCATACTTTTTAGTTCCCAGGGTGTCACAGCCATGTGACCTGTGCTAAAACTTCAGTCACACTTTACTGCTGCGCTGCAAGTTAGAGTGATACCACCCCTTTCCCCCCACCAGTAGCCGATCAGCAGAACAATGGAAAGGTAGCAAGATAGTAGCCCCCAGTAGATATGGGAATCACACTCAACAGTAAGAAATCCAAGTCTGGCTTGGGACTCCTCCAGTTACATGGGAGTAAGAGAAACAATAGGTTATATAAAAGCAGTTCTAATGTATAGCGGTGGCTCCTTCTGAAAGCTCAGACTCAGGCACAATGCACTGAGATGGTGCCTACACACCAATATTACAACTAAAAAAATTTGTTGGTTCAAGAATAAAATTTAAATGGTAGAGTGAATTATTTGCTATGTAAACAGTGTAATTTAGAAATAAAAAGTATACTATAAAAATCATGACAGTATCCCTTTAAATGATCCTGTTTATAGCTGGTGTGACACTCCACATAGTGCCACCCCTGAACTTTACTTGTCATTTTAATGCAAGTTCTCCCTCAGTCTGAATTAAATGGCAGCTCCAGGGGTGTGGGCTGTGGGTATCTTTGTGTCCTTTCTTACACCCTGTTCTTTTCTTCTTCTCCTGTCCTCTCCATTGGGTCTAATCAGTCAGCTCCGCACCCCCCTCACATCAGAACCTGGTAAGTCGCACAGGCCGGCCCTTTCTTGTGACATTCCTGTTGGTTTGGCAAAAGCTGGGATACCATCCAAAGATAACCATTGACTTTGTATAGAACTGTAAGCCTTTAAGAGATGGATTTTGATACAAGGCTCTCTCAGGGTATGCAATCAGGCCTGTCTCCCAGCTGCTGCCAAACATGTTCTGTGTGTGAGAACATTGTGTGATTGGTTATTCTACTATATGTTTCTCTATGTATCTCTCTTTCTCACTTTGTGGGCTTATGTAGTCATAGGCATGGTTGGCATCACTGACTGTAGCAACCAGCCAGCAATGAGCAGTTACTACTAGCCTAATGTAGTTAGAATAATGTGAGTGAATATTTGCTGCTTTGGGTCAATAAACTGGGACACCTATGCCTGATTTGCTGCATAACCCCTAAATATTGTTTCTGTATTTTTGTGTATAAAAGGCTTGTGGCTGCAATGTAGTACTAATACTTTTCTCTTCCCCTTTTGTATTCCTTTGTGGCACTAATGCACTTCTTGCCCCTTCTTTATGCCCCTGTGGCTGCAATGTACATACTCTCCTCTGCCCCTTCTATATATCCTTGTGGCTGCAATGTAGTACTAATACTCTCCTCTGCCCCTTATATATGCCCTTGTGGCTACAATATTGTACGAATACTCTCCTCTGCCCCTTCTCTATGCCCTTTTGGCTGCAATATTGTACTAATACTCTCCTCTGCCCCTTCTATATGCCCTTCTGGCTGTAATGTAGTACTAATACTCTCCTCTGCCCTTTCTATATGCCCTTGTGGCTGCAATATTGTACTAATACTCTCCTCTCCCCCTTATATATGCTCTTGTGGCTGCAATATTGTACTAGGTATCCTTTCTGTGTTTCCTTATGACTGCAATGTCCCTTCTTTTTCCTGTAATATTATAGTTTCCTTGCATTCTTAGGAGAAAGCTCTCCTCTTACCCACCTATGTTGTAAATTAGCACCCATGTCGCAGCTTGTCATATAACAGCCACAATGTTATTCTCTGCCCGTAGCTGGTTCAAGAGGTACTGGCACCCAACTACCTCTTCTCCCTGTTCCTGCTGGCTACCCCCATCACCCAATGGCAGACAGTCATAAAAGCCCCCCTCCCCACTGTTCTGCTCAGTACCCCACTTGCTCACCTTTTCAAAACCATAGAGTAAGCCAGGACGGAAGGAGTACATTATGCAGGAATTTTTTGAGAGGACTGTGCCTCCCCTCCATGTTGTTCCCTAGGCAGGTGCCTTTTCTGCTTACCCCTACTGTGGCCCTATCCTTGCTTTAGTATGATGTCTTGCTTTACTGCTTCTTGCATTACTCTGTGTTTTGTTGAAATTGTCTGTCCAGTTGCATTCGTGCTTTGCTTTCTCTGTGCCTTTTTCCCAGATGCCCAATCTGGGGCCCAGTTCCTTTCTGTTCTCTCTGGGTGTCTTTCTGTATCCTGTATCCTCCTACTGGACTTTGGTTTTCATGCACTTCTATCACTCACCGCCTATGTGTTATTTGTCTTGTATTCACAAAAAGAATGGAAAAGTCTCCAAGAACAAGAAAAAGAAGTTAAAACGGCAGCAGAAGCGGCAGCAGAAGCTGCTGGAAGAGCGCCTGAGGGACATTCACAACATGGAGGAACTGGGAGGGGGAGACTCTTGCCCCAATATACAACACCACTGTAACCCTGGAAACCACGAGCAGCATTGGGGGCAACAGTCCAGTCAAGAAACAGCAGTCAAGAGTGAGAGTAAGAACTGAACTCATGATATATGCCAGTATCAGAGGCAAAGTCATAGAGGAGCTCTAGAACCATTTAGACACCTACAAAAAACTGTCGATGTGGTCCTGATTGGATGGAAAATCAAACCTGCACAATTGAGATCTGCTCAATTTTAGGCCAGAAATTGGTCGGATAGGCCCATCGGGGAGTCCATACACAGGCAGATAAGCTGCCAAATCTGCAGCTGAAATATGCCCATTTATGGCCACCTTTAGAAAATCCATAAAAAAGTACAAAGGCCACTGTAACAGCTACTTTTTATACCTGTTAAATCCTCCTGTCTCTCTGATCAGTTTTCGGAAAGGGATTTCCTGTATGCTTAATCACATCCAGGCTTTGCCCTTACTTTTTTCCTATTGGACGGATTCATTGGTTGCTTGTGCACTCTAACCAGTTGCATAAATTGAAAGGTCATTGGTTAATTTCTCCCTTGAAGTGGCATAGGCAAACAGAATAAGCTTATCACAAATCTCACATACTGTTATGTTAGATTTGCAGCACTCTGTCACAGGAATAGGACACAGTGTCAGACTGACACAGCCAATAGGAGTTAAATCTGCTGCCAGTACTATGTGTGACATCCATATAAGGAATTAAAGAGGCAACTGTAGTGTTTACAGGGGTCACTGACCCCCCCTCCCCTCCCATCCCCCCCCCCCCCCCCCAGAAGTAAAGGATCAGCAGAGGTGATTCTGGGGTGAAAATCTCTTTGTGAATGTTGTACAAAAGTCAACAACCCCTTTAAGATTTGGGCTACATGTCAAGCCACAGACATTAGGGTCTGTGTCTCAGAATATGAAACGGCTGTGGTCACATGTCTGGGGGACCTGAGAGATACAGTTTTATGATGCCTGCATAGTTATATAGACATGGAAGCTAAAAAAAGGCACAAGGTTCACCTTCACATACCAAGTCATGATTGTATTCTTTTGCAGGCACATCCCAGCTCATATCTAACCCCATCTCATCTACCACGGGAGACCAAGAGTGTGCTGACTCTTCCCTAGGAAGTGGAGGGACCACCTGCCTTGCCCAGAGCCCCCAATCCACTGGGTTGTACAAGAGCTGCAATGGGTACAGCAGTGGCACCCGTGGCTCCAGTCCTGACACTCACACTTCAGGTTTTTCCAGTTCGGCCTTGTCTGCTACTTCCGGCTCTGCAATATCTGGCTACTCTGGGGTCAGAGGAAGAGGCGGGATCCTGTCTCCAAACCGTAAGTGCCCGTGCTTCTGTGTATGGAGCGTCATCTATAAGGATAGGGCCAGTAGGGAGCAAGGCTCCCATCATCCCCTACATATATTTCTCTGAAATTTTAGAACCAGACATCAAGTAGTGAAGTCAGGGGGCATGATGATGATGCCAGGGGTCACGGATTAGGGTGGTTCATGCCTTTCCAATTTATGCAAATTAACTCCTGACTCTCTTTCCAGTGTTGTTCTGTGCTGCAGATTTTCTGGTGAACCCTTTGGATCCTCAAAACGCTGACAAAATTCAGGTCAAGATTGCAGACTTAGGAAATGCCTGCTGGGTGGTCAGTACATATCTTGCAGTAGGACACGTTTGTCTTTTAACCAAAATGAATTTCCAGGTACTTTTAAACACTTTTCATTACAAAGCCTTTCTGTTTCTTTCCCTAGCACAAGCATTTCACTGAAGACATCCAGACGAGGCAGTACAGAGCGCTGGAGGTTCTGATTGGAGCTGGCTATGGAACCCCAGCTGATATCTGGAGTACAGCATGCATGGTATGAGTGCCATTCTCACACAGGCCTGTGTTACTTAACTGTAACGCCATTTACGGGCAATTGGCAAATATTGTTTTGTTATGAACCTGCAATATGCAGTGGTTGGCATTGGTGTGTGACATCTTGGGTTCAGTTTAAGCCAGGGCACAATCGCCATGTATTCTCCCCTTGCCTGCTTGGGTTTTCTCCAATTTTGTGATGTGAAAATTGACCATAGTGTTGGATTGAGAGAAGAATCACGGGGGAGAGGCTGGGGATATATAATCCCAGAAAAACCAGCACAGTTGGCCGGGTTTTAGCAGTTGTGAAATAAAGTTCTTTGTTTTTCTTGCAGGCCTTTGAGCTGGCAACCGGGGATTATCTGTTTGAGCCACACTCAGGGGAAGATTATACACGTGATGAAGGTAGGGTCTCTATTACCTTTCCCAACATTCACAATTGGAAACAGACAAATGATGTGTTGATAAAGCCACATGCCTGATCCAGGGACCCCAAACCCTGTTCACTCTCTTGCAAATCACAATTGACCTGCCTAAGGGGGAGGGTGGGCTATTAGATTCCCTTCTGGCCTTTATTCTGGGTCCCGCACCTATTGCTTGGGCCCCCTGCCTTACAGTTTGGGAATCACTGCCTTAATCTCTGTCCTTCTCTAGATCACATTGCACATATCATAGAGCTTCTTGGGGACATCCCCCCACATTTTGCACTGTCAGGACGCTACTCCAGGGAGTACTTCTCAAGGAGAGGTGAGTGAGACACCGGAGGGGAGCACAGGGATGTTGCATGATTTATAGGCAATGTATAAATAAATGATGATTCTGAAACATACCAGTGTACTGACACTGTCAGATCGCAGTGTTCCTGGATACTTGGGATGGGAAGTTGCTGGCGACAATATTGTTGGGTAGGTGTACCACCCATAATTTCCCTAAGCAAGAATATAAAGAGGGGGACTGAGGCAGAAGCAATATGGTTCATAAAGGCTGAACAGTGCAGCACATATTTAGATTAGCACCTTGATCTGAGAGTTATTTCTTTCACAAGAGTTAATTCCTCTGATGACCAGCAACTTCATTGTATGTTATATGGAATCATGAGCAGTCTGGGTATAATCCCACTGAAACGGACAATTATATTTGCAGCAGAGTATAAACTGCTAGAGAATAGGTGTGTTAAAGGGAAACTAAAGCTTAACAAGGGCGTAGGCTGCTGCACATTATGGAGCAGTTTTACTAAAACGTTATCCTGAATGCCTAATATTTACTAAAAAAAAAAATCGCAAGGAAAAGGCGCTACGATATATGTCACAAAAAACTCTACTTTTTTGAATTGTCGCCGCAAAAACAGCAACTTTTCCAAATTGTTGCTGCAACAATTAGAAAAAGTTGTGATTTTCAGACAAAACTTAGCGAAATCTCTGAAGTTTCAAGACAAAAGAAAGAACTTCAAGGAAAAGAACAGGACCTTTGCCATTGACTTCTACATGGACTTTCTACATGGACTTTATCCTGTGAATTTTTTTTTTTTAGATTTTTAGCCATTTAGAAGCTTAGTAAATGTCTGCAAAATCGCAGTTTTTTTAAAAAAAAAAACCTGAATTAAGTTTAAAATAAAAAACTGATGGTTAGAAAATGAGCCCCTATGTATTCTGTACCATCCCAAGGCCACCATAGCCTTTAGCAGGGAAGATCTGTGCCCCCATCTTCTTTTCTGCTGATCCATAGCACATGCTATCCATTACCTTATTATCTACTTGATAATCTCTACTGACCCATAAGCTTAGCTTCTTAAAGAAACAGTGACACCAAAACAATGAAAGCAAAACTTTGCAATTGATCTTTATTATTTATTTGTTATACTTCTGACCCTGGCAGCTGAAAACTGGTGTTCTGTGAAGCTACAATTTTATATTTATTGCTACTTTTTTCTTATGCTTAATTTCTTATGCTTCTTCTATTCATATGCCAGTTTATCCTTCACACCACTGCCTGGTTGCAAAAGTAACCAAGCCCCTAGCAACCAGATAGCTGCAGATATTCCAAATTGGAGAGCTGCTAAACAAAAGCTGAAAACTAATTGCAGATTGTCTCAGAATATCAATGTCTACATCATACTAAAAGTTCCTTTGAAGATGAACAACCCCTTTAACCTAATGCCCCACCCCAGAGGATAAGCAAGCTCACCATCTTGGATGCCAGTGGCACTGCACATGCTCAGTGTGCTCTAGGCAGCAGTTGAGAAGCTTAGCTTTGAAATTATCAATCAGAGTGTGAGGATTGTCTGCAGGCTGGGCTGCTGTGAAATGTGAAGCTGAATTAATTACTAATATTCCTTGAATTTTGACTGTGATACTATATTTTGTGAGTGGGTCCCTAGGCTTAGGTAGCTGCCTCAGGTATGCAAAGATCATGCTGTAACCTTTCTTACTCTTCTCTGTGACAGGAGAGCTCCGGCATATACAGAATCTAAAGCACTGGGGCCTGTTTGATGTTTTGGTGGAGAAATACGAGTGGTCACTGGAGGAGGCCACACAGTTCACAGACTTCCTGATGCCTATGTTGGAATTCCTTCCAGAGAAGAGGGCCACAGCCTCACAGTGCCTGCAGCACCCATGGCTGAACTCCTAACCATACCTGTGCCTGTCCACTCAGTCCGAGTTTTGGCACAGCAGGGTACCAACAAGCATCAGAGTGACACTGGGTGTTGCCACTAATGCATCATTGTTTGGGGAGGGAAGGTCATATAAACCCTGCCAAACGTACAACCTTACTGTCCCTTTCAGCTACCCTACACGAGTTGCAAAAAAAGAAGCAGCCATAGCGCTGACTGACTTTGGACTGTAGGGAACGAGATGGAGCAGGAGCAGATTTTTTCCCCCATTACTGCGTTTATCGTGAAAAAGACTTTAAAAAACAAAAAAATTCTTGTGAAATTACAGGAAACATCCCACTGGTTCTGTTGCAAATAGAAGCCTCCGACAAGTTTTTGTATGTTAAGTCCAACTTACACAACGGTGTTGATATTGCTCAACTGCCATGTTGATCTAAAATTTTAAAAAGCAGTGGGATTCTTTGGTACCAAAGGAACAACAGCGTGATATATATGTGTACGGTTGGGAAAGACTGCTACAATACCAGGTTCTTACCTTGTATTAAGAGGGTTTTCTGTTCAGTTGCTAATTTTCTTTACAAGGTCACACAGTTGGCATTCGTTTGGCCATTGTTATTTGTATGTCGGTAAATGGCGCTGGGGAAGTGGATGGAGGAAGGCTTGCTGCACTACTACATAACACAAAACAGAATTGCAGTTAGCACAAATGATGGCAGTGGTGGAAGGTGTACTACTATAGCGTGCTGGAAGCAGGGTTGTCGCTCTGTTCTACAATACCCAGCCAGCTGCCATTGCACTAAAGAGATGAAATGTCAGGAAAAAGGACACTGCTAGGGTTTCTTGCCCCAAGAAAGGAATATATTTTATTGTGAGAGGTATATGGCGATATGAAAGTGTGTATTTACAGTGCAAGAGAGATCTCTAAATTGCAGAGATGTTTACATACTTGGTGTGAGAGTTCTACTTTAGATATTGTAAAAGCACTCAGGATTTAAAAAGCTGCTGAGCCCCCACCCACTTAAAAGACCAGTATCCCCAAAAATAAAGAGTGTCAGTCTGGCTCAACTTGCTTTTTATCTCTACCTTCCTTACTGCATTGTGTTTGCTGCCAGTTTTGCTGTGTTCAGCCATCTTTTGCCTGATGTATAAGCAGTGCTCCACCTAGCCGTAGATATACACATATTCGTGATCCACATCCAAAAGCCCTACAGGAATATCTTGCGTTCTAAAAAAAAAAAAAAAGGGTGGTATAAATGAGTTCATGGTACAGTATTTTTTTGGGTGTTACTGGCCCTTTAACCTAATAAACAGAACTTAGCCATTTGTGTTTCAAGCTTACCATTGTTATCTGAGAACCTTAACTAAATCTGAACTTTATACTACAATGGAATGTATATCTAATTCTAATGCAGAGTAGGTGTTGCTATGCCTTGGGGGGGGGGGGGGGGTGTTCATACTGCTTCCTCTGAAGACAGCAACATTTCTTTGCTGATACAAGCTGAAGGCATGAAAGCAAGGTCAGGCACTTCCCTAGCCACCTAAGCCTATCCCCTTGCAAATTGGCTGGTCTATGCCATGACATTTGTGGATGAGGGAGTTAACCACAAGTGTCCAGCGCAGAGGGGGGATTTTTTTGTTTTGTTTAAATGTTTGGGGTTTTTTTTCTATAGAGGCTCTCTTAAAGCTGCTGCCCTCGGCAAGGCCTCGTAAAAAAAATATGGCCATATTAGCAAGTGCAGAATCCCAAAATGTCACTTTTTATAAACAATTTCCTGTCCCAGTGGACTGGAATTTACTGCACTGAAAACAATTTAAAAAAAAAAAACAGTTGCCATAATGATTTTCCCTGGTGCATGCAGTCCTTGCAATGACTTCAGTGTCCATTTTGTATTCTTTGGAGTTAGAGGCCACACAGTGGGTGTTTCTAAGGGTAACAATGCACCTGGGCACAGTAAATCTACTAGTCAAGAGTCACACACATGGAACGGCCCTTTGGTTTTGTGCATTGACTCCCGAGCGTTCCATGGTCAGTCAGGATTGGGAGCAGCTGTCCCTGTGTGTCTGTGGGGGTGGGGGCTAATGATGGAAATCCTTTGCTTCCAGAGTGGTTGAATCATTTCTCTGTGTGTCTGAGCTGCGCAACCCTCTTCCCAAAACCATCTGGGTTTGAATAATTGTATTCTGGAATGTGTGTATCTTGTCATTAAATTGATACAAAGTGCAGAATTTGAATGCATCATTTCCAAATCTTGATTGGGAGACAGGGGCCATAAATACCTATATTTAACACTAGGCAAAAGATAATGTAAATAAAGTAATGCAATACACCCATAGGTACTTAGAAAGCTTGTTTTTCTAATTTTTCTTGACTCGCTTTCAGCAGGTCTGGTACCTATAGACTGGAAGGAAGGCTGATATAATTCCAGTGTATGAAAAGTAATCACAATCTCATCCTGGCAATTATAGGCCTGTAAGTCTGACATCTGCAGTGGGCAAGTTATCCAAAGGATGAATGTTAAGGGATCACATTGATGATTACGTTCTGGAGAATGGCATTATGAGCAGTAATCAGCATAGTTAAAGTGTTTGAAAAAGAACCCCACAAAGGACTGCTTTCTAGCCTAGGGTCTGTTGGGCTTAATAATGCTGTTTGGTACACAGACAGAAAGCTTGGACAGGGACAGGGGGAAAAAAAATCCATCCTAAATCGGAGATTGGCTGTCAATGGTACATTCTTTACTTGAAGTATGGTTTGTTGTTTTTTTTTTTTATTGACAATTTTTTGCATTTACAAGGTTAACAGTCAAGCTTTTCATTATATCTAGATGTATCTCAAATATTGAATGTGCCTGTATGTATTGAGACATACAGTCACAGGAAGAGAGCGCATAAAGAGGGAAGGAAAAGAAGGGAAGACAACAGAGGAGAGGGGAAAGAAAAAAAAAATGTAAAATAAAAAATGATGAAAAGTAAATAATATACATTATTTGTTATTATTCCTGGGTATCTACCTCAGTAAAGTTCTTCCAGGAGAATCAGTGGTGTCATTTGAAGTATGGTTTTTAATGTGTTCATGTACTGGGCCCACTTGTATTTAAAGGAGAAAAAAAGGTAAAAACTAAGTAAGCTTTATCACAAAGGTCTATGTAAATACAGCCATAAGCACTCACAGAAACGCTGCACTGACTTCACTGTCAAAAGATGTCTTGTGTCTGTAATTCCTGTGCCAGAGACACGCAGCTCTCTGCTCCCCCCTCCCTCAAGAATGCTCAATCCCCCCTTAGGAATGCGGATCTGAGCCAATCAGGAGGAAACTGACTTTCGGTGCAGGATTGAGGCATTATAGGAACTTTCTTTACACAGCTCAGCGTTTTTTCTTCCGGTTTGGCTTCTGATCATCTGAACAGGTGAAATATGGGGAGACTTAAGGGCACCATTGAGACAACTGAAGGTATGCCTGCAGCTTGAGATTTACTCTTTACTAGCCTTTCCTTCTCTTGAATGATTTAGGGGAGGGTATTATAAGTAATGGATCAGTGTTTGCAGATGACACAAAAATCTGCAGCCCAGTTAATTTCATCCAGGATGTAGCCAGTTGTTGTCCATAACTGAGACTTCCCCTTTACCAGCTTAGTTGCCCTTCTCTGGACCCTCTCTAACTCAATAATGTCCCGTTTGAGCACTGGAGACCAAAATAGAGACCAGAACTGAACAGTATATTCTAAATGGGGCCTTACCAGCGATTTGTAATGGAGAATAATGGCACAACAGGGGTGATAAACCCCCTCAGTTGGGCATAGGAGGGTGGCATGGGGAAGAGTAAGGACCAATGGCAAGGAGGTTGGCATTCCCTATCATTAAGTAGAAGTTCTAAAGGGCTGCATGTAAGGCATTCTCTGCTGTGTGGACTGCGCCAAGTCAAGCACTCCTCTGAGTGGCAGCTGCTGCTCAGTGTAAGATCCAGAGGGATTAGCTGGTGTTGGTTATTAGTTGTGTTATTAAATACATGCCTACTACTCCCATGACCCTCTACTCCAGTTAGTTTATTTTGCACACAAACCCTCAGGTCCTTCTCTTCAAGGATTTGTCTTGGTGGGAGGGTTAGTGAAGTTGGAAGATAGATACAAGAGGTGAAGAATAAAATCAAACACAAAAAAAAGAAAAGAAAATGTGTGACTGTGTAACAAGATATTTATTCATGAATAGTTTGGAAAATAAGCTTATTCTTATAACAACATCATCAGTGCATCTGGGCTCAACATCCTTTCTTACATTATAGTATATACTCTCTTATACCATCCATTTTCTAATGTGTCTTTGGTCTTCACCAGCACTGCATGTTCTCCAGGTACAGATCCAGCAGTGGGCACATAATACACAACGGGTACACACAGAGTGTTGGTGAGGCATAAGCACACAATAAGAACTGCCACAGGCTGAGATGGAAAGTGCATTAAATGACAAAAACTAAATCAGTGTGTCACTACACACAAGCTGAAAGATAACAGTGCGACACCAGGAGAACAGATCTCCCTCCATTCCAACCCCAGAGTATGCATGCTCAGTTTCTTCTGCATGGGTGGCTTCCATTGTATTGTTCTGCCCAGCCCATGGCACCCATATCCTGAAGGGGAAAAAGGGAAATGGCAAGGTAAAAGCCTGTCTGGTACTGAGACTTCTTAGCAGAACTGCGCCCCCTGGTGGCCAACTCACCTCTCAGACAGTGACAGCCCTGCCATTCTTTACAATAATCTGCCTGCAGATGGACTGCACCACTTCTGAGGTGGTACCCTGGCCTCCAATGTCTGCTGTGTGCATCTGCAAGGAATATCAAAATCTGGGATGTCAAAACAATCAACTTGTGCCTCAGTAGCACCTGTTGTACTACAGCACCCTGCATCATTTGATGCACATTAAGGGGAAAGGCATCCCCCCCATTATCCCCAGACTATCGTCACATCCATGACACAAACACTGGAGCCCATGCATACATTAGACACAACCCACACAGTCGCTACAAACACTTTTTAAGCCTACTCCCCTACACAAATGTTGACTTTTAATTTCTCCTGACTATAAATGAGGCAGACACTGCAGCTGCTGGGGAGCCTGGGAAGTATAACTGTTTCATAAAAAATATTTTATTCCCAAGACTTATGGGGGCCCTAAAATGATTTTTCCTGTGGGGCCCAGTTTTAAAATGGCATCATTAAACAATGTGGCAGCTCCCACTCATGCAGATATACAGAAAGAGGATGCCATTTCAACAGTATACACTATGGTGTGTTGCAAAACTGCCTACCACTGAGGTACCACATTTTGTAAGAGTGAAATTAATGCTGGGAGTTGTGCTCCTTGACAGCAAACAGTTGCACATTTAACATGCCCACTACTACTGATTCCACGCAGGGCACGGTTATCCAGAGAATTTGCAACCAAGTAAATATTTAATTGAATTCTCTGTTCAAGAAAATAATGCTTTCTGCTACACCAACATGATCCTGGAATGAACTGAGCCAGGACAGGGTGGGCGGGAAGCAGAAAAGACACCCCCCCCCCCCCCCCCCCCCCCCCATGTCTATAATGACTGCTCTGTTTCTATCAGCACACACTCAGATAAGGAGGTGCCACTTACCCGGTGTTCATTCATACTGCCCAGAATAGCTTTGCGAATGGAGGCAGCATAGCTATGCAACCTGGTAGGGCAAAGGAACAAAAGGTTAGCAATGTAAGTGTTAAGTGACAGCCGTGACACTAAGGGGCTGATTTACTAACCCATGAATCCGACCCGAATTGGAAAAGTTCCGACTTGAAAACGAATATTTTGCGACTTTTTCGTATGTTTTGCGATTTTTTCGGATTCTGTACGAATTTTTCGGATCCAATACGATTTTTGCGTAAAAACGCGAGTTTTTCGTATCCATTACGAAAGTTGCGTAAAAAGTTGCGCATTTTGCGTAGCGTTAAAACTTACGCGAAAAATGCGCAACTTTTCGCGTAAGTTTTAACGCTACGCAAAATGCGCAACTTTTTACGCAACTTTCGTAATGGATAGGAAAACTCGCGTTTTTACGCAAAAATCGTATTGGATCCGAAAAATTCGTAAAGAATCCGAAAAAAATCGCAAAACATACGAAAAAATCGCAAAGTACCGATCATTACGAAAAAAACGCAATCGGACTCCATTCGACCCGTTCGTGGGTAAGTAAATCAGCCCCTAAGAGTTAAAAGGAAAAGTTCATCTTACAGCCAGATTTTGCAACACAGGAAGCTACAGACATGAAGTACTTATACTGGCATCACTAAGAATAAACAGTGCCAAATCTGCCATTTTTTTGCAGGGAGCCTTTTGCAGGGAGCCTTGGAACCATGACATGCTTAGGTGTCCTTTACAAGAAAAGAATGGTACATGAAGGGAAAGTATATCTTATTTGGTGTTCAAGAATTTTGCCCTTAAAATGATAAAATGGCTCATTTAACAAGTGCAAACCGCCACGTGTCATGCACTTTTGCACCATAGCAGCAGAATGTAGCAGCTCCTCCTTAAATGCAATGCTGCCTGCATGCCTCAGGACTGTGTACATGGGCAAGGAGTCTGTATCCCTAAATAATACAGAACGGGAGGGGGAAGGGATCGCCAGCTTTGTTGAACTGCAAATGCCAACGGCACCAAGAGATGCAGAAACAACATATTAATAGCTTGAGGGTGACCAATAGGAAGGGTGAGAGGTAAGAACTTACTTGAGATGGTCCAGCATCATACAGCTGGCAAGGAGCATGGCAGTGGGATTAGCTATGTTCTTGTTGGCAATGCTTTTGCCTGTGTTCCTTGTTGCCTTTGAAGAGGGAAGACATTAATAATGTTAGGGAGGAAATAGGCACTTAGCAACTTACAAAAGTGATCACAAGAGTCCCTTGCAGTGCTCAGTCAACATTCCCCAGTGTGTATGGTTTACAAATCCATTCATTCCATGGCTAAAAGATCTACGACTAAAGCTTTTTCCGTAACTCATGTATAACCTTCTCTCTTTAGCACATTCATCATTTTACTAGTTTTTAAAATAGCCATTTTTACACTGCTAATACAGTAAAATGGAATCAATGGCGCCACCTGCTGGTCAGTTCACACATGGCCAGTGCAGGTTTGGAAACTGCCAAAAGTAGAAAGGCACTAACACTACACCACACAAACAGTTCCCACATGCAAAAAAAAATTAAAAATACTTTTCAAAAGCTGGATTTTTCCCGCAAAACACAGAACAAACACTGGCACCACTTACAGTTTCAAAGACCGCATAGACGTTGCCATAATTTGCCCCTGGAACGAGTCCTGGACCCCCAACCAAACCAGCGCAAACGTTGTTTACAATATTACCATACAGATTAGGCATCACCATGACGTCAAACTGCTGTGGGTTGGACACGAGCTGCATGAGAATGAGAGGTCTATTAGAAACAGCAGGAAATTTTGCAGAATGGAACCGATTGTACTATAACAAATACACTGTATTACTGTGTCCATCCCAAGGTCTAAGATTCATCATCCTTGTAACATGTAAAGGCCAAATACCCCACTTGGAAAAGATGGTTCTTTCTCTTTTCAATAAACAGATACTTTAAGTACGAGGACATTAAGATATGTGACAGCTGCTCTAGTGCACTAGGGCTTGATCAAAGAGTAGTACCATTCATTCCCCTGTTTATATAGGGTTATATAGAGTGACTGAATAGAGTTGGACACAGTTTATAAGCAAATAGTACAATATGGGAGAGGAAAGAAAGATGGCAATACAGGGATTGTATTTATAGTAAGTAATTATAGGGCCATCACCAAAACCCTAACTGGGTTTTAGGACAAGAGACAGTAAATATGGTGGAAATAAATGTTTGTGTCCACTGCCTGACCTATCAGGTGCCCTGTGTCATACTGGGTAGTGTGTTCAAAGGAGATGAAAAGGTTAACTCACAGACAGAACCTTTGCCTGCCAGCACATAGGAACTATATGCCTGACAGCAAAGGGTTATTGAGCTGCTCAGAATTACAGTTTACTCCATTATGCACAGAAAATAAAATGCCAACCAGACATGGGCCTATGGTACCTTGCAAAGCCCCTCAGTGTAAATGTGTTTTGTTTTTATAGCTGCAATCTTGCTGTATTTTCTACAGGTGTTCAATTTGCAATCCATGGAGCATAACCCAATTTCTGCAGAAAGGTGATCCACCACTTTAATACAACCCACTTCTTTCTGACCAAAGAAATCTCCCCACAGTTACCTGCCCATTCAGTCTAACCAGGAAGCCTGGTACTATCCTGGCCCTAAATAGCGAACCACTGTGGCTTCATGAAATCATTTATAAATTAACTTTAACTACATAATTCTCAGACTCGCTTTCATCAGGTATGGTACCTAGGGATTGGAAGAAGGCGAATGTCATTCCTATATTTAAAAAGGGAGCAAGATCTCAGCCGGGCAATTATAGGCCTGTAAGTTTGACATCTGTGGTGGGCAAGTTATTTGAAGGCTTGTTAAGGGATCACATACAAAATGATGTACTGGAGAATGCCATTATGAGCAGTAATCAGCATGGCTTTATGAAGGACAGGTCATGTCAGACCAATTTAACTGCTTTTTATGATAAGGTTAGTAAGAAGCTGGACAGTGGGGATGCAGTAGATATAATCTATTTGGATTTTGCCAAAGCATTTGATACCGTTCCCCACAAACGACTGCTTTATAAACTAAGGTCTATTGGTCTTAGTGAAGTCGTTTGCACATGGATAGAAAACTGGCTACAGGATCGGGTACAGAGGGTGGTTGTTAATGGCACATTCTCTACTTGGAGTAAGGTTCTCAGTGGGGTCCCACAGGGTTCTGTACTGGGTCCACTTTTGTTTAATTTGTTCATAAATGATTTAGGGGAGGGTATTATAAGTAATGTATCAGTGTTTGCAGATGATACAAAACTCTGCAGACCAGTCAATTCTATCCAGGATGTGGCATCCCTGCAGCAGGATCTTGGCCAACTGGCAATCTGGGCGGCTAAGTGGCAGATGAGATTTAATGTGGATAAATGTAAGGTCATGCACCTGGGATGTAAAAATATGCAAGCCCCGTATACCCTTAATGGGACTGAACTAGGCAAATCCATAATGGAGAAGGACCTTGGAGTCCTTGTAGATAATAAACTTGGCTGTAGCAAGCAATGCCAGGCAGCAGCTGCAAGGGCAAACAAGGTTTTGAGCTGTATTAAAAGGGGAATAGATTCACAGGAGGAGGGGGTTATTCTCCCCCTTTACAGAGCGCTGGTAAGGCCCCATCTAGAATATGCTGTTCAGTTTTGGTCTCCAGTGCTCAAACGGGACATTATTGAGTTAGAGAGGGTCCAGAGAAGGGCAACTAAGCTGGTAAAGGGTATGGAAAGTCTCAGTTATGAAGAAAGACTGGCCAAGTTGGGTCTGTTTATGCTGGAGAAGAGGCGCTTAAGGGGTTACATGATAACTATGTATAAATATATAAGGGGATCATATAATAACCTTTCTAATGTTTTATTTACCAGTAGGTCCTTCCAACGGACACGAGGGCACCCACTCCGTTTAGAAGAAGGGAGGTTCCGTTTAAATATTCGGAAAGGATTTTTTACTGTGAGAGCTGTGAAGTTGTGGAATTCCCTCCCCGAATCGTGCTGGCTGATACATTATATAGCTTTAAGAAGGGGCTGGATGGATTCTTAGCAAGTGAGGGAATACAGGGGTATGGGAGATAGCTCTCAGTACAAGTGAGGGAATACAGGGTTATGGGAGATAGCTCTCAGTACAAGTGAGGGAATACAGGGGTATGGGAGATAGCTCTTAGTACAAGTGAGGGAATACAGAGGTATGGGGGATAGCTCTCAGTACAAGTGAGGGAATACAGGGTTATGGGAGATAGCTCTCAGTACAAGTGAGGGAATACAGGGGTAGGGGAGATAGCTCTCAGTACAAGTGAGGGAATACAGGGGTAGGGGAGATAGCTCTCAGTACAAGTGAGGGAATACAGGGTTATGGGAGATAGCTCTCAGTACAAGTGAGGGAATACAGGGTTATGGGAGATAGCTCTCAGTACAAGTGAGGGAATACAGGGTTATGGGAGATAGCTCTCAGTACAAGTGAGGGAATACAGGGGTATGGGGGATAGCTCTTAGTACAAGTTGATCCAGGGACTGGTCCGATTGCCATCTTGGAGTCAGGAAGGAATTTTTTCCCCTCTGTGGCAAATTAGAGAGGCTTGAGATGGGGTTTTTTGCCTTCCTCTGGATCAACTAGTAGTTAGGCAGGTTATATATAGGCATTATGGTTGAACATAATGGACGTATGTCTTTTTTCAACCTAACTTACTATGTTACCATGTAATTGACTGATAATGAAAAAATTGCCAATACAGATAGTTGTTCTGGTGCTCAAACCTATCCAATTTCTGTTACATAAAGCAATAGGGAGATGAGAAATGATTCGGGTACCTGCATTGTGGTGTTGTCAACGATCATGCTCTCAAAGGTGATATCTGGGTACCCTGAGGCTACTTCCTTGCAGCATGCAAGGAACAGTCCATCCCCGAGTTTCCTGCAGGAGAAATCAGTAAATGAGTGCCGGTGTGGAGCGTTCCCCTGCTGTTCTACCTACAGAGTGTGAGCCTCCACCACGTACATAATATTTGCCTTGTGAACTGCTGTGATCTTCTTCCGTCCTTCCTCGCGAGCCAACTTAAATGCATATTCTGCGATGCGAAGTGAATTTGCCCGTGTAATGATCTTGAGGCTCTCGACTACCCCGGACACACTCTGTGCAGAACACAAACCATTTATTCCAAGGCCAAACTTGATGGACTACGTTATAGAATTCCTACACAGGGTTGCACAGGGGTGCACAATGGTAGGACAGAAGCCAAAGGAGGTCTAGAATCATTGAAAGGGGGTTGTTTACCTTTAAATTAACTTTTAGTTTGACATAGACATTGATATTTGGAGACAATTTGCATTTGGTTTTCAAGGCTGAATCAGCAGGTGGAGGTAGAATTTCTATTGTTTCTACCTCCATATCTGATGATTCAGCCCTGAACGTCAGTGGAGGGTGGGAAAGATCAGAATTGCTACGTGTATGGCCACCTTAAGTTACACCAATGTTCTTCCTAAATTAGTAACACTGTTACAGAGGGTCCTGACCAGAGGTTGGACCTTCACGGGGGCCTGAAGTAAAAAATTCTGAAAACCGCTGGTTTAATGTGAAAGTAAACATTTTTATCACTCTATGGGTATTCAGGTGCTAATTCCTAAAGGGATGGGGCCTTAATGGACCTATTTTACAGGCATGTGAAAATCTGCCCTAGGCCTGTAATCCAAAGAAGAAGTTGGCTTTAATTGGTCAGGGCAGTAATGGACTGACCTCATGTTCCAGGCTGCTGTATTCCCCTTCTGTGTTTTCTCTCACTATCATAATATCGATGTCCTTATGGCGGGTCTGGACCCCGGGGACACTGCGGCAGTGTATGACATTGGCATAAAGGTCCAGACTTGTGCTGAGAACAGGAGATAATACAAGAAACACTATGAAAAAACAAACACATGATAAAAGGGTATCTTCAGATCCACTTGGGTCCAGTTCACCCAATACATCAAAGCCAAAGACGTACCGGAGCAGATTATTTCGTGAGCGATGAGAAGGCGGCATGTTATGGTTTGTCTCAATGTTACCTAGGAGTCAGAACACACAATCATACTGATATATATCTTAGTGAAAAGAGATGGCGGTTTGTAGTCGCAAGAGGCACAAAGTACCTTTTAGCGCGACCCTGTTGCGACGGATGGCTGTTATGGCATTCTGAATGTCATCTTCATCATTAGATGTCGAATTCACATTGACCACCTCAAAATCAATTGGCACACAGGAATGCCTACAAGGGGAAAAAATCCTTCGTAAATTACAGGGGAAGTATTCCTGTTTGGCAGTAAAAAATATCTCACTTACTTAGGGTATTGTGCTGGGATTTAAAATAGACTCAACTCTACTCTCTACATTAAAACATGAATTAGCTCTGTTTAAAGTAAGTAGAACCCCAAAATGTTGTTTAAGACTTCCTGGTCAACAGTCTAGAAGACCTTTCCAATAACTGCTAAAAATTAGAATACTGAAGTAAAGGCATTAAATACCTAAATACTTCTTTCACGTGTAGCATAAGCTCAGGCCCAATGCCGTCCCCTGGGATCATGGTTACTGTATGCCTTCCTCCATACTTGGCTGGTGGGGGCTGTAAGTAGACATAGGATAGGTTAGATTTAAGGGAAGGGAGGGGGAAGAAAATATGTTCTGGTTGGTCTAAACAGGCAAGGATTGTGGGATACTCCTACTTTACCACAGACAAATTAGTTGATTGGTGAGAGGGAGTGCACAAAGGTTAAAAAGAATGATTAGATATTCATTATATTTAGTATCTGGGGAAAGGATTAGTTTATATCGCATTAAAGGGTAACAGGTAAGGCTGGTGCATTGATAATCCAAACACTGGCACTGGTTTAGGATTGTGGAATCAAGCAATGCATATTAACCATGCTCCCCAAAAAAAAGGACAGGAGACATTAGAACAGCCAGAACATATCCAGTACCCAGGGGTAAAGGTGGTCATTAAACCCGGATTGCCAAATGCACGCGTGGGTTTAATCCGCCCAGCCCTGTAATGCCAACCATAACTGGGCAAAAACACAGTGAAATACATATAGCAATACTTACTATGAAAGTTTGCTGTTAAAGACAGAAAAAAGACAAAATGAGACTTCAAATTTACATATGCGAGACTGTGATAAGACACCAAGGGATGGAGTACCCACTGCAGGTCACTGGCACTGCAATAGACCAAGATAGCCTAGAATGGTACATTCTATTCTACATCACCGATGCCAAGGATTTGAAGGCTAGTGTATTTAGTACACCTTTCTGCAATGAATCTGGGTTATATTAATGATAGAATAGGACGATTCCCATTTATCTAGGAAACTAACAGCACAGATGAATGAAAACCCCCTACCCTCTCATTTGTGGAAAAGGAAATTGTAGGGAAATTTAGTTTGACCTAATTCCAAGTGTCTAAACCATAAGAGTTAATGCCCACTACACCCTGCCCAAATAAACTTTAAAGATGGAAGATGACATAGAAGCTCCCTAATGAGGGAAGGTTTCCATAGTCGGTGTGCAGGATATCTGGGGCAATGCAAACATCGCAATGATACTTTGCCTGAAGACGATAGGCTCTTATTTATGGAACAAGGGTCTCACTCCGAGATGGTGACTGTTAGGAAAGAAAAGACTTTCTGAGAAGAAATGGTGAGAGCAGAACAGTGTTACAATAGTTACTGAAAGAGTAGTGATTGAAAGCTGGCATGGTTTAGGGGCACTGCCCAAAAAACTGCAGCAGAAATGGAGCCAACAAGAGGCAAAATCAACAGACCCATGGGAACTTTTGCCAAAAGCAAGTATCGCCCAAGGCTTTGCATTAGTGATAAGCAGGTCAGAATTTTTTCTACTTAAACCCGACCCTGACTGTTACTTTCCAATTTGAACTTAACCCAGCCCAAAGTCCTCTCCTACTGTATGACCTGCACCCGAAAAGACTCCCCTCTGATTATTTCTATATGGGTGTGATCAGCGACAACAGGGAACTGGTCAGCACTATTACATCACCAAACAGGGGATCTGCTTGAAGTCTGACCTGCTACCTGCCAAAGCCACAACTAGGGCTCAATTTCTTGGCCCACACCTGCCCAACCAGCAGGTTTTTGGTCAACCTGCTCATCACTTTTTTGGAACCATTCACTTTTCCATCACCACACTCTCTGGAGTCTTCTGGTTGGTTGGGGAAAGTGCAATACTTTACTACAAACATTAACATGATAGAAGTCCTGGGGCAAATCACATTTAATGCAAGCTACAAATGGAGAAATGTTAACCATGCAGAGTCTTCTCAACAGGTAATGTGTCCCCTGCAAAAGAACTTATGTACAGAATACCCTTCTATGCCAGCAATGGAGATGATGGCTGTCACAGCCGATATTACAGTTACAAACACAACATTTACAATGGATTTTGGTACAAAAAAAGTACAGCACCATAAACTGTTGTTTTATGCATTTAATAACCCCACTTACTATTGAGTAGTCTCTATTCTGCATCCACACAGCAGACAGGGCCTGAAAAATAATGAGGACAGAACATTTATTGAGCCCTTCTGAGCACTTTTGCAATTTACATAGAAAAGAAAGGTGCTGGGTATTTACTCTGCTTAATACTGAACTGAGAAACATCAAGCAACTTTTTTAATCACCTTTATTTTCTCAGCATTGTGTTTTGTTTTTTAAACAGTTCTCCAAAATGACCAATTCATTATATCTGCAGTTTATAATATTTTAAAATTGTGAAAACAAAATTCCACTAATAGTAGTTTGTCCTCAGGAAACCCATACTTATTTGGAAAGTACACATTTAGACAAATCTAAAATGGGTAAATATGTCTTTCGACAGTCTACATATTACGTGTTGTACAACCCAATAACTGTGCAAATATCCCTGAAAAGAAAATATTTTTGTAAAATACACTTTCTGATTAATCCAAAACTGGCTAAGATGTCTTTCTACTCCAAACTGCCACAAAGCCATTCTAAAAAATGATGTAACAAACAATAATGCAGAGAACAAACAACAATGCAGGGCTAAAAATGCAACAATTTTACAAAAATCTGAGAAAATTGTTCAAACTGGTGAAATAAAATAACACTGGTCAGAATACCTGATCCAATAGTCACACCAAATAATTATTAGCGTGAAAACCGTAATGGCAATATGAAGACATTTTAAAAAAGAGCTTGTGTATGTTTGAGTGTACAATGCGATTTTGTGACGTTTACATCTGCTGTCATTCTGGTGTCGGCCCTGTGATAATCATGTTGCAGGATTGACATGACTCTTGACTCATTGCCAAGGGGGCTGATGGAATTTGGAATACTGTTTTCCTATATCACCACCCTTTATTAAGAGAGGTTTGGAAAAACGCAAGTACAGACGTGTCACATGACTACTTGTTTATATATAAATTAGGAACGCCAGCCTGATCCAGTTATGGGTGCCTGGGCAAAACATGACATTTGTGAATAGGTCAGGGTGCTGTTCCAATGCTTTGTGGGCCACTAATACACTACATCCTGTATTTATTGAGGAGCACTTATTGTGAAGGATTTCATGATATGCTAGGGGCCCACACTGTGTTTGTTAATAAATGCTGGTGTACACAGCGTTTCATTACACTTGGGGGCACATTCATCAAATTACGACAGGCCCGAATACAAAAAAAATTGTATTTTTTCTAAAGTTTACAACTTTCTGCGTTATTTTCGTTAATTTGCACAACTTTTTCGTACTTTGCGACTATTCGTGTGACAAAATCGTATTTGTTGCAACGAGTATGAAAGTTTCTGATTCATTCAAGCTTCGGTATCATGACTTTCCTTGGGCCAGGTTGGAGCTGCAGAGTGCCATTGAGCCCTATGGGAGACTTTCCTTGGGCCGGGTTGGAGCTGCAGAGTGCCATTGAGCCCTATGGGAGACTTTCCTTGGGCCGGGTTGGAGCTGCAGAGTGCCATTGAGCCCTATGGGAGACTTTCCTTGGGCCAGGTTGGAGCTGCAGAGTGCCATTGAGCCCTATGGGAGACTTTCCTTGGGCCGGGTTGGAGCTGCAGAGTGCTACTGAGCCCTACGGGAGACTTTCCTTGGGCCAGGTTGGAGCTGCAGAGTGCCATTGAGCCCTATGGGAGACTTTCCTTGGGCCAGGTTGGAGCTGCAGAGTGCCATTGAGCCCTATGGGAGACTTTCCTTGGGCCGGGTTGGAGCTGCAGAGTGCCATTGAGCCCTATGGGAGACTTTCCTTGGGCCGGGTTGGAGCTGCAGAGTGCCACTGAGCCCTATGGGAGACTTTCCTTGGGCCGGGTTGGAGCTGCAGAGTGCCACTGAGCCCTATGGGAGACTTTCCTTGGGCCAGGTTGGAGCTGCAGAGTGCCATTGAGCCCTATGGGAGACTTTCCTTGGGCCGGGTTGGAGCTGCAGAGTGCCATTGAGCCCTATGGGAGACTTTCCTTGGGCCGGGTTGGAGCTGCAGAGTGCCATTGAGCCCTATGGGAGACATTCCTTGGACCAGGTTGGAGCTGCAGAGTGCCATTGAGCCCTATGGGAGACTTTCCTTGGGCCGGGTTGGAGCTGCAGAGTGCCATTGAGCCCTATGGGAGACTTTCCTTGGGCCGGGTTGGAGCTGCAGAGTGCCATTGAGCCCTATGGGAGACTTTCCTTGGGCTGGGTTGGAACTGCAGAGTGCCATTGAGCCCTATGGGAGACTTTCCTTGGGCCGGGTTGGAGCTGCAGAGTGCCATTGAGCCCTATGGGAGACTTTCCTTGGGCCAGGTTGGAGCTGCAGAGTGCCATTGAGCCCTATGGGAGGCTTCCAAAATCACGCACTGAAGGTCCAAAGTCAGAAAGGTTTTCCAGCGTTTATGATCGTTCGGATACGGGTATTGGATCGCCATTCGCAAACGATTGTTTCAATACGAAGATTTCGGATCGGAAGTATGAAATCTTCGTATTCAAACTAACTGAATTTTCGTGACTTTTGTAATCATCAGAAATAATCGGATTTCGTGATTCGGATTCGTACTTTGATGAATGTGCCCCTTGATGCTGCCATTACATCTAGAGGTGTGGCTACAGCATATGGGCGTGTCCTAAATGCCAGCACCATACAATATCTAGTAGAATTAAGTCTAAAACAACTGGACTTTTCTGAGTTTTTCTTGAAAACGTTTCACCACTCATCCGAGTGGCTTCTTCAGTTCAAATGACTGGTAGGTCAATTCAGTTCAAATGACAGTCATTTGAACTGAAGAAGCCACTCGGATGAGTGGTGAAACGTTTTCAAGAAAAACTCAGAAAAGTCCAGTTGTTTTAGACTTAATTCTACTAGATACTGTATATCATGACCTGGATGAATGAGAATCTTCATAGACAGCACCATACAAGATTCAGCAGCTCATCAGGTTAACAATTCTGTTTCTCAAATGTTGGTACAGTGTCAGACTGAGGTGTTTGGGTTCACCAGGGGAGTCACCCCATTGTCAACCTTACCAGCTCTGCCTGCAGCCCCTGCAAATCCCCCACCCAGGGCAATGGGGCCCACAGGGGTTACTTACAGTCTGACCTTGGGCAGCACAAAACGTATAACAATGAGTTAAATACACCCAGGCAGGGCATTACTACAGAAGAAGAAAACCTGCAACTCCTGGGGGGCTCCCAGTGGGCCACAAAAATACTGACCTATAAGCAAGTTCAATATAAGTTAATGAACAATATATGTTAATAAACAAAGTTTATTAGGCCCTAAAATACTGTAATATTTTAGTCATTCTTAACAGCAAGAGTCCATTACTGCTGTAACCCCACCAATGATAACTGCCCCTTGGGCACCTTCTCCCTGCCATGGGCAGCTCAATTTATCTTACAAATCGGGAGAGCCCCCAAAGTCAACTAATGACAATCCCAAGTGCGTCCCTTGCTCCGCCCCCCCAGACTGACCGGTTCAATCACAAACCACGCTGTCAAGTGCCAAGCGTTTCAGCCAATCAGATGTATCGCGTTAATAGCACAAACTCGAAAACATTTTTTGTTATAAGGCTACCTGCTGCGTTTGTCTGAATCCTGACCGGAGCGGTACGGGTGAGAGAAGCAAGCGATAAGCTGCAGATATAGAACGAGATGCCATTCTTCAGCCGGGAAATGCGCAGCCTGACAGCATGAGTTGTGCGCATGTGCAGAAGAGAGGCAATGACACGCACACAAGAACACACTCTGCGCATGCGCAACTTTACGTGCACGTAATAGGCGGGGCTTTCACAGACACGTCATTGAAAACATGGCGGTCAAATTCTGCGAGCACAGACTAGAACTACCTAGTGTTTGATATATACTGAGTTATTGTCATTGCAGTATTGCTATGATATGATATAACGTGGGGGTATACCCCACGCCTTGCTGAATGATAAGCTACCCAAGGCGAGCTGTGGGTGACGTGGTGACTACTACGCATCCCGTCATGCAGTGCGCCTCACGCTGAGGTGGCCCAATCTCTGCCCCGCCTCTTTTCTGGCCTTTTTCTGCGGGAGGGAGTTGGTGTCGTGTCTCAGTCGGAGCCATGGCAAGGGTGCAGTGTGTGCTGCTGGCGGTATTGCTGGCCCTGGCGGCCTGTTCTGGTGAGTGTTGGGCCGTACGTTCACTTATTTGGAGTTGTGCTTTATTAGTCGGCCCTAGCATTTATCTATTTTGTTTTCATAGAACTATACGGCAGAAGCAATTCTTGCAATAGGTTGTCCGGGCCTGAAACTGGTGGGAGATTGTGAAAGTTGTAGTTCCAGTGCCTGCAGGTTAGGGGGGCAGCAATGTTAGTAGTTAGGGGTTTGCGCCTTATGATAGATCAGAAACAAATGGAAGGAGCATGGCAATGGATTTATGGGGGGTTTGCACAGTGGCCCCTACATAGTGTACCCCATGCAAAAGTCACATGGCGCTCTCAACCATTGACTGGGCTTCTTCCCATGGGCCAGATCTCTGAATAGGGTGCTACAGATGGGCCTCATTCACTGCAGCTCTTCGTGTGGCCTGTTAGCTGGTGGAATGAGCTCTGAAATATGTTTTGACATTTGGGAGAAGATTTCATGGCAAAGATCCATGTGTGTTATTATATCATGGGCCTCATTCTGCCATTCACTTGCCTGTTTTACCCCATATCAGTGGGGTTTTTGTGTGTGCTATTTGATGCCCAATATTTGGTGCAGGCACCTATAGTCTCTAAGACATTGGCAGTAAGTTAAACCATATTCAACCAAGCTTTACATGCTTTATTTTGTGATGCTGGGTCAATATTCAATGTACAGCCCAATTCATACCATTTACATAGGGGTTTGCGGAAAAGCTTGCAGCTTGGCTAAAGGCCTGTTAGGGTGAAGACACATGGAGCTACTAGTAGCAGCTACTTGTCGTGGCTACTAAAACAGACAATGCTGATCATTTACTGATAACTGTCTGTGTTTTAGGAGAGGCAATTCTCAGCTGCTACTAGTTGCTGTGTGTTTCTTTACTCTTAGGCAATGCCATACCTTGTGATAAGGACTCCAGATTATGGTTAGGGCTCTGGCACATGGGGAGATTAGTCGCCCGTGACAAAACTCCCTGTTCGCGGGCGACTAATCTCCCTGGATTGCCATCCCAACAGCGAAAATGTAAATCGCCGGTGGGATGGCATACGCGGCGGTGCGATTTCAGTGATGGCATTTCGTGGGGAGATTAGTCGCCCGAGACACAGGAGATTTGTTGCGGGTGACCAATCTCCCTGTGTGCCAGAGCCCTTAACACTTAGAAGCAACAGGTATCCAAAGCAAATAACTGGGTGAGAACCCTCCAAAATCATATGTTTTAACTTGCAGAATCCCATAAAATGATCTCATGAGGTATGTAGTAATGTGGTATGACAACATCTGGAACTAATGTATGCATGGAACACTGAATCCCTAAAGGCATCACTAGGCTGCTCTCATCTAAAGCACTGATATTATAAAAACATCTTTCCTTAAAGTAAAGAATCTTTTTATTTTTGCCAATTATATTATAATCTTATTTTCTGTTTGCAGCGGAAACCTGCACAGAGCCTGTTATAGTCCCTTCCTATTACACTACCTCAGATGCAGTGATCTCTTCAGAAGTGGTTTTCATTGTGGAGATTTCCCTGTCTTGCACTAATGGTGCTCAGGTGAGTGTTTAACAGTGTTATTAGTATGCCCACTAAAGCACAGTACAGTAGCATGGCAATGGATTTATGATGAGGTCTGTGAGGTGGCCCCTTCATAGTGTACTCCATGCTAAAGTGAGCTGCAGTTCCTAACCATTGGCACGCCGGAATGGCCATGGGCTTGACCACTGAAGCGAATTGCACAGTTTTTGCCTGATACAATAGTGTAGATTGCTGCTAGCCTTGTTCTCTGCAGCACTAAATGGTGTATATACGCTATATTAAATTTTGTTTTATTGATCTGGATAATTTGTTCCCCCCCTATATAGAATGTTGCTCTTTACGCTGATGTGAATGGGAAACAGTTCCCTGTGACCAGAGGACAGGATGTTGGGCGCTACCAGGTAAGGACACAATCTGTAGATGTAAAATACCATCTAGTAGAACTGATATTATAGGAGTAAAAATAGTGATGGTCTCCATGTATGAGAGAACCAAATTTCAAAGCTTTACATATATGATAGGGTCTGTGTTCTATTCTGTACTCCATGCAGTAAAATAGTACTGCTCCGAACCATTGGCAGGATGCTTTGACTGTAGACCTGCCCACTGAAGTGAGCAACGCAGCTCATTATTTATTATATATTAGAAATCAATACCAAAGAATGATATATATTCTATATTGTGAGCTGCTATTTTGTTGCTGTTGACCAATGTAAAACAAAGGTAGTCCAGTCATGCTTTAATTTAAATATTTCTTGCATGCAATAAGGTATTTATGGTCATTAAATTAATCTGCGAGTTGTTTGTGAGGACAATGACTTGATTTTAAAGGGATCAGTTGCAGTTAGTATTCTTTTGTCATAGAGTTAATGGAGCAGGCATTAAACAAACTAGGTAGATGTAGCAGATGACTGGCACTGATATCTTGCGTGTACTTGACTAGCATCCTAGCTGCTAATGTAATGCCTCCTGTATTTAGGATGCTGGGCCAGGATGATTTTTTTTTTTATTATTTTTTTTTTCAGGTCTCATGGAGCCTGGAGCACAAAAATGCCCGCTCTGGAACATACGAGGTGAAGTTTTTCGATGAGGAGTCCTACAGTCTGCTAAGGAAGGTCAGTTCAGGAGTTGATATTTTGCTCTGTGCTGGTGAATAGACCTCATGGTTTATATTAATAACAGACATAAATATTTCTCTCTCTCAGGCGCAGAGAAACAATGAGGATATCTCCTCTATCCAGCCTCTCTTTACTGTCAATGTTGATCATAGGGTAAGTTTAAGCTTATGCTTCATTCTGGGAATCCTTGTTAAAAATAAACTACTTCAGCACATTTTTGCAATATTTAATAGCATTTGCATCATGTAACCTCCTTTTCAAATGCATATCTAGTCCTCAGTACCTGTTTTGGGAAGGTTATGGCACATACACCCCCCCCTCCTTTTTTTTCTTTTTTTTTTTTTTTTTAATAAGTTTGTATTTAAGGTTTTAACAGTTTTAACAACAAGACTGAAAAAGGGAAAGATAGATAACACTTCAGTGCGCCTGGCTAAGTGCCCCATACTTCATTAAACGGTGCAATAAAGGCTTGGCCTTCCTCTGGATCAGAGGGCCAACCTGTTTATCAAGCAAACTCTCAATCTGTTTAGCTTCCACCATCCACTGACAGCAATATCCTTTCAGAAGGTGCTGGTAGTTATAATCCGGCAGCAGCTGAAGGGCTGCAAAATAACCATAACAGTAGACAGTTCACTGCCAAATGGGATTTTATGTTCTTCATAAAATGGTTGAGAAGTGCTAATGTATGTGCTTTAGATGATAGACCGTTACTACTGAAAGAAGTAAAGGAGATGCAATGCATTTATTATCTGCACCCATCAGGTATCCGTTCTGTGGAAACTTGTCCTAGAGTACACTTTATGGTTTGGTGTAATTGTCAGGGCAAAAGGAAGCATGGTTATGGATTTATGGTGTGGCCCACACATGGCTACCTCATAGTGTACCCCATGCTAGATCAAGCTGCTGCTCCGAACCATTGGCAGGTGTATATCTGTGAGCCTGATCCACTGAAGAGAGCTGTATAGCTGTAACCCTGACAGGCCTGTATAACTGTAGTCCTGATAGGTATTACAAAATAGGGTTCTTTGTAATGTGTGAGAGACTTCTTACCCTAATGTGATTGTTGGGCTCCCCAAGAGAAATTCACTAAAAGGATTTTGAGTCTGTGATGTGTGTTCTACCACAGTAAATGTATTTAAACTATCACATACTTGTTTATACATTTCTTAAAAAGGAGCTTTTTTTATGTGTTTAAGATCCTGTCAGTCTTAGCATTGTTTATTCTCCAGTTCTACATCACTTCTCTTTTGTGCTACCTGACTAGAATGCAATGTTTAGCTGCTTAAATACTTATCCCATATGACGTGAATTTATTTATTATTTCAGGGTGCATGGAACGGTCCTTGGGTATCCACAGAAGTACTGGCAGGATTGATAGGCATATTGGTATATTATACAGCATATACTGCAAAGAGCAGCATCCAGGCTTAACCAGAGAAGAGGGTTGGGGAAGGGAACGATGGGTCTCGGTGTACAGATTTGTCTTGTGCTTGTAATAAAATTTTCTACACACACACTGCCTACATCCTGTCTCTTACATCCTGGTTTCCATAGAAATACAGAATCTAGAAGCATAAGTTATTCTATCTTTTCTGCCCTTTTAAATGAGGCTTTTCAGTTCTTCTGTAATTGCTTTTTGTTTTGCCATGTGTTTTGGGATCCCTTTATTTTTGTCCCCTCTCCATCCGATGCTTTCATATAATATTCTCCAAAGAATCATATTTCCCTTCCAGAATCATTCTTCCAACAAATGATTCCCTCCTGAAAAATATTAACTCACCCCCTTGTTCATTCTGAGCTGTGCATATACAATCTGCATTTTCCAGAGTGCTCTTTTGTTTATTTCTGTTGCTTTCAAGTCATAGTCTAATAAAAAAAAATAAACATTCCTGATTCCTCAGGTTTGAAAGGAAACAATAATTTATCCTTGACTCATTTAAAAACCCCCATCGGCTTATACAACCCCTCATGGTGAACTGATGGATTCGGGGAAGTCTATCTGCTTTTCAGAGAATCTGTACCACCCATTATGGGAAGCCAGCAAACTTCATATTCTGTCAGTATGTTCCCCTTGTGTATCCTAAATACTGCGAAAACAAAGGAACTGGTTGTCGATTTTAGGAGAAATAAGACCGACATTGAGCCACTCATTATTGATGGAACGAATGTGGAGAGGGTTTCGGTGTTTAAATTCCTAGGAATGGAGTTGGAGGACGATCTGACTTGGAGTGCAAACATCAAGGGGCTGTTAAAGAAAGCGCAGCAGAGGCTGTACTTTCTGAGGATTTTAAGGAAAAACCATCTTCCTAAAAATCTGCTTCTTGCCTTCTATCATTGTTCCATTGAAAGCATACTTACATATGGATTATGTGTGTGGTTTGGTGGCTGCACTTCTAAAGATGCAAAAGCACTAAATAGGGTTGTTAGGTCGGCAGAGGAAATAATTGATTGTTCGCTCCCCACCCTGGAACACATTTACAGCTCTCGCCGGAAAAAAGCTATGGACATTATACATGATCCAACCCATCCTGGCCACTGTCTCTTCCAGCTTTTGCCATCGGGGAAGAGATATAGAGTCTTGAAAGCTAGAACAAATAGGATGAGAAATAGCTTCTATTCAAAAACAATTATGGCCCTAAATATGAAAGACTGATGTATTGCCGGTATTGTTGCTAAATGCTTTTCGCTTTGAGTTGTCCTTTTCTGCTTCTGTAAATCTCGTTGTTCTCTTAACAATGACAATAAAGATATTCTATTCTATCAGAGGTTGGTGGGAACAGGTAATGAGGATCCAGCTAATAAAAGCTTGCTTTTTAAAATACCTAATTCTAGTAATATAACTATTGATGGCTGGTTGACTGGAAGAAGTTCAAAAGAGAATAGAACATGTGATGTTAAAGAGAGACCTAGAAGTGGATGGTATTGATCAGAGTACTAATAACTTAGCTGTGATTGCCAAACCACTTAATTTTTCAGGATTTCCTTTTCTGTTTGTAAATGAGGTTTATCATTTGCAACCTTCTTGTAACCAAAGGTTTTATTGTTCTGAATACAATACAATATATGGTGAATACAATATAACTTCTGAGTAAAAGCATACAAAAAAGAGAGGGATCGATCAATGCACATTCCCGTTTCACTAGTCTCTTAGTATCAATGCAAGTGCTTGTATTTACAAAAACGCGTTTTTAGTTACAAAGTTCCGATCATAAAATTGACAAGCCACCGTACCACGACAAGAAAAATAGTAAAATTTTTGTATTTTATTTTTCTCTAATAATAAAACAGTACCATATTAAGCTAACATGAATTGCGCACCAGTAATACATGAAGTCTGGGTTAGCCCCAGTGCAGCCCCAAGCTAATTACTGCCTTAGCTTTAGGCAGGCGGTAAGGGCAGCTTTAATCTAAGTGCAAGTTTTGTTTTGAGATTAAAGATGTCCAGGCACTAAGGACAGGAATTGGCCGTACCTCCTGACACTGCGCTCTGCAGAGACTGTTGTATTTTTGATCCAATGCTCACTTGGTAAAAGTTCTACTTTGATTAGCACTAAGGGGTGTGATCTTTTGCCCCTTATGGTGAAGACACATGGAGCTACTAGTAGCAGCTGCTAAAATAGACAATGCTAATCATTTACTGATAATTGTCTGTACGTGTATTTTAGCAGAGGCAATTCTCAGTATTGTCTATGGCAGGGTATTTTCTGGTGTTTAGTAGTTATGAAAAAGTAGCTGCTACTAGTAGCCCAGTGTGTTCACCCTAAACTTTTTAGTACAAAGTTATAGCTTATTTCAAACATCTGTCTATATGTACTGTGATACAGGTGCCGCCAACTTACCTGTTGCCCCATTGGGATATGGCACAGCCTAATTAGTGAACGCAAATCCCTATATAGATAACTCCCTATAGTCTCAGCCCAGGTGCAAAGGAGGGTGACTTTACCCCATTTATTAAAGGCACAAGACACTGAACATGCCCACTAACCCATGATTCTGTTTGAATGTTGAATGATGGGATATAAGTAACACCCCATATAAACTACATTGTATTATGCTGGGCAGGTGTGAGTGGAAAGCAGAAGTGGCACCCAGGTACCCAATAAATCTCTTTGCCCCTGGGCTAAAACACACTGGTACACTGTGAGAAGAGAACCAAAGTTTCTTTGACAGGTGGTACCCTCAGGAGACTGGACCTAAGGACTGGCCTAAAGAGCGCTATGAGTATCTAATGAAGCTGAGGCAAGAGGCACTGAGCTATGCACGGGAGAAGAAGGCTAATTATATCATGATAGGTATTGGTAGCTGTAGGGAGAACCAGCAGTTGCACTGGGAGTGACTCTGAAACTGGAGGTGATACTCGCTCTGATTGCTGTTCAGTTTGCCAGGATGGCTTAACCCACACCTGGATGTTTGTTTCACAGAAGGGGCCACTGATACACCAGCTTTTATTGTATTCATTGGGCAAGATATTTTCAGTGTTACAGCGTGGACAACACTACTAATCCCTGTAAAACAAAGCCATAACAAACAGGTTCCTAGGGCATTACGTCTAGTTGTGGCTTCCCCTTCTGAACCCTAGGAATGGTTTGATCATGTCTCTGATCTGCTCTGTTATAGTACGTTGATGCGGATAATGTACTGACCAATGTACACACAGTGCGGCTGCTGATGGCAGAGAACAAGACCCTTGTGGCCCCCATGTTGGACTCCCAGACTGACTTTTCTGGTGTGGTATAAACCCTCAGGTGAGGCAACCCTTTAAAGAATTCTCCTGTACCTGTATGATAGAATTCAATTAAAGGTAAACTCACCCTTTGCCTGCACAGAATGAGTACCCCACATACAGAGAGCCCTTTCATTCTTAGCTGCCAAACAGGTGCCACTTTAAAGAGTTTCTGGCTTTGGCCATTAGAGGGAGCCATGCTCCACCAAAGAGCATTACTGAAAAGAATCTGGTGAGGTGGGCAGAGCCACAGGTATGGGCCATAGGGCCACCATTATGGTGATGGAAATAAGTTGCCCCGAGTCCAATGGGTTTTAAAAGGAGGCCCAGCTTTTCTCATTTTAGCAAGTGTATCTGCAATTCTGCTTTATCTTTTTCCTCATTGTGCATGACTTTGTGGTATGTAATATACTTTATGGCTATGTATAATTGTCTATATTTGCATTGATTAAAATAGATAAATGTAATCTTTATTAAAGTGCTACATAAAGAACAATGAATTTAATTTCTACCGCTTTGCTATTGGTCTTTTTTTTTGCGTGTGCAAGCCCATATATGTATATAATGTCATTTTTATATCACAATGCCCAAGAAGGGTTAATAAACATTACAGCTGCATTTGTATCAGTCTTCATTAAGACTGGCAGAGGTGAGCTTATCTTACAAATTCATTTTTTTTTATTGTTTTTATTGTCACATTTGCAGGTGTATTTATAATTCTAATTCTATGCTGCATGTTTAAAATCGTAAATCATTAAAAAAGTTTAAATCAAAAAACAAAAATACACAGAGGGTTGCACGTCAAAAATCTCATGTAAAAAAAAGTTGTGCACATCAAAAAATTCACGTGGTAGATGCATTTTGTGAATTTTTTGCCATTTTGCTAATTTTTCAGCAGTGTCGAGAATTTTTCGGCAAACCAAAATGGGATAGATTCCCTCATCACTAAATAAAAGGCTAGTGCCTTTTATTTATCCATATGCAATAACCTATAGCAACAACTTAGAAGGTAGCATTTACTAATCACCTGTTTAAAATAAAATAAAATAACATTGGTTACTGCACCTGGGCAAACTTTGTGTTTTTAAAGGAACAGTAACACCAAAAAATTCAAGTGTATAAAAGAAATTCCAATACAATGTACTGCTACCCTGCACTGGTACAACTGGTGTGTTTGCCTCAGAAACACTACTATGGTTTATATAAAGAATGCAGCTGTGTAGCCATGGAGGCAGCCATTCAAAGGAGAAAAGGCACAGGCACTTAGCAGATAACAGATAAAACACTATTGTATTATACAGAGTTTATCTGTTATCTGCTATGTAACTTGTGCCTTTTCTCCTTTTTTCCAGCTTGAATGGCTGCCCCCGTGGCTACACAGCAGCTTATTATATATAAACTATAGTATAGTGACTGTAGCAAACACACAACTTTTACCAGTGCAGGGCACTAGTATATTATATTTTATTTACTTTAAAACTCGAGAATTTTTTGGTGTTACTGTTCCTTTAAATACATATGGGAGTTAGAATTTCACACACGTGGGTCCTTTTGCAGCAAACTCAAACAAAAGGGGTTTATTGTCCAAGACAATCAAGGCAATGCAGGGTTATCAATACTCACAAATGCAGATGGAATGGTAGGTATAACAAGGCACAATATGCAGCAGTATGAAATGATGCACCACTATGGAGAACCAGTTGGGCTAAGTAGATTTATATCCTTAGGGTTTCTACCTCAAGTGGTTCAGATCCCTACAGCCAACTCAAATCAGGGAGAAGACTATGCCTGAATTCCCTGTTGCTACTGTGGTCCCTTCAATAAGGCCTGTACAGGAGAATACTCCCAGCTATTTCTCCTGGTTGGAGCCAGAAAACTCCTCTTGCTAACTAAAGCTGACTATCTCCTAGAAAGTGCTTTAACAAGAACTAAATTCTCTTACTATTCCTTCACGGGGTCCCTGCTCTCTGACTTCACTAGAGGTACTGGTCCTTTTAGGGCAGAACACTTCTGGGGGCTTGTTGATCCCAGGCTCAGTGGAACATCCACTTGGTTCAACAGATGCAGGCCAAAGAGGAAGATCTCCCCCCTGCTAAATAGCAAAATAGATACCCAATGGATAGTTTAGTATCTAATGCTAATATTTATTTTTTTTATAGTAGTGAAGGTGCCATTATTATAGAAAACCTGCCCATCCTAAGTAATATTCCCTTTGTGCACATTTACTATAGCTTTAACGTATGAAAATATTTACCCATCTGCCAGTGTAAAAAAGGTCATTTATAAACACACAAAACTATGCATTGCAGACATATATACCTGAACCCTGCTGGGCAGATTTATGATTCGTTATATTTATTTAACAATCAGTTATGCACTTGCTTAGAGAATAGAAGTTATATATATAGTTTACAAAAGAAAAAAGTCAATTTTCCAAATCTAAAGCTCGCTAAGAATTGAACTGCTGTAGAATGAATGTGGTGCTCATTGTTTCTGCACACTTTCCACGGGATATTGTATTATTTACTGCAATGTGATCAAATGCTGCCAATACATTAGGATTTCTAATTCAGGTTTTCAAAATCTGCTCCTTGATATCATGTAACTTTAAAGCACCGGAGAACTAAATGTGCAATTATTTTCATATCATGCAAATTTTTTATAATTCTACTTAAATTTAGACATGAACAGTTTGTGGAATATTTGGTATCTAAAAATGATGAATTTGGTGCTTCCCTAGCACGTAAGCACGTAAGCAGCCTTTGCCCCTTCCTTAGTCTGGTTTGCAAAATAATTTAATTCTGCGCCTTGATCTTATTACATATTTCTAATGCCCAAACTTATTCAGCAGAGAGGTTTTTGGGAATATTTGTGAAATTGGGTTAATTCTATAATTATACCTGCTCGATCAATATCAGCTCCTGCCTTGCAGCACTGGGGTCCTGGGTTCAATCACAGCCAGGGCGCGATCTGCAAGGTGTTTGGATGTTCTCCCCGTGTGTGCGGGCTCAGAGTTGTGCCAAGGCCACAAAGACCCAGCCTAGGGTGCGCCCAAGCCACACCGAAATTTTGCTCACATATGGAGCAATGGGGACCGAACATGCAGAAAACTTCAGAGCATCCTCTCCCCACTGCTCCCTATGTTAGTTCAAATGGACGCGCTAATGCACATGTGTGTGCGGGCCCTGATAACAAGTCCGGCCCTGCGTGTCTGCATGGATTTCCTCTGGGTACTCCGGTTTCCTATCACACTCCAAAAACATGCAGGCAGGGTAAAACTGACCATGGTGTGTGTGAACCTTAGATTGTAAGCTCGTCTGGGGCAGGGACTGATGGGAATGATGAATAATCTCTGTGAAGTTCTGCAGAAATGTGTCAGCACTATATAAATAACAGGAAATAAATAAATATCGGTCAGGTAGGCCCGTCAGAGTGCCCATACACAAGCAGAATAGCTATTGACCTAAGGGGCGAATTGGCAGCTAAAATCTGCCCCTGTATGGCCATCTTAGCACCTTGGAAACCTACATTAACATCAAGATATTTCCAGTAGACAGATGTAGGGGAAACATAAAATAGGAAGGCCTAGTAACCACATAGTTCATCCTGCACATCTTGTTTAGTAGCTCATTTAGCTGCAGAATCATGGGTTAAACCAGTGTGACCAGCAGGGTTTCTGGAAATGGAGGTTCGATCTGTAAATGTCTTTTAGTTAAGACACAAGGGAAATTTATTGGAAACGAGCAGGCTGCTGGGAGAGATTCTATTTCGGTCCGTGATGTCACTGATGCTGAACAATATGTGACTCACAGACCTATGGTGCCGCTCACTTCTCCTCGGGGGCCCATAGCAGAGAAATCCCACCCCATCACAGAACCTTTGCTGCTACTCACAGAAGCATTTTAGGGAGCCGTGTTTTTAATTATTGTGCAATAGGATTAGATTTTAGTATTACAAAGTGTTCAAAGCCCCATTATAATGGGCACCCCAGCCTTAGGACAGTAAAGTTGCCCTCTAAGCTCCCAATCTTTGTAAACTGTAGCTATTGGTTTTCCTGGTGCCTGTGACACTGCACATAATAAATGCCCCCAGCCTTAGGGTCTAAGTAAAAACAAACAAAAAAAATTATCTTTAACCCTAATTACTTTAATTGCATGTTGACTAGTAGTTGTTCAGCAACAGCTTAAAGCTCACTACTGGGCATCACTGTCATCTTCTCTACAGTACTACTATACCTGCAGTAGGGCAGTACTACTATACCTACAGTACTACTATACCTGCAGTACTACTATACCTGCAGTAGGGCAGTACTACTATACCTACAGTACTACTATACCTACAGTACTACTATACCTGCAGTAGGGCAGTACTACTATACCTACAGTACTACTATACCTGCAGTAGGGCAGTACTACTATACCTACAGTACTACTATACCTGCAGTAGGGCAGTACTACTATACCTACAGTACTACTATACCTGCAGTAGGGCAGTACTACTATACCTACAGAACTACTATACCTGCAGTAGGGCAGTACTACTATACATACAGCACTACTATACCTGCAGTAGGGCAGTACTACTATACCTACAGTACTACTATACCTGCAGTAGGGCAGTACTACTATACCTACAGTACTACTATACCTGCAGTAGGGCAGTACTACTATACCTACAGTACTACTATACCTGCAGTAGGGCAGTACTACTATACCTACAGTACTACTATACCTGCAGTAGGGCAGTACTACTATACCTACAGAACTACTATACCTGCAGTAGGGCAGTACTACTATACATACAGCACTACTATACCTGCAGTAGGGCAGTACTACTATACCTACAGTACTACTATACCTGCAGTAGGGCAGTACTACTATACCTACAGTACTACTATACCTGCAGTAGGGCAGTACTACTATACCTACAGTACTACTATACCTGCAGTAGGGCAGTACTACTATGACAAAGAAATGAAAAGTCTCAGAACAGTATCATTTCAATGGTAGGTTTATTTTAACAGTGGCAGATAGCACATCAAAAGGAAAATCGAAAAAATAACTTTAAATAAAAGATAGCAACTGATTTGCATTTCATTGAGTGAAATAAGTTTTTGAACCCCTACCAACCATTAAGAGTCCTGGCTCCCACAGAGTGGTTAGACACTTCTACTCAATTAGTCAACCTCATTAAGGACACCTGTCTTAACTAGTCACCTGTATAAAAGACACCTGTCCACAGAATCAATCAATCAAGCAGACTCCAAACTCTCCAACATGGGAAAGACCAAAGAGCTGTCCAAGGATGTCAGAGACAAAATTGTAGACCTGCACAAGGCTGGAATGGGCTACAAAACCATTAGCAAGAAGCTGGGAGAGAAGGTGACAACTGTTGGTGCGATTGTTCGAAAATGGAAGGAGCACAAAATGACCATCAATCGACCTCGCTCTGGGGCTCCACGCAAGATCTCACCTCGTGGGATGTCAATGATTCTGAGAAAGGTGAAAAAGCATCCTAGAACTACACGGGAGGAGTTAGTTAATGACCTCAAATTAGCAGGGACCACAGTCACCAAGAAAACCATTGGAAACACATTACACCGCAATGGATTAAAATCCTGCAGGGCTCGCAAGGTCCCCCTGCTCAAGAAGGCACATGTGCAGGCCCGTCTGAAGTTTGTCAATGAACACCTGAATGATTCTGTGAGTGACTGGGAGAAGGTGCTGTGGTCTGATGAGACCAAAATAGAGCTCTTTGGCATTAACTCAACTCGCTGTGTTTGGAGGAAGAAAAATGCTGCCTATGACCCCCAAAACACCGTCCCCACCGTCAAGCATGGGGGTGGAAACATTTTGCTTTGGGGGTGTTTTTCTGCTAAGGGCACAGGACAACTTATTCGCATTAACGGGAAAATGGACGGAGCCATGTATCGTGAAATCCTGAACGACAACCTCCTTCCCTCTGCCAGGAAACTGAAAATGGGTCGTGGATGGGTGTTCCAGCACGACAATGACCCAAAACATACAGCAAAGGCAACAAAGGAGTGGCTCAAGAAGAAGCACATTAAGGTCATGGAGTGGCCTAGTCAGTCTCCGGACCTTAATCCAATAGAAAACCTATGGAGGGAGCTCAAGCTCAGAGTTGCACAGAGACAGCCTCGAAACCTTAGGGATTTAGAGATGATCTGCAAAGAGGAGTGGGACCAACATTCCTCCTAAAATGTGCGCAAACTTGGTCATCAATTACAAGAAACGTTTGACCTCTGTGCTTGCAAACAAGGGTTTTTCACTAAGTATTAAGTCTTTTTTTGTTAGAGGGTTCAAAAACTTATTTCACTCAATAAAATGCAAATCAGTTGCTATCTTTTATTTAAAGTTATTTTTTCGATTTTCCTTTTGATGTGCTATCTGCCACTGTTAAAATAAACCTACCATTGAAATGATACTGTTCTGAGACTTTTCATTTCTTTGTCATTGGACAAACTTACAAAATCAGTGAGGGGTCAAATAATTATTTCCTCCACTGTATACACCCATAGAATAAAAAGCTTCCTTACACACATTACACACTGGTTGCTAACAAATATAAGTTGTAAGTGCTGGACGGGTAAATATAATCTATATAAATAAATAATAACTTTTTAGGTGTTACTTTGAATAGTGATAGTGCCTGGCTTTGGCCACTAGAGGGGGTAACTGCTCCATCATGCAGCCTTAATTTGCTTTTCCATCCCCTTTGAGTACAGTGATCCCCAGACTGGAAGTACAAAGCCTCAAACCGCTGTACATCAGTAAGTGCTGGAAGGAGCTTGCATACAAGTAGACATAGAAAAAAAGGGTGTTTAGTTGCCCTTGGAATTCCTAGAAGCCCTGCTTATTATATACAGGAAGCTTTTTGGGTGGTTGGTTGCATCCATTGCTCATCAGCCTTTTCCCAATTTCTTAGCCAGTATCACTGCACAATTATTTGTCTGTCTTCGCAAATGAGGCATATGTGTGAAGGGCCTGTTATATAAGCACTCCAGTTACTGAAATATATTTCTATTCTGCTAGATTTTTTATCAGCGCTTTGTGCTATTTTTAACTGAATTGTGTTTTCTGGCAGTAAAAAATTATTTAAATGATTGTTTTCTTGAGGAAAGTGTTTAAGGTTGCTATGGTAACCTACTACAGCACACTGGGACTTGAAGGGGAAAAAATCTATTTACAGCAAACAGCCACTGAAAGATAAAAATACTCCCACTTCTCTCTTAATCTCGGTTGTCTTTAGGCACGGCAGCTTTTATTTCTAACTGTATCCAGTTATTGTATGTTCATCAGCTGTGTCCTTTTGTGCTCTGATCTTCTACATGCACCATCTCCCTACTATACCTGCTATCCCACAGCCCCAGTCCCTTCCCAGAGGCTATTATCCCCACTGTTACTATAAGCACCATCTCTCCCTACTATACCTGCTATCCCACAGCCACAGTCCCTTCCCAGAGGCTATTATCCCCCCACTACTACTATAGGCACCATCTCTCCCTACTATACCTGCTATCCCACAGCCACAGTCCCTTCCCAGAGGCTATTATCCCCCCACTGCTACTATAGGCACAATCTCTCCCTACTATACCTGCTATCCCACAGCCACAGTCCCTTCCCAGAGGCTATTATCCCCCCACTGCTACTATAGGCACCATCTCTCCCTACTATACCTGCTATCCCACAGCCACAGTCCATTCCCAGAGGCTATTATCCCACTGTTACTATAGGCACCATATCTCCCTACTATACCTGCTATCCCACAGCCACAGTCCCTTCCCAGAGGCTATTATCCCCCCACTGCTACTATAGGCACCATCTCTCCCTACTATACCTGCTATCCCACAGCCCCAGTCCCTTCCCAGAGGCTATTATCCCCCCACTGCTACTATAGGCACCATCTCTCCCTACTATACCTGCTATCCCACAGCCACAGTCCATTCCCAGAGGCTATTATCCCCACTGCTACTATAGGCACCATATCTCCCTACTATACCTGCTATCCCACAGCCACAGTCCCTTCCCAGAGGCTATTATCCCCCCACTGCTACTATAGGCACCATCTCTCCCTACTATACCTGCTATCCCACAGCCCCAGTCCCTTCCCAGAGGCTATTATCCCCCCACTGCTACTATAGGCACCATCTCTCCCTACTATACCTGCTATCCAACAGCCACAGTCCCTTCCCAGAGGCTATTATCCCCCCACTGCTACTATAGGCACCATATCTCCCTACTATACCTGGTATCCCACAGCCCCAGTCCCCTCCCAGAGGCTATTATCCCACTGCTACTATAGGCACCATCTCTCCCTACTATACCTGCTATCCCACAGCCCCAGTCCCTTCCCAAAAGCTATTATCCCACTGCTACTATAGGCACCATCTCTCCCTACTATACCTGCTATCCCACAGCCACAGTCCCTTCCCAGAGGCTATTATCCCCCCACTGCTACTATAGGCACTATCTCTCCATACTATACCTGCTATCCCACAGCCACAGTATCTTCCCAGAGGCTATTATCCCCCCACTGCTACTATAGGCACCATCTCTCCCTACTATACCTGCTATCCCACAGCCACAGTCCCTTCCCAGAGTATGGCACACACACAGGCAGCATAGGGCAGGCAGAGTATGCCACACACAGGCATCATAGGGCATGCAGAGCATGACACACACAGGCAGCATAGGGCATGCCGAGTATTGTACACACAGGCAGCCTGTGTGTGCCATACTTTGCCCGCCCTATGCTGCCTGTGTGTGCCATACTCTGCCTGCCCTATGCTGCCTATATTTGTCATAGTCAGCCTGTCCTACCTTGCCTGTGTGTGCCATACTCTGCCTGCCCTTTCCTGCTTGTGTGTGTCATACTCTGCCTGCCCTATGCTGCCTGTGTGTGCCATACTTTGCCTACCCTATGCTGCCTGTGTATGCCATACTCTGCCTATACTATGCTTCCTGTGTGTGCCATACTCTGGCTGCCCTATACTGCCTGTGTGTGCCATACTCTGTCTGCCCTATACTGCCTGTGTGTGCCATACTCTGCCTGCCCTATGCTGCCTGTGTATGTCATACTCTGCCTGCCCTATGCTGCCTGTGTGCCATACTATGCCTGCCTATGCTGCCTGTGTGTACAATACTCGGCATGCCCTATGCTGCCTGTTTGTGCCATACTCTGCCTTCCCTATGCTGTGTGTACAATACTCTGCCTGCCCTATGCTGCCTGTATGCGTCATACTCTGCCTGTCCTATACTCCCTGTGTGTGGCATACTCTGCCTGCCCTATGCTGCCTGTGTGTGCCATACACTGCCTGCCCTATGCTGCCTGTGTGTGACATTCTCTGCCTGCCATATGCTGCCTGTGTGTGCCATACTCTGCCTGCCCTGTGCTGCCTGTGTGTGCCATGCAGGCAGTACATATAGTGACACAATGCTCCTACAGTCTGAGGTGTGAACAGGTGAACAATGTAGGATCTTACAGTCTGAGCCTGAGGTGTGAGCAATGCAGGGGGTGACCAATACAGGGACTAAAAGGTGTGAACAGTATTGATACCATTTAAAATGTACACAAAGGTAAGCAGTCACAGCAGCCAGGCAGGTGGGGGGCCATGGGCCGCAAGTTGGACAGCCTTCAGTAAAACATACTACTCATTTGCATGGAATAAATAAATGATTCAAATTACAATTACAGTTCATAAATATTCTAAAGGTGACTCCTCTGTAACAGGGCATAGTGTTAAAGTTGGTTCATCCCATTCGCTCAGTTGTTACACACTGGATATGTATCCTAAAGCTTATTAGTTATTTTAAATCTTGATTTGCATGTAAATATTATCCTATGACACTCTGATATCGAGAATGGAGCAAGTTCAGTACTGAGACTGGCCATGTTTAAGTGAATAAGTTGGATCCACATTAGTTATAAAGTGGTTTGGGATTATGGTGTCAACATCATGACTCTCAGCCCTGGAAGATAAGAAGATAAGGTAAGAAGTTCCAAACCCAGTTGAGGGTCCCAGCAATACAGAGAGCCTTAAAAGTTTAGTGAGGCAATATTTCAGTATATGTTTGTAAAACAGATCATATTCACTGTGGTTTTAAGTTGTTCACACCACAACATTTTGTATTGAGATCCATTCTATCAATGACTGAATAGCCTGAGAGCCACAGATCCCTCCTGTACAGTTTCCATTGAATAACCCAGGATAAAGTGGGCCCAGATTATTGCTTTTTATATGTAGGAATGAGACACAAGCACAAGGAAGACTCTGTCACACATTTTCCCTCCTATCAGAAAGGTAACAGTTTATTAAGAGTCTCGACCCAGAAGTAAAGAGAAGATGAGACGCAATAACAATGGGGTGGGGGTTAAAGAAAAGGAAACATAGAGCCCACAAGGTAAATCAGCCTGAGGTCACTTAGTCACCCTCTATTACATGAGCTGGAGGAAGGTACCACTACATGTTGGGACAGGGCATCTAGGGGATAGCAAATGATAGGAATGCTGATCTTTAGTTGATATGTCTGTGCAAGTTGGGCACTTGTTCTTGAACTGGTAGAGTATTAAGATTCAAGCATGGTTTTCTAGTCCCCATTGATGGGCTACAAACACCATTGAATGAAAATGCTTCTTCTGAGCTAACATGTGATTTCTATCCTGACCAAGCAGAAAGGTCTTCTCTAAAGCATAAGTCCTTTGCTTTTATTGCTGTTATGTTATTGTCTTTTATGTTGAGTAATCATAGATATTAGATAATACCATGTGACCACTTGCCATGGATTAGCTCCAACATTGTGTCCAGCATTCATATCATAGAATGACATCCTGTGCCAATGTATCAGAGAGAAATTAGTTTTGTAACTAATGCCAGGGCTAATAAAGGCCAAGAAAAGGAAAAGTCACCAGGTAATGTCTGCAGAAAACAAACAATAACTGGCTTCTCCATTCCATGGATCGCTTTTACAATCGTCATGCAAAAAAGATAACACTTACTGGTCAATTAGGATTTTGAGTGTTTTATCCTGTGCCCAACAAGCTGCAAATTGCCAGGGGACAAAATCCACATAAAGCTGTGACTCTATAAGCTGCCCAGTTGTAGTATAGCTGAGCATCTTAGTGCAAATACTGTAATAATGTGCGTCATTTTCCTAATGGCAAATTTCCGTTCCATTAACATGATAGCTATGCTAAATCTCTTTCATAAATTAAAAGTTGATTGCAAATTAATTGGTTTAATATCCATCCAAATAGTCTCATTCCATTCTAATTAAATCCAATTAAATATTTGTATTGTGCCAATGAATCCATGGCATGCTCCCCTCAGGTAGGGAACATAAAGCTGGGGGGCTAGAGACCTTATCTATAATAATGTTATCTTCTTTAAGTGCTGGTAGGATGCCTTGGTATTGCTATACAATGGTAATACTTTGTGTGTCTTCATTTGTGTGCATTTAGCTTTCTGACTGCGCTCCAGCTGCCATGAACTGCAAAATGCAGCGTGCAAGGCAACTCCTGCACTCCTCTATCAGAGAAAGACTTTGCACCCTTCCATTAACTTGGGTGTCAAACCTTAAGCTCCATCTGCTTGTTTTATAATTACAACTCCCAGAATCCAAACATAGATTTTTAGTGCACAATGAATGATGTGCTCCCTAGAACTATAAGGAGTTTATCATTAATGGTGCACTAAAAATCTTTTTTTGTATCACATTGGCTGAGCTGAATTCAGGTGACAAGGAAATCTCATCTCTAGTAGAGAAAGGAAAACTTAAGATTAGGAGGAGTCTTCCATTTGAATTCTTCATCAACAGAGGTTGCATCCAGGCACTATATTAATTAACTGTAATGAAAGTTAGTAATGCCATAATGTGCATTTCTTTTCTCTTTAGTTTGTGCATGTGTTGTGAACCCAGTTGCTTTCCCCAAGTGTACTCTTGCATGGTTCTCCCTAAAGACCTGTCTAAAGAGACAAATAGTCACTATCAAAGATCCCTACAGGTTAACTATCTCTTTTACAACAGAATCAGAGGGGGGAAGACCAATCTAGCTATGAGCAGCATGTAAGACCTATTCTTTAGAAACATGGTTTTGGCTTTTTAGGCAATTGTCTGATTGTTTTTTAATAAACTGATCTTTTTGAGAATTCTGCCTAGGGATATGCTCAGTGAGTGCCTGCTCTTATAAAAACAGTAATATCAGCTCCTCTAGCTGAAGGCTTAAGGTAGTACACCTGAGCCACCTTTCACTACAGGCGGGTATTGGGCAGATTTTATTCCCTTTGTATATGGTTTTGGCTTCTGCAAACTCTTGTTTTCTTGACCTTTGGAAAGGATGTTTTGTTCTCATATGGCTTTAAAGTTTATCATTTCACTGAACCAAACTTCTATTATTTTTCCTGGCTTTTAATTAAAAAAAAATCCTTAAAAATCTTTTACAAATCCATTCCCCATCTCCTTTAACACCCAGTTGCCCTATCCTGTACAGAGGGAAATGTGCAAGGGAGGAAAGTGTAGGTGTTCATCCCTAAAAGTTATTTAGGAGTCTATAGAAATCAGTCTTATGAAAGGATCAGACAGGGACCAACAGGCTTTACAAAATAAAAAAGAAGAAAGAAGGATCAGTGCACTGTACATTTCACTCGCATCACCCTCTCCATCTATCACACATTCCAGGACAAACAGAAGAGTGGCAACTCAACAAGAATTAGAATCAAACAGAGGTCACAATCACAGTGGAAATAACAAACAATTTGGGTTTTCTAAGACACGATCCTGCACACAATTCTCTGTGTGCAGTGGTAATAAGGAAGGCAAGTCTTGTATCCAGATGCCACAGCCACCTCTGACCTTGTGCTATATAGTCCTTTATTAAAAAGTACTGTTCTCACAGTCGTCTGTGTGCTCCTATCCATGGGGTGGCAGTGGTTCATCTGCAAGATTCATACATACATGGTTACACATACATGTTATAACCATAGTTCTTCAAACAGGCTAAGGATGGTATATAGTTAGTTGGAGATATCACAACTGTGTCAAGAAGAAGAGTGGTATGAATTGTCATGTTGTGTGTCACATGGAGGCATTCAAACGGAGCATCAGCCCAAGCCAAGAGTCCATGTAAGCTTGGGTCTTCGCTATTCCATTTCACGAGAGGGCCGAATCTTAGTATGAACCATGTTGTATACTTAACCAATATAACATACAGATACCATCTATTGGTTTGGAAGGTATATGCCTAAGATTTAAAGAAGCTGAAAAACTTCAAGTCAAAAAATCTACAAAAGCTGGTATGAGTGTTCACCCTGTGTTAAAATATTCGTTTCTGAGGTCTCCTTCAAAATCAGAATCCAAGTGGAAAAAAAGGAAGAAGTTTGTAGAGAGTGTTGGTAAATGGAGATAGTGTAAGAAACATAAAAAGAGTAACATGAGGGGACGGTAACAATGAACCTTTTTTTTTGGCAAAGAGGACTGTAGTCATACATTTTCCCATGGAGCTCACACTGTGGTAACAGAGAGGAGAGGGTTATAAACCCTCTTGCCATCAGCTGATCGAGTCCCATGAGCCAACATCTCCTGAATGGTTATCCAGTTGTCCAGGATCTTCTTGTTGCGCTTCTTCATGGTCTTACGGTGGCTGAGAGCAATGATGCTCATCTCTCCTTTGCCTTCTAAGCCTTGCTGTTGTTGCTGCTGCTGTTCCCGCAGGCAGTCCAGTCGGCTCTGCATCATGAATTCCCGTCGCTTCCTCTGCTCCCGTGCTCTCATTAAATGTCTCTTTCTATCCTCTTTGCTCCAGTAGCGACCCATCTTCATCTCACTTACAGCATCGTCATCAGTGGTCATCCCACTACGCTCTTCTTTGATCTTCATTGCTCTGGCTTTCAGCAGACGGTCTCTCACAGGGCGCTTGGTAACATAACGTGTACCATCGCTTCTGATTTTTACTTTCCACTCCATGCGTGGTTCTGCTTGGGACTGAGTGCCCGGTGAAGCCCCTATACTTTTACCACAGGTGGGATCAGCATCCAACTCATCCAGGCTCCGTGGTTGTGCCAGCTGTAAGCAACTCCGATATCGTTCTCCACTTTGGGAGCGCTGGCGTCTGCCGAGATATGGACTGCTCTCTCTGCTGCCTCGATCCAACTCAGTCACAGGTTTTGTACCCCTCCTTAATCTTTCCTCTGTAGGGTGCCTGCCTTCACGGCAAAGTGAACGGAATTTGGAAGGTACAGGCTCAGGGCTTCCAGGATAGGGTGTCACGTTTTTAGCTTGCAGTCTGTTCATGTTGGCATTGGAGCAGTGACCTTCTGTTGGCTGACAGAATGCACCTGAAGCAGTGCTAGGGTCATTAATCCTCCGTATTGGACTTTCCAGTGGCAAAGGAGGCTCCATCATAAGGGGTGTGCTCCTGCAGCTCTCCCCAGTGTTATATGCACTGGTGCTGTCCTTATCTGAGCGCTCAGGTAGCTCAGTGATATCTGGCAGCTTAGTGGAGGCTTCATTGTTTGCAGTGCCTCCTCCAAAGTCATAAAGACTATCCTCCTCCTCCATAAGCCAGGCTTTCATGCAGCGCTCTCTAAGTTGCTGCATTTTTTGTGCCCTTAAAACATTTCGGAACTTGAACTCCAGGTGGCGTAACTCCTCCTCCAACACAGCCATTTCTCGAAGGACACTCTCATTGCGGTTTACATCCAGCCCACCTTGTCGAGAAGCATAGAGGAAAGCGGGTCCATTACCATTCTCGAGGTGGCATGTAATCTCCAAAAGCTCACGGTATCTTTCATACTCTTCGTCAGTCAGCCCAGCTGCTGGTGGAAGTACCTCATTGTAAGGAACTGAGCCATCTGCTGCCAGCAATGAATCTAGGCTGTGATGGAATTCTCTGCATTGCAATGGATGCTGGGAATCACCCCGAAGGAAACGCAGGCGACGTTGACTTCCTGGAGTGTTGGCACTGCTTGTTTGATCATCCCCCAAGAGGTCATGTTCAGAGCTTTCGTCATTGCGAGTACTTTCATCTGTCCGCCCTACACCACTGTCTAGTTCCTGGCTCCTGCTTAGGCCTGCAGGGTGAGGGAAAGGCCGGGGAGATTTGGGGCTGGCTTCAGCATCCTCATTCTCAGCCTAGGAAAAAAGCAAGAGAAGAGGTCCCATCAGCAAAGGAAGAAATATATATGCGATTATAGTGCATGACTAAGGATGTGAAAGTCTCAGATGAACAGAGATGCATAAAATTTGACAGATACATATTCTATTTTTCTTCTAATGAACAAGAATAAAGGTTGTTTAATGTCATGGGACAAGGTGTACAAGGAAGAGAGCTTTGTGAAAAATGAAGAGCAACATCATGAACTACAAAAATAATACATGATAGAACCTCAAAAGATTTAAAGGCTTGTGGAGCAGCATATGAGTCTGCTAAGATGTTGTTAGTACAAAATGGGAGTTGGGATGAGATTGGCTATAGGAACTGCAAATTAGAACTTGTGTAAGAGGAGCGAACTGAAAGACGGCTTGGCATTTGGATGAATAATTGGATGCAAGTGATGGTTTTGGTTGAGATGGCTTGTTGAGTGAGTGGCGCTGGGTAAGAAGGAATAAAACTGCAGGAAAAGATGAAAGCTTGTGTCAAGATCACTTTGCAATGAAAGGGAATATGGAATGACCGGAAGTGATCTTGTTTGGAAGGGGGCAAATGTTGGTACCTGTTGCTGAGGTGGGGAGTTCAGCCTTTGTGCTTGTAGTTCCTCCTCATTGTCAGAAACTAAATCATCCAGGAAATCCTCTCTATCACTATCTTTCCATCGCCTGCCCATCTAGGAAAAGCCAGGGCAGATCTTGTCACTTGCCTGCCTTATTTTACCCACTTTCTTCCGTTCATGCATTCCTCCTTCCATTTGCCATTGCCCAGACACTCACATTGTGTATTGACGATTAAGAACGTCATTGTGTGAAATGCGTTAGGTGTTTCTATTAACAATCCTCTGTAAGGAAGATTGATTTTCTCTGCCCAGAGTGCTAACTGGTTTGCTACTAGAGATCTAGCCACTCACACCAGGCCATTTTTTAAGTGAATCCGTGTATAAAATTAGTGTTAAATTATTATTGCATTAAAAGTTTCTTTTCAAGTAAGGACTGTATAGTTTGGCAAAGTAAAGCAACCTGTACTAAAGTTCCCGCTTTCCAGATATTATGGTTTCATGAATAGGATAAAATAACCTTAAAGAGGTGTTTATAAATTATTATAAGGGTTACCTATACTGTGTGAAAAGTATCCTTGATTTTATTTGTTTTGTTTTATTTTATTTGTTTTATTAAGGATTGAAATGTGGGTTCCAGATAATTTCCTAGTTAACAACACTTTTTTGACTTTCAGTGCTAACAAACTGTTATATAGCTGATATATGTGTCAATTCAGGGGCCACAGAAGATAATTAGGATGGGGAAGGGGGGTGGGGGGTGCCGTGCATGCCACACACTTCTACTGGATCCCACTGGCAAAAAAATTCAGACACAGAAATTAAGTTGTGTTCAACTGCTCTGAGCAATACATGTTCATTTTCAATGGGTGTTCATTTTTGATGTGTGCTGAGCGGCGTTTAGCCCTAAAACCCATCCAAATCCCTACTCCGTGATGTAAATCGAATGCATCTAGAAAAGGTTCCAGCATGGAAAACAATCTTTAAAAGAATACTGTCACAGGAGGTTTTTTTTTTTTTTTTAACATATCAGTTAATAGAGCTTCTCTAGCAGAATCCTTTTCTGTGTTTCAAAAACGCAAACAGATTTTTCTATATTTAATTTTGAAATTTCACATGGGGCTAGCCATATTCTTCATTTCCCAGGGTGCCACAACCATGTGACCTGTGCTCTGATAAACTTCAGTCACACTTTACTGCTGCGCTGCAAGTTGGAGTGATATCCGCCCTTCCCAGCAACCGATCAGCAGAACAATAGGAAGGGAGGAAGATATCAGCTCCCAGTAGGTATCAGAATTGCACTCAATAGTAAGAAATCCAAGTCTGGCTTGGGACTCCTCAAGTTACATGGGAGTAGGAGAAACAATAGGTTATCTGCAGTTCTAATGTGTAGCTCTGGCTCCTTCTAAAAAGCTCAGGCATAATGCACTGAGATGGCGCCTACACACCAATATTACAATTAAAAAAATACATTTGTTGGTTCAAGAATAGAAGTTTAAATGGTAGAGTGAATTATTTTCTATGTAAACAGTGTAATTTAGAAATAAAAAGTATAAAATAAAAATCATGACAGAATCCCTTTGATAATTGGGGCCCTAATTCCTTTATGTAATGTCTTGTTTGCATTCAGTCTTTCTATGATTATTTTCTTACCTCAGTCTCTGGACGAGCAACCAGCAAAGAAATATTTGTGCTTTCTTCTTGCGTTAGAATAGCCACTGCTTCCTCTCTGTTTTGTACATCCATTCCGTTTATCTAAGAGCAAAGAAAAACATAGCTGATGATCACTAATAGATAGGCTCACTGGGCCCAAGTATTTATATTTATTGTTTATGTGTCGTATATAGGGCTGCCGTAACTCTGGGCAGGGTGACAGCCACTGATATCACAGGGTGAAACGAGTGATGGCGGGGACATCAAGGGGCTGGGGCTGTGATGTAGCAAATGGCAATTAGCCAGTGAACGAGAGTCCTGTCCAAATTTCCTAATTTTGAAAACTAGGCATGTCATATCATAAGACTGAATAGGTCAGATGAGCCTTTTGTGTGTCCAATAATAAGGAACTGTTAGGTTTTTGGGAACATAACTGAAGAATGTGATGATTTTTGGTTAAAATCAAAGCCAAGAAAGCAACCAATATCTTCTGATATAATGGCCATAGTGCCTAAAATAGTTTGTGTTCAGTAGCAACAAGTCTATGATACAGGGTAGTAATAAGATTTGCATAGTAACATTCTCAATTATTGTCATAGTTATGTGGGTCATATACGCCAACATAATAGCCACACTAACACAGTCAAAGCTATTTGCTGACTCGTACCTATTGGTTACTGGACCAAGGAAAACATCACCCATGTACTACAATGTACAGTAATACAGTCTCTAAAGCGACTTCTACAAGATGGATGTCCAGGCCATAAGAAGACATGCCCTGTTTACCTATTAAAAATGGGCATTTTGGCCTGTAGGATTCCATTTGCTTTCTAGTCATATATTTATCAGTAACTAAAGAAAATAAGCAAAATTGTTGTGCTTTGTTTTCTCTCATGTACCTATTACACCAACCGTGCCATTTTGTATGTTGGTTTTGGTCAATCTGATAAAACTCCAAGAGGGGTTTCGCCTACAATATCTATGTTACAGAATTACCTGCAAAATACGGTCACCTTCCCTTATCCGTCCATCTCTGGCTGCAATGCTGTTTGGGTTCACCTGTCAGACCGAACACACAGTTAATAAAGATGCAGGCTATCCCTTGCCTGGTACTCGGCACAGATTTTATATGTGTTTATTAATTTGCTACCAAGTAGTTTATTAATTTGCTCCCATAGAGCTGACCCAGGGCTTTAGTGGAAAGTCTGACTAGAAAAGAAAGATGGCAAGATTGAAGATGTCACAGGGCATATACAGGATATTGGCAATGGAGGTGAGATAATTTTGTTTTGAGAACCTTCATACCTCCCCCACATATATCCCTAGGTCCTCTTCATCATCTGTGCGGTAACACACGGTCAGGCCAAGCTTGTCCTGGTGACTAGACTTGCACAGCTCCACTTCCTGAAGGAGGAGAGAAAGGGAAACCCACAACGGAGAGGGAGGATAAAGGGAGACACACACGGTCACTGAGATACAGGAATATTTTAGAGAATGGTGACAGAGTGGCCAAGTGATTGGGGGACACAATGACAGACCTGAGGGATGAAGTAAGGTAAAAATAAGGAACACAGGAAAAAAAATCATAAAGAATTGAAGAAGAAATAGAGCTTTGTTGTGGAGGAACCGAGGGGGTAAAGGGCCACAATAACCTAAGATTTATTCTGGTGTCTCTGTGTAGGCCATGTGCCAACTGAAAGGGTTGTTCCTTCTAATACTGTGCATAAATTTGTCTTTATTGGTCATTTCCCCAGGAGCTTGAGACCACATTCCCTGGGTAACCAGATTATACCACCACTAACGTCATCTAAGGGTATTATAATACAGAATTTGATCAGGATAGTTGAGGCCAGCCTAAAAATAAGGTTAAGACACAACAGAAATGACCAGTGTCACTTTCCTAGCAGCGAGAGAATACTAAACAAGGAAAATAACTGTTCAGTCACGTCTTAAAGGGGTTGTTCCCCATTAAGTTAATTTTTAGTATGATGAAGAGGGTAATATTCTGAGATTTTATTCAAATGGTCTTCATTTTTATATTTGGCCTTTTAATTATTTTGATTTTTATTCAGTAGTTATCTAATTTGCAGTTTCAGCAGCTATTGAACTAAGAAGTATAAATTAGACTCTAGAAGATGACTGAGTAGCAGTTAGTTGAAACTAGGACTGTATGCTTTTTCATAGAGACAAGTCTGATGTCTTGGATATAGTGTCCATGTTTAAATTAAATAGCAAGGAGACAAATAATGAGTTAGGGCAACAGATGAAAAAAAAAATAAAACTTAAAAGAAAATAAGGACAAAACTGTGATATATAATATAAAGTTATAAGAAAAGAAAATAGAACCTCATATTCCAGTTCATCAGTGCGCTCTGCTTCCGGCTGTACCCCTTCCATATACTCAGCCTGGTCATAAAACTCATTGCCAATTGGAGGCCTAGGAAAAAAGAACAGCAGAAGTTCCACATCCCAGTGCTGTTGTCTGGTATGTCATGCAGTGTTTGTATTGATAGATGTGATACAGATGTCTCTAGGTATATCAGTATGATAGACATATGTCCCTAAGGATATCAGTATGATAGAAAAAATCCATACCTACAGTACCTACAGTAATGTAGAGTGAGGGTAGCAGTATGCAGTTGTGCAAAACGTTGGGAAATAATGCAAGAGCTGAGATACCAACCCAGATCATAGCCCCAACTGTTATTCCCCTGGCCCTGCATCTGTTACACCCAGGGCTGGTACTAGGGGGAGGCAGAAGAAGCAAAAGTGAGAAGAAGTTAGGCACATAACTTTTCTGCCTACCCCTAGTTCAGGCCCGTCTGTAACTGAGGCTGAGGGTGCAGGAATTTGAGGTGGGATGGTGACAAAGGGCATGGCATTGTCTTGGGTGCCCTTGCCATTTTGGCCTAGCACTGATTTTGCCCCTGCCCTACTGCGCCCCACTGCTTTGAAAGATAAGAAAGGACTGTAGGCGATGATTCCATGCATTACAGTAAAGTGTGCAGAACTAGAGGCAGGCATAAGGGGCACTGGAACCTTGGGCACAAACCTCTCCTGCCTCATATACCTCCTGTTCTTCTCTAACAGCACTGAGTTTCAATAGTGGGAAGAGAGAAGCAGCAGGGAGCAGCAGCAGTGAGTGTAGCTGGGAAGGAAGAGAAAAGCAGTGGGTGTCCAGTAGCTGCACCCCCATAGAAGCAGGGAAGAGAAGAGTTGCTGAGGTTTGCCAGGGACAGGGCTTGCCTTGGGCACCTGTTTGTGTTGGCCAAGTACTAAAGGTAAATTAGGTTTCGGGTACAAATTACTGACAGTAGGAGATGGGCCAGAGGGGCTTAGATCATGGAGAATTCCGACAAATTTGACATATTTTTAAGAGAACCTGTTCAAACAACAGGACAATAATCCAAAACACAAGGTATAAAGAATAGGAAAATAGGCCAAAATCACTCACCAACTGTAGGGAAAACTGACTCCAACTCTATACTGAGAAACTAATTATCTACCTCACAATGACCAAACATGGAGCAATTTCAGTTTTCCTGTTTACCGCAGATTTTTTTTGTGATTCAAATAGAAAAACAGTATGTTCAGCACAAGCCCTATCCATTGCACTCATGTTGCACAAGTACAAGGGTACACTGTCCCTTTAAAGCTGTCCTTGATGCATAATGTGGTTTTATATATTACAGTGCTTTGAAATAAAAATGTGACATAGAATAATAATCCATTGAAGGATTTGTTTAGTAAATGAGACAATTGCCAAGGATGTGGATACCTTAGCAAAGCAGTGTATTTTGATTCCATTAAATTACATATTTTTATACAGTTATTCACTGTACTTATCAAGCATGTTATGCTTATGTTATGTTATACTGAATCCTGCTGCAATTGAAACAATGGGTTTATACAGTATGTGGGAACGACTTAATGCTTTCTTATTAAGAGCTCGAATCCCAGCAATGACGTGCAATAGAACTGCTACGTGAGCCCTTCTGCTTCAGTAAACTTCCTTATGCAAGAGCTACAGCTATTATAAATCTAAGCTAATTGAGACTGGTTTCAGGGATCTGGTACCCTAATACCATGTGCAACCATTGGTCCTCCATAAATCCCAGGTGAGGCCCAGAAAAAAGATATTTGCTTCCACCTGACTCATTTCCACAATGCAAGTCTGCTTCTGGATATGGCATTGTTGTACATCATTTTCTTTTCTATAGAATTCCACTGATTCTATTTTAAATCAATACGACAGCCATAAAATTCTTACTTGTATTGATACACTGACAACAAGTATTGGGCAAAGTTCTATAGATTTGACCCCCCCCCCAAGTGTTATGGGTTTCTGGGCAGGGACATTTTAATAGAATTAAATATTTTGAAAATGACAATGGAGTATGAACATGAGAGGCATGAGCAACATTGGATTTAAGTCCGGTGCTGCCCTAGGTACTGGACATAACTGCACTTCACTTCCGCCACAGTGTGCCTGGTTTACCTCCAGATTTACATGGATGCGTTTGGGGAGATTGTTTTATGTTTCTGCCACCCTAAGTGGTTTCCTATATATAAATACAGCCTTGGCATAAGAATAAGACTGCATAAGATTAAAAGTGAAACCTCATAGTGACCATGACAACCAAGGCAGATTTGTAGCTCAGTTTGAACCAATGTTCCCTATAAGATGTGCGCTCATGCACTGCCACACAAATTTTGGGGCCAGCGTAAACAACAAATTGTGGTGCCCACAACAACACAACATTTTGTATTTATTCTGCACACACAAGTTTAAAATGTGCGCATAAAATAATTTTTTGCCACACATAGCCAAGAAGGGATTAGAAGGAATGTTGGTTTGGGTGTTGTTCCCAAGAAAGGTGGCAACTCACAGAGGACCACCATCAAAGCTTTTTCATCCATGATTCTAATTCAAATGTGTGGTCTTAAGGGGAAGATACACCTGAAAGTTTGCATGGTGTTATTTTCCTATTCCTTTGCAAAACTGTGCTGCAACAGTTGACATAGGCTTCTGTGGGAACCCTGAGGTTACCACCTAGTTCAGAGGTGGTGAAAGAACCAGGGTGCAACTTGGTCAATAGGTGCAACTGCACAAAATTATGAACAGGAGGAAGGCAGTGGCACCGAGTGCAACTATACAGAAGTGCAAGGATCACCTTTTTCCACCTTTAATGAATTGGAGCTGCCTGCGGCCAGCTGCGCTTGCAATGGTAAATGACCCCTTTAAAAATGAGCTTCGAGCAAAATTTACTGATTCTTATGGAAGATATAATTCTTGTGAAAGAGCTAAAATTAGCAGAAATGAGCCCAGCTCAATGTGAGTCAGAAATAGAAATCAGCAATGGGGCTGGCTGTGTCAGTAATAATATATAAATAGGGGAAATTCAACCTTCAGCTGCTGTTGAATGACAACCCCCCAGAACCCCAGACAAGGTATTTTGTACTACTTATCATTCTATTTGGGCTCTGTCCTTTACATAGCCTGTCATTCAAAATAATGAAGACAAACTTCAGTTTCAAGGTGAACTGTCTCAAAAGGTGCCCATACTGGAGCAGATTCTCGCTGCCAATTGGGTGTCCCTGTCCCTTGACAGAATGAACAAACCCCTAGTCTCTGCTCACTGCTGGCATACTAGGGTGGTAGAAAATAAGTGGTAAATGTCCACATATCTGATCCAGTCAGTAAGCTAAGGCAGAAGGTGCTTACCACATAGTGGTATGAATATTGTGAATATTGGAAACCCCAGCCAGAACAGCAGTGTATGCCCAGATTTATTGACATTCTGCATTGGGCTCCAGCCCTGGATTATTGCCTAATTATCATAAAGGCAACAGTAACTGCAAATTTATGGCCTTTAGTAGCAGTAGACTACACTCCCCCATTGTCTTCTAGTCCAAGGATGCTAGAAGTTCTTAAGACAAAGGCTGAGATATATATGAGATATATATGGCTACAGGTGTTATAAACCTGCTGTAAGGATGAAGTACCATAATCTTCTACTCGCTACTTACAGCTCTGATAGTACATATGGTTCCAGCACCACCATTGCTGGACTGGGAGGCCGTGGTTTGCCCATAGTCATAATGTGCTCAAAGGTTATGTCTGTCTGTGTCCCGTTGTCCACAAATTGCAGGTCATGGGAAGAAGTCATCAGCGTTCCTTTCATGCGTGGACTGCGTCTCAGCACCTGAATGAGCAGGGGGTCCTTACTAGCACGAAAGGTTTCCAGGGTCTGCTCCTGTGAGAGACGAGACAGGTCCTTCCCATTCACCTGTAAAAAAACACAAAAAGGTTGCATTACCTGACACCTTTAACCCTTCCACCTTCCCTTCACGGTGTCGATTATAGACCTATTGTAGAGGGATCCTTTGCCAAGAAATTCATTCTCTACAAATCTTCTCTCAGCCCAACCTTTAACCTTTACCATAAGGCCTAGGTTGTGTTTTATTGATAGATTGGCCTCCTGATGTTGGAAGCCCTTGTGGCAGGTAGTTAGGCTATTATTGGCTGTTAAAAAATCCCCTCTCAGCATGGAAGAACTACAAAGCTATACAATAAAATTCACAAACATTTAACTCAAATCAATGGGTGAAATCTTTGCAACTGTTAATTGCAGAGTACTGTATATTATCTGGGGACCTATGTTATCCCTGTACCAGGTAGTAAAATATTCCAGTGCTAAAAGATAAACACTACCATAGGAAGATTACATTGTCGGTGTTTCCCTGTTATTTTATTTTAACAACATAAGCATATCCCAGGTGCTAGAAAGGGCCATGCTGAAAAAATGATCATTAACTTAAGAAGCAGCAAGAATATGTGTAGCAATCTCATTAGTAACCAGGCACTAATGCATCTCTAAGGGTGAAGACACACTGAGCTACTGTCTCTACGTGTGTTTTAGCAGAGGCAATTCGTCCTCAGTATTCGCCCTAAAGCGAAATCGCTCAGTAAATGATAAAGAGAACCTTTATTAATGTGGTGGAAGGTTGCTGCAGTGCTGTGCACTTGAAATGGGTGCAGGCTATTTATTAGAAACAAACCAGTGGTCTCTGCTTAAAAAATTCATAAAAAATTCTCCCTTAAAAAATTAAATTATTGAAAAATAATGAAGACCAAACTTGATAAGAATAGGGAATTCAGTAAAATATAAAATGTTAATTTAAAGGTGAGCCACCCCTTTAACTTTTATCAAACACTTAGGGGCTGATTTACTAATCTACAAATCCGAATCCCGAATGGGAAAAAATCGGATTGGAAATGAACATTTTGCGACTTTTTCATATTTTTTGCGATTTTTTTCGTCACCGGCGCGACTTTTTCATAGCTGTTACGACTTGCGCAAAATTGTCGCGACTTTTTCGTATTGAGCTCGAAAAATGTGCGACAATTCGCGAAAAAGTCGCAAAATACCGATCATTACGAAAAAAACGCATTCGGACGCTTTGTCAGTCAGGTTTGTGGGCTTTCTGGCTCCTTTGTGGGCTGAACTGACATGCGTTTTTAGTTCAGCCCACAAATTTGCAGTGGGATTCAAGTCTGGGCTTTTTGTTGGCTTTTGGAGAAATGCCATGCACCTAGGCAGTATTTTGCTAGGCAACTGCAATGTAAAGAGAAAAAAACATTATTCCATAAAGAGCTTTACACACACAAGCCTACAAGAACTCTAGTGTTTGCCAATACAGATTATATTTGTCGTATTATTGCGTGTCTGATCATTGCAGGAAGAGGGTGCATTACTGGTTAATGCAGGTGTGCATAGGCCCCTAGAGGGATGAAGATAACTTGAGGTTATGGCAGAAAGGCAGCTAGTCCCATGGGACAATAGGAATGAACAGGGCCAAAGAAGTTACAGGGCTTCTAGACAAAATCTTTTCAGGGGTCCCCAGGCAGATAAGCTGTTTTGCAATCTTGTATTGAAATTGTACAGTCAGGTCACACTGGGTCCTTCATATTCATAGTTTTCACTGCACTCGTGGGGACTCCTACCTTTATTGTTATGCCTCTGGGAAAAATATGTTTGGGCTTATTTAAAAACCTATTCAAACCAAGCCTTTATTTTCCAGCTTGTACAGGTATGGGACCTATTATCCAGAATGCTCGGGACCAGGGGTTTTCCAGATAGGGGATCTTTCCATAATTCTCCATACCTTAAGTCTGCTAAAAAATCATTTAAATATTGAATAAACCCAATAGGATTATTTTGCCTCCAATAAGGATGGATTATACCTTAGTTGAGACAAGTTACTATTTTATAATTACAGAGAAAAATGAAATCATTTTCAAAAATTAGAATTATTTGCTTATAATGGAGTCTATGGGAGATGGCCTTTCCATAAATCAGAACTTTCTGGATAACGGTTTCTGGATAAGTGATGCCATACCTGTATTACAAAATTTTCCAAACCCCCTTATAATGGGCACCCCAGCCTTAGGACAGTAAATTTGCTCTCTAAGTTCCCAATCTTTTTAAACTGTAGCTATTGGTTTCCGGATAACAGATCCCATACCTGTAGTAGATTCAGTACTAAAGCACTGGTGCATTTTATCACCTGTGTTCATAAACAAGCCCCAGTCTCTAAATAAAATGAGTAAAGTAGGCCATACTCGGGAGGATGTAGGCTAATGTCCCACAAAGCAACTTAGTCGCCTTCGATAGATCTCTGCTACCATGGAAGACTGGCAATCAGACTGCAAGGAATCAAGAACCAAGCAAGGTCATTAATCTGTATCCCCAGCACTGGGACCTCTGAACATCAGTGCCACTGATAGCGATATTTTAATTGATTTCACAGTCAATCTTAAGCAGTCAAGCTCATCAAGTCTTAAACAATAACAATGAGAGGAATCAATGCACGACTGAATTTGCATCTAAACTAGGGCGGAAGGAGAAAGAAGGTGCAGAAAGAAGAACTAAAAATTTAACGTTTTTTTTACAGATGATCCAATAGATCCCTACCAAATGTGGTGTAAGGAGAGCAGGTTCAAACGAAAACAGAAAAGGAGTAATAGAAACTGCTGGAACCCGGCTGGAAGAGGTGAGAGTGGGATAGAGTCAAGAGAGCAGGTTGTGGAGTGATACTCTCATAATGTCCATGATTGTATAATATATACATACAGTGCCCTCCATAATGTTAGGGACAAAGACACATTTTTCCCCTCTGCTTCTATAAAATTTGAAATCAAACAATTCAGACATGAATAAAATGCACATTGCAGACCTTAAAGTTATATGCATACATATCAGTTTAACCATGTAGAAATTACATTTTTTGTACATAGCCTGCTTCATTTCAGGGCTCCTTAAAGTTTGGGACTGTAGGGACTATATATGTGTGTATATATATATATATATATATATATATATATATATATACACAGGAAAGTGCAAATTATTCCTGACTATTTGTGGTGCAACTGTGTGACCAGTCAATATCCAGTTGATAAGCACTGGTAATTAAGCAACCACTGTTTGCAATTCATTTATCTCCCAAACTCCTAAGGGCTGTCGCGCTGCGACAAATCTCCCTTGTCGCGGGCAACTAATCTCCCCAAAATGCCATCCCATTGGCTAGAATGTAAATCGCTGGTGGGATGGCATACGCGACCAGAGACGTTCTTGCTGGAAACCTTCTGGTAGAATCTCCAATGTATACATTAAATGATAATAACCATGGAGTTGGGTGTGGGGCTTTCATGCCCATTTAACGCTACATTACCAACATCAATATTGCATTTCTCTGTTGCCCAATGTCTAAAGCCAGCTGTGATTGCCTGTGTGCCTGTGGCAGACTGCGAATATAGGGGGCAGAAGAGCAAATTGCATAAGGCAGAATTCATCATAGACATGTGGATGGTGATTATAGCCCTAAAAAGCTCTGAATGAGTTCAGTGACCTGCCTTACATACATGATTAATATGCAAGGCAAACACAGGCAGCTGGCACATTCCTGCAATGCCAACCTTTACATTATACAATGCGGAGAAATGAGCAATTCGCACAACTCAAATATCCATAGAGCCAAATGCAAGATTGTTGGTGCTTTTTGCTATTCACCCTTTGTATGCACTTTTCTTTGTTTTCTTAACTTTATAAAGAGGTTATTGTTTTACCTTGCAGTTTTAGTCTAGTTTTTAGTAATTCCCATTATTCTCAGGCAGACTGTCCACAACTTTCCTTATCACCTACTATGTTAAGGCTATCTTTAATGGAGAACTAAACCCTTGTTAAAGCCATAGGCCCCCTCAAGGCATTTACACGACTGGGGGCCCACAGTACTGCTGCATGTTTGCTGTATCTGGTTGTAAAAAGCAGGGTAGATCAGCAGGGCTGGCAGCTACGATGTCGCACAGCTTGATGTCTCCTCCTCAACTGCATACAAGAAGACAGCATCAAGATGCATGAGACAAGTTGATTTGCAGATTCTACTCTCACCTTACTAACATGTGATGCATTTTGTTCTGCTTGTGGACACCAGAGCTTAATGACATTCAACTATGGGTATAGACATATTGATGTATATTAAGGGACAGCACCTATTGATCTAAGTCAGTTTATGTTATAATGGAAACCAGGCAACCAGAAGGGTCACCAAAAGGATATTTTTGTAGTCAATGTTCTACTTTCTACGTGTCACTGGAACAGATCTACAAATTGGCTGCTGAGTAGTAGTTAGTTACATGATCGCAATGCTGCAGTTAGCTTAGGGGTGGTGCTCCATGAAGAGTAATGTCTCTGTGCGCTCTTATGTAGGGCAAATTAATATGGGTAGGTACAGTAAGACACTACAGATTTAAAACTTGTGCTGTAGCACCTGTAGCAATAGGGATACTAGCCTTTGGGACTGAGCTATGGGATTGCATACTTTGGTTCTGAAAGGTTGTGGACAGGGCCAGGCTGTGGGCAAAGAGCACCCTATCTTCTTTCTCAAATTTTTGGTGGTGAGAATGGCATACTGAACCTACCAACAAGGTGGCCATACACAGGCTGGCACTGGCTGTTAACTTTAGCATTTCTGACCAGGTCAGCATCTTAATGGCCTGTAGTGTTCTGGAGCCACCCCTGGCAGCCGCTGTATCTATAGTTCCCCTGATGTACAAGCCATAGTACTAATTGTGCAGTCTGTACATATGCCACAGAGTATCTGGCTGTAACCCTGATCATTCCCTCATGGTACAGGCATACAGAGCAATGGTTGAGCCCTGTTGCTGTTTCTCCCGCACCCTGGGCACATGTTGCTGCTCGGTGCCTGCCATGTCACATTGCACAGCCTATCAACAGTAGCAGCATCCCAGAGATCAATGCTACACTTGCTTACAGTGCCTTATTGGTACACAGCAGCCGTTGCCATGGAAACTGGGCCTACGCTGAAGGAATGAAAACACAGTCGGGAGGCCACAGTGAAGATTTGGGTGGGGGATGGTACAGGGGGGGGGGGTACAGGAATAGGTGTATAGCGGCCAAGGGAGTGATAGGGCCGTTCTGTTGGTGTAATTATAGAAAGAAAAGCATGTAGCAGTGACAGCTTCAGGACTATGGGAAGAGAAACACTGACAGGGTGATTTAATGAGCACACAGAAAAGAGAGACAGAGGGACAAAATCAGTCATGGTGGCAAGGAAAAGCCTCTTTATTTTTATCAGGCTTCATTTCAAGGCCAGTGTACCAATGCCAGGCTTGTGCCAGAGCTGTGTGAGCTGCTTTGTAGGTCTCTGTGTCATAAGAAAGGTTCATCATCCACTCCCCACGAACTACAATTCCCAGCATTCTCTAACAGCTACACAAAAACCACCTGAGCCATGACCATTTTTCTATCAAGATTGCCAAGCCTCTGGGCCTTCAATTTCTTTTGAAGTACGACTCCCAGCTGCTGTGGGTTCATTTCTTACACATTTAGCTTGTAGTCAAGGGCTGCAAGGAGTTGTGGCAGAACATTCTCTGCAGGACCTGCAGGCTAAACATTTCAGACAGTGCAACAGTTGCTTGTTGTGTGTGTGCAGAAACAGCAGATTTTGGGGGATATGGTGTATGGGTATGGGGGCTATTCTAATGAACAGCAATAGAGAGTCAGTGGTCGCTGTAATTCTGCAGTTTGAAAGCAAGAAAATATACTGCAATCTGTACTTCCAGCATAAGCCTTAAATGTACTGTACTGTACAGGTCTTGGTAGGGTTATTTTGTTAGCCATTGTTTTATCCAATCCTTGATGATTTCATGGCAGTCACAATGGCATTACTAATATATTGATGTCCTGGGATCTTTTAAAGTGTGCCTGCCCAAATGTAGGTAGATGAGAATTTCTTCCTAAGGTCGAGAATGGCGGATCATAAGATCTGAACTATTAGGCACACATTGGGGCTTTATGTGACTCACTGCCTAAAGAAAAGGCAGATATAATCTAGCATAGTGAGTTTAGAGTGCTCTTCCTAAAAGCTAGCAATCTAGGAGTATTTCTCCTAGGGCCAGGAAGGGGAAAGTTAGGAACATTGGGCACATCCCGCTATATGTGTGTGATGGTGGGATGGGGTGCGTCATGGATATGAACAAAATTTACAAATTTCTTCCTGGGAGATTGAGGTCTAAAGTGATGAGGTTGCCAAACAAGCATATCTGGACCCAATTTGCCCATTTGTGAGCAAATAATGCAACTTATATCCCCCCGTGTATGGCCAACTTTATAGTAAAATGGGTGATGTGTATGGGTCAGGGTGGGGCTTAGCACAACTGGGCATGGAATGCAAGGTGGATTTGTTAAGTTCTTGTGAATTACATTGGTGTGAATACATTTAGACCAGTGCTCGCTGGGGTCAGGGAAATGGAAGGGCTTATTTATATCCGCAAGTGCAGTTCATTCACATTTGTGCCCCCAGTGAGTTGTACTTTAAACCCCTTCGCTAATGGTCAAAATGTGCTTCTAGCAAATATGTATAGGTGCTGGTGCCACTCAGTCCTTTCTACGTTCCATTCCAAATCAAGTGCCTCTGAACTATCCAGGAAAACCCTGGAACTACCGCCACCTCCTGACCAGGGTGCAGCTCCATTGTTCCCTTTGCATCTAGCATCAATAGGCGCAGTACAATTGCTCCTAAAGAATTGGCTGCAGACTTCACTTACAAACTGAATACAGGAAATTAAGCCAGGTGGGCTCCTGCTCAACTGCGTCCAATTGGCGTATGCAGTTGTGCTAATTTGGATTAATTTTGTGACCACAATGACATTGGAATTCTGGCAGAAAATGTTACATTGTGGGAAATTTGCACTCAAATCTTCACTGTACTTCATGTAAATGATCCCTGTGTATGTCACTAGGGTTAGGGAAAATATTGAGTGGCTGCACCAAACCTACAATATTAGGGTTTAGTTGATTATTCAAGCCATCAGAAAAGGTCTGACTCAGTCCCTAACTCAATGTGAACCATAATTTATATAAGCAAAAAACTAAATCCACCCATCCTCCGCAAAAAAAGTTAATTACAGAAAAGTCTAAGTCCAGAACCCTTTTTTGTTCCTTCATGGAAATATGTGCCTCAACATAACACAGGTATAAAATGTAGAAGGGTGGGATGCACTGTTATCAGTCTTTTTGACAAGTATTCTCTTATAATTATTCTCATATATTTGTAGGTAATTGCACAAAACTAACTCAAATTCTTAGGTAACTCTGAGGGTAATAGACCGAGAAATAGGTTGTGCCTGTTGAACAGTGTTATATTGAGGCAGTATGGGTCAGTGTGGGGTTTTATTCCCATGGTTCAACAAACTTGATTCTAATTGGCCTTTAGCAGTGCTGAGCTGCCATCAGTACCTGCCTATTACCCTGGGAGTTACCAAAGAACGTGAGTTAGTTTTGTGCAATTACCTAGTAGGAAATAAGGCTGAAGTGTAATAGTAGTGTTCTGGTCTGCACTCACCCAGGCTACTTGATTAATGTTCTATAATACATATAAGCACTAAATATCTGGTAAAATAAATAATTCTAAACTGTATACATTATTTGTTATAATGGGTGCTTAGTGAAGTTATTTTTGTCACATGACTTGTGGAAACTTGTTTATTATAAATGCTGTAACTGTTTAGGCAAAGATGGGCAGTCAGTTCATCTGCCCAGGGCACAGTCTGTTTAACTACATAATTGTATTTATGATCCTGCATTAAATCACCCCAGCAAGCAATATTTAATGCAAGACAGATTCATCTGCCCATTAGTTAGAAAAATACATTAAACACAAAATATATTATTTAAATCACATTTTGAAACCTTTTTTAAATGAAATATATTTTAAAGGGAAAATATATCCAGTTTTGCAGAAAGTGGTGGCTTACTGAGTATCTTGTCTCTGCATATCTGCATTTATGTGGGTGCCGCCATGTTCTTTCCTTTAGCTCATACAATGCCATTCCCCTATTAACCATAACTGTATGGAGAATGCAAAATGCATAGAGCAGACCCTGTGGCCATGGGATCTGCTTTGTGCTAGTCCACCTTCCCCTACAAAGATGCAATGTTGTGTGCTGTCCGTAAGAACTTTAACACCGAGCCAAACTAAATTCACAACCCACATGGCTAAATACCAGGTCATTTTGATGCATGATGTCTAGTAGTTTTTGTGCAGTCGGACTGGGGACTGTTGGGCCCTCTGGAGGACCTCAACTCAACATCACCCTCCCTGCCCCATCCTCGCATACAAAACTTTCAGTTGCACACACCCATGTCGACTTCTGTGGTGGGACCTGGAGTGGCAGTGCTCACTGAAATTTCTCCCAGCCTCCGGGTTGGCCAATCAGACCCTGTTTCTGTGCAGTCATGGAGGCTGTGTGTTTTAACTTCTGAGCCTGGCAGAAAAATTCCATGTAAATCCCCACAGCAAAGAGAGATTTTAAGAAATCAAATACGGGAACTATGCCATTCCAATCCAGTGCCTTTCCCTTGGGTCTTACTTAATCTAAAATACACTCAGAAATGTGACCCAATTGATCTTTAAGCAGAATTAATATCTGCCTGCAAGTTATATGTTTGAAAGGCTGCAAGTCCTGGTTTCTGAAAGTTGATATGGCAGGGAATGCTTGGGGGGTGGATACTGGGACAGCTTAAGTCAGGGGTCCCCAACCTTTTTAACCCATGAGCAACATTTAAATATATAAACCGTTGGGGAGCAACACAAGCATGAAAACAATTCCTGGAGGTGACCAAAAAAAGACTGTAACTTTGTATTTTGTAGCCCTCTGTGGACTGGCAGACTACAGGACTACTCTCCAACTTGACATGTTGCGCACAAGCCACTGGTTTAAGTATTGAAGGGTTCTGAGCAAAACAGACCCTGTGGGGCCAGATTATGTATATAAATGTATAGTCTTTTAACTGTTGTTAAACTACAGCTCATACCTCTCTTCAACAACCTTCAGATGTCAGATAGTCTGGAGAATTTTACATTAAGAGCAAATACAGGGCTGAAATACTATAGGCACCACCTCTCCCTACTATACCTACTATCCCACAGCCACAGTCCCTTCCCAGAGGCTATTATCCCCCCACTGCTACTATAGGCACCATCTCTCCCTACTATACCTGCTATCCCACAGCCACAGTCCCTTCCCAGAGGCTATTATCCCCACTGCTACTATAGGCACCGTCTCCCCCTACTATACCTGCTATCCCACAGCCACAGTCCCTTCCCAGAGGCTATTATCCCACTGCTACTATAGGCACCATCTCTCCCTACTATACCTGCTATCCCACAGCCACAGTCCCTTCCCAGAGGTTATTATCCCCCCACTGCTACTATAGGCACCATCTCTCCCTACTATACCTGCTATCCCACAGCCACAGTCCCTTCCCAGAGGTTATTATCCCCCCACTGCTACTATAGGCACCATCTCTCCCTACTATACCTGCTATCCCACAGCCCCAGTCCCTTCCCAGAGGCTATTATCCCACTGCTACTATAGGCACCATCTCTCCCTACTATACCTGCTATCCCACAGCCACAGTCCCTTCCCAGAGGCTATTATCCCCCCACTCCTACTATAGGCACCATCTCTCCCTACTATACCTGCTATCCCACAGCCACAGTCCCTTCCGAGAGGCTATTATCCCCCCACTGCTACTATAGGCACCATCTCTCCCTACTAAACCTGCTATCCCACAGCCATAGTCCCTTCCCAGAGGCTATTATCCCGCCACTGCTACTATAGGCACCATCTCTCCCTACTGTACCTGCTATCCCACAGTCCCTTCCCAGAGGCTATTATCCCACTGTTACTATAGGCACCATCTCTCCCTACTATACCTGCTATCCCACAGTCACAGACCCTTCCCTGAGGCTATTATGCCACTGCTACTATAGGCACCATCTCTCCCTACTATACCTGCTATCCCACAGCCATAGTCCCCTCCCAGAGGCTATTATTCTATTGCTACTATACAGTAGGTACTGATGTTCTGTCTTCAAAGTGAAAATGGGAATTTGACTCAAATTACTAAGCTCCCCATTCCTACCTTCATTTGCTTCTTTGTATGGACCAGGCCAGTCAACTCGATTTTTTCTTGGTTAGACAGTATTGTAAGCCTGACATTTTCCTGACATCTGTAAGAATAGAACCATCACTCATGCATACTAATCTTGGTCAGAAATCTCCCCCCTCACACCAGCAATCAGCTATTCTATTCAACACTAACCTTCATTATATTGCCTGAGAGTTCCCATTTGCTTAACACAAGAACAGCTTCTTCCCAATAACTAAAGAAATGAAGCTGTGCTTCTGCCTTGTAATGAGAATAAAATGGGTTATGTGTTTGCTTCTCTGAGGCGCCAGAGTATTTTTATCATATATTTATATTCTGTAGAGCTAAAATGGTGCAGCAGTCCTTTACAGAGGTTGGTGGTCATTCAGTCCCTGCCAAGCAGCTACTATTGAGTGCCCCTATCACTTTCACACACTATGGACTATTTTGTCAGTAGCCATTAAACCTGCCTGTATGTTTTTGGATGAAACTGGAGTACTTTGAGGAAATCTGCACACACTCAGAGTATGTTACTTAAGATGATAACCTAAACCCAAAGAGGGTCATTTACAATGTAAATTGCCAAACAAGTCTGCTAAAGAGTTAAACTAACTCTTTATTTAGTTTTTTTATTCTCAGTGGTTTCAGTGAGAAACTGGAATATGAAGAGGAGTGAGTCTGACTAGAATGATAAGTAATAAAAAGTAACAATAACAAAATAGAATTAGAAGAGGAAAGCAGATAAGTCCAAAAATGATAAAAAATGAAGACTAGTTGAAAAGTTATTAAGAACTGGGCATTCTATAACATAACCAGCCCTTTAATAGTAATATACCAGCACAGTCACAAAACCTGACGTACTGTAGTTTTAGTTCCAAAACGTGGCCTGGAAGAGCTAATCTATTTTAAAATTATAGCTGCAGGAATGGCTCCTCGTACAATTTTATACTTCACATACTTTTAGAGTACCTAGTTGATATAGGAGTTAAATAGTACAATCCATAGCTGTATCTCTATTATGTAATTGCTTTCTGTTGAACTTCATATCACTCGTGAAGCCAAAAAAAAAGAGAAAGGGATTATAGCCATGGGTAGGCGATCAGATGGGTAACTGGTAATGGGTGGAGGATTCCTAGCCATCTTTGGGTTCACGAGTGATATGAAGTTCAACAGAAAGCAATTACATAATAGAAATACAGCTATGGAACAGTTTCCTAGTACTTAATATACAGTCAGAGACACTTTACTGGCCGTTGCTTGCAGATGTAAACCAGATGAAAATAATGGTTCCCCCTTTCTGTTGAAAACTGGCACTATGACACCTTTCAGTATATGATTTATTTACCAACATCAACCCCCTTTGTTTTAGGAGAGAAATGTATCTTTAAGCATTATTGGGACTTTAAAACAAGGATGAAAGAGAGAAAACCATAATAACCAAGGACTCCTTGCAAAGCTAAAGGTTGAAAGTATGTCTCTTAGGAGAATACTGCTGTAATTTATCAGCTACACTGTGAAATGAAGGTCAGCGTTTCCTGGGAATATTACTGCACTGTTTCTAGAGCAATTTTCTTTTGCCATCTTACAATTTACTAATGGAAAACCGCTTCAATTAAAAAAGTATTCTGTCCTGGTAGCTGAGAGATTGAGTGCTTTGGGGGATTGCCAACTTGATGATGAGAAGGTTCCTAAGGCCAAGGCTTTCTCCAAAGGATGAACCTCAGGGCTCTGTCCAGTGGGCTGACTCCCAGGGCTCTGTGCAAAGGGTAAAAGTTAAAGTTTTGCCATCCCTGTCAAATACCCAGACATCAGAATTTCAGCAGAATTTCCCCTGGTGCGGACACCCAGGGCTCTGTCTAGTGTGCTGGCACCCTGTTGAGCGAGAGTATGGGAGCCTGAGAGCTGTCCAACACCATCTGGTTCTAGCTCCTTTGAGTTTATCAATACAACTCTGATAACATTCTGGGGTCTATGTTTAATCTAGAGAACTCTCAGGCTTGTAATATCAACAGTTATCCAGATGCTAGGGCTAATGCCAATGCCACACGGGGCTGCTGAGAATCAGTTCCCTACTCTGGCATTAGCCTTTCCCTATAATAATATGCCCATGCAGTCCACAACCAAAATAAATCATGAATACTAAGTGAAATGTTATTTAGAGCAGGTTTAGCTATAATTTTCAAAAGGTATGAAAGATACACTTTCCCTTCTATACATTTTATGCTGTGGGAGCAAATACAACTCCTCAGACCCAGAAGTAGCATGTGTACTTTTGAGAATTGAAAGTACCGTGCATTGTTACACCATAAAACCAACAATAATATTTTTTTCTTACTTTGTCTACCACACTTTTAGGCCAGTGATCCCCAACCAGTGGCTCAGAAGCAACATATTACTCATCAACCCCTTCAATGTTGCTCCCAGTGGCTTATTTTTGAATTCCTGGCTTGGAGGCCAGTTTTGGTTATATAAAAACAGGTGAACTTCCAAACAGAGCCAGTCCACATAGGGGCTACTAAATAGCCAATTACAGCCTTTATTTGGCAACACTTCTTTTTACATTTGAATAAGGCTCACGGGTAAAAAAATGTTTAAGGACCCCTGATATTAGGCAGGTGTAGGGCTGCCTGTGCTGCCACCACACAATTACCAGCGGTTGGTGAGTGTTAATGGCAGACACACCCCAATATACAAATGTTCAGTGGGTTTGGACAATAAATCAGCAACAAACCTCAATAAACGTTTCGGCAATTGCACCCCACCTCTCTACAAATGGTTGCACCCTACGCAGGTGTTAATTCTGCCTACCTCTAGGTCCAGCCCTGCCAGTTAATATCATGCCATGGTGAGTGGGAGATAAAATAATCTCTGCTACAAGTAGCATCTCCCAAAATGCTTATTCCATAAGAAAACCAAATATGTAAAGAAAGATGCAACCAAGACCTAGGAATAAAATGCCACTGTGGTGCCGGTTCTGAAACTAACCAATAGAGGAAGAGACTAAAATAGATTATTGACGGCACCCAAAGTGTACCCACTTATGCACTTTATTATCCTGTACTTACAAAGCATCAACATATTACACGCTGCTTAAATGTTCAGTTATTCACATTATCCCTTGCCCCAATGGAGCTTACAATCCAATTGCCCTATTACAGTTACATATATGCACACTACACACTAGGAACAACTCAATCAGGAGTCAATTAACGTGTATGGATTGTAGGAGTAACCCAGAGGAAACCCAGGCACTAAGATCAAATACAAACACCATGCAGATCTCTTTGAACCATGGAACTGTTTGCAGGGTTCAATCCTATATGGACAAGCAAAAAAGGGGGGAGTGGGAGAAGAAAAAAAAATATAAAATATACATTAATCCTGGGAAAAGCAAAAATGGAATGGGGATTTTAATAGCAAGTATGCAGTGCTAAAGGATAACATATTCCTGGCTAAAACGTGTGCACTTGGGATTTGTAGGAATTACTCTTTATATTCCTATAAATGATCAGTAATACATAAAGGCAAAGGTTCTTTTTTTATGTGTTTAATAATAACTCTGGCAACTGCCGTGATGAGGTGGATTCTAGCTGCCAGTGTACATAGAGGGGCTGAGATTCACTTAGCATATTATACAGTGAGAAGCCCAAAGTGAGAGGCAGATATCACCCTCTCTGCCCCTGCAGTTGCACACAGGATTGTGTGTGCAGTATTACTAGGGGGAGCTCCAACTGCAACCAATGACATTGTGTTCACACTTCATTTGTGAATTCTACACAGTTGCGTTGAATAATTTCCATCATGCAACATCCAAGTGATTCGTTCACCCTGTTTTGCTGCAGCTACTCTGCGGAGATTGGTCCAGGTCTTTGTGGGAACCCTAGAGCTACCGTCTGGTTTAGAGGTGGTGGTAGTTCCAGCAAGGTTGAACCGGGGTGTGCAGGACACCTCCGAATTTTTGCCCAGTGGCCCGGTCCAACCCTGAGCTCCAGGCTTTCCCCGTGTTGGACTCAGAAAAGGAGGCAGGAAGGGCTTAGTGATAGTAAACAGAGCACAAGTAAGTGACACAAGTGCCTTTGTCATAATTGACCCATAAATGTTCTATGCACACAATAAGTTGAGCCCCTTTTCCCCTCCAATTTATATAAATACAGGTACCTATATACACAGAATGATCTATATTCAGGGAGCTATACCCTTATAATTCACAGTCCATTTAAAAGAAAAATAATATATCTTCCATTTAATGAAGTGCAGTTCCTCTGTTTTAAACTGTTGTTAGTAATGAAATGTGGCACTGTATGCAACACGTGAAATAGAAAGAAAATGGAAAGTCCATTGTCTGTGGATGTCAGGTTTTCTGCATAGCGCTTGCCACTATACGCATGCTGTATCTGTTAAGAAAAATGAATCGCTTCATTAAACCCGACGGTGGGCGCCGTGCATGTATGTTTATTAATTGTGAAGAATGCCAGAGTAGACAATGGGCTACTCCTGTTATATCTTTCTTTTCCCTTAGCAACAAAAATTACATAGGGGGGGGTGGAGGAATTCAATCTGCCAAGCCAACTCCATTTCTAATTTGGTGTCCAAAGCGAGAGGAAAAATCATTAAGAAGCAATTATGCTCAGATGAATGGGTGATATGCTCATTTCCCTGACAGAGTTGCTTGGTCAAGGTAAATAAAAATGTTTTATGATCTTTGCGGACACAAGTCGTGATCAATAGTACAATCCCATTACTCCACAGGGCTATATGTTCTGACCTTTGGCAAGCAGAATGTGTCGCTGCTGCAAATTAAATGTTGGATCTTCTGTATTGGAGTGTATTATTGCTGTCTTCTGTGGCTGTATCCAAAGGTGTAAATGAACTGCTTGTTATTATTTTCTAGGAGATATACACACATTACATATTAGGGCCAGAAACCACCCCTTAGGTTCATAGACATGGGTAGTGGGACCCAAGCTGAAGATTGAGAATAGGGGAGTAAGCTGGTTTCTCCTAGAACTACAAAGCAAGGTTGACTTTTGACCCAGCAGTGTTCCATTTATCTACAACTTTATGAGCCACTGCAGTATGGCAACAGGAACCTTTTAGATTACTGTTTCCCTATCTAGAGTACAATTTCCAAGGGGCTTTGGTAACTCCAGATTTCTCCAAAAACATGTAATGCGGTAAGTGTTTATTTGACTGTGGTAGGAAAATTACCGTAGATTGTGAGCTTCACTGAGGCAGGAAATGGTGTGAATGAGGTATAATCTGTGTAAATTCCATGAATATTTCACCCGAAATAAGTCTAGGATAATAATGGGGATTTTAGTTATAGCACATCCTGGTTTTGGTTGTGGAAGGAGCCCTTAAATGATACTTTCATAAAATGATCAGCCTCAGGACCACAGATGCTGCTGGGCTACAATGTTTAGCATCCTCCAATGTTGAAAGTTTATCCATTCAGCAGCATCTGGAGAATGGTTAGTTGTGTAACATGAAATATAACAAAAATGTAAACATTTGCCCCAGCTAGTAATGAACGGCATCAATTAGATGCTTACTTCCAAAGTCATGACTAGTCCATTTTCATTTCGGTTGGTTTAGGTTGCAAGAACTGGTGCAATTTTTTCCCATTTCATTACAACCCCAATAATGCACCACAGTCATCTTCCATATCTGCCATATTAAGCAACCTAAGCCTATACCTAGTAGGGGAGAGTCAAAAACAACCTCAGAAACTTGGAAGCACAACCAAGGTAATGAAAGTACCAGCTGCAGAGATGGCTGAAATATTTCTGTAGAGAAGGTGCACCCATTGCCTTGGTTGTGCTTCCAAAATTCTGTCCTCGTGCCAACATTTTGTTTGTTTTTGACTCATCCCTATAAAGCTCACTCGCTTTGTGTTTGTACCTAAAAGAAAAGCCCCCCTATATACAGGGTTTTGGACATTTGAACTTAGGCCACCATTTGATTTTATCATCCCTCTGGTGATTGAACTGGGGCATAAGCACCCATGGTTAGCAGTCTATTCATCCACTGCATGATGCTAATTAGGTTTCCATGGCCCTTTTATACTGAGTTCGTTATCATGTTTTGCTGGTCCTACAGTTAATAACTACTGTACTGTTCAATAGGAACATGCTGTGTTGGGAACTGAGATCAACAAATTCTAATCTAGGCTAAGACTGAGGCTGTTTGTCTGCATCAAGACTAAAGGCAGTCAACACTGGAATTGGGCTTGAGAGAAAAAAAAAAGTGGCAGATTAGTTATGCCACTGATTGACCTCATCTGGTCTTTGAAGCAAGGCTGAGTTCTTCCCAGTTTGAAACAATAAAGATCAAATAATGTAAGACTGAAAGACATTGACCGGGGGATTGAGACCAGTATTGGCACCAGAAATCTTTTTACCATCCACGGTGTTAAGAATATCATTTCAAAGGGTGATTTCCTGTGGGTCGGGGGTTCCACTTTCACTTGCTTTCCATGCAGGCATTGCTGTCTTCTAAATGATTGTGCCTAGAATACATTGTAGCCTACAGAAAGGAAACCCACCCAGGCTATGGCTTTAGTTCCTCTCACTCGCACACATTCTCCCTGCTTCCGCTGCTGGCTTTCAGCATGTAATCCATTTAGCACTCTTACAGCAATGAAGATAATCTGTAATAAGATTAAATGGTTATGCTTGATTGTTTACTCCGCTTATATATGAAGAGCTTTTCCCTTGCTTTGGCCTTTTTTCTTGGATTTGAATGAGAGTGCCCAGTGTAAGGAAGCCAAGCGGTGATGCACGATGGTCTGGTAATGCTCATTGTACTCTATTATCTTCTAAAAAAAGCTGCTCGGAAGTCAGGCGGGGAAGATTGTAAATAGCCTTGCTTTGTGCATCACCCATGGGCCTGTACATTAGTATAAGCCTCTTTAGCAAGTATGATGCCTCCGTTGCTCTGTACTTTGTGACTGCTTTGAAAAATCCCATTATAACATTTAGTAGCAAGTAATTAGTGTGTCGCTATGCTGTGAATGTCTTTTGCATAGTTGGCATAGGGTACATTAGATATGCACACAAGGACACAGCCACTCATCAGAGTGAGCATTAGATATGCACATAAGGCAATTCTCAATCATCATAGGGAAACTTAAATACCCAGAGTGCAATTCTCAGTTGTCATAAGGTATCTTAGATCATTAACCGAATACCATACATATGCCAGCAATGCCAATGTCCTCATAGGGACCTTTTCTATATCCACAATGCCATTCTTAATTGTTATAGGAAATTAAACATGCCCACAGTACCATTCTCAGTCATTCTGATCCATCCTAGATATGGCCACAATAAATTTTTCTGTTGACATTAAGGCACCCTTTATATGCCAACAATGCCATTCTCAGTTATCATAGGGACCTTGGATATGCCCACAATACAATTCTCTGAAAACAGAGTATCATACATTTGCCCACAATGCCATTCTTAATCATCACAGGGAATCTTTGATATACCCACCATGCCATTCTTAATCATCATAGGCAACCTTGGATATACCCACAATGCTATTCGTAATCACCATAGGGAACCTAAGCTATGGCTTCAAAGACTCTTGAGCCAATAGTAGGTTCTGGGACTAATATAACAATATAAAAATTAGCGATAAGCAAAATTTTTCGCCAGGCATGGATTCGCGGCGAATTTCTGCATTTCAGCATTGGCTGATTTTTATGAGAAATGGGTGCAAAAATTAGTCACAGAAAATTTTTTCCATGTGACAAAAAATTATGTTGCATGTCAAAAAAAAGCTGTGTGTGTCATTTTTTTTGACACGCTTAATTTTCAGCGTTTTTGCAAAGATTCGCACATTTTTCAGTGAAACGAAACAGGACAGATTCACTTATCACTATACAAAAATGTCTGAGCCATGTTTAGACCTCATAGAAATCCATAGACCGGACTGCCCTCATGTAAATCCACTACTGGTTATTGTGGACTATTTCCACAATGCAATTGGTTTTGTTACATAGGGCTGAAAAAGACCCTTCCCAAGTGAACCTATACTGACCTATCTATACACTCACATACAGACCCATACTGACCTATCTATACACTCACATACAGACCCATACTGACCTATCTATCCACTCACATACAGACCCATACTGACCTATCTATCCACTCACATACAGACCCATACTGACCTATCTATCCACTCACATACAGACCCATACTGACCTATCTATCCACTCACATACAGACCCATACTGACCTATCTATCCACTCACATACAGACCCATACTGACCCATCTATCCACTCACATACAGACCCATACTGACCTATCTATCCACTCACATACAGACCCATACTGATCTATCTATCCACTCACATACAGACCCACACTGACCTATCTATCCACTCACATATAGACCCATACTGACCTATCTATCCACTCACATACAGACCCATACTGACCTATCTATCCACTCACATACAGACCCATACTGACCTATCTATCCGCTCACATACAGACCCATACTGACCTATCTATCCGCTCACATACAGACCCATACTGACCTATCTATCCACTCACATACAGACCCATACTGACCTATCTATCCACTCACATACAGACCCATACTGACCTATCTATCCACTCACATACAGACCCATACTGACCTATCTATACACTCACATACATAAACCCATACTGACCTATGTATCCACTCACATACAGACCCATACTGACCTATCTATCCACTCACATACAGACCCATACTGACCTATCTATCCACTCACATACAGACCCATACTGACCTATCTATCCACTCACATACAGACCCATACTGACCTATCTATCCACTCACATACAGACCCATACTGACCTATCTATACACTCACATACATAAACCCATACTGACCTATGTATCCACTCACATACAGACCCATACTGACCTATCTATCCACTCACATACAGACCCATACTGACCTATCTATCCACTCACATACAGACCCATACTGACCTATCTATCCACTCACATACAGACCCATACTGACCTATCTATCCACTCACATACAGACCCATACTGACCTATCTATACACTCACATACAGACCCATACTGACCTATCTATACACTCACATACAGACCCATACTGACCTATCTATCCACTCACATACAGACCCATACTGACCTATCTATACACTCACATACAGACCCATACTGACCTATCTATACACTCACATACAGACCCATACTGACCTATCTATCCACTCACATACAGACCCATACTGACCTATCTATCCACTCACATACAGACCCATACTGACCTATCTATCCACTCACATACAGACCCATACTGACCTATCTATCCACTCACATACAGACCCATACTGACCTATCTATCCGCTCACATACAGACCCATACTGACCTATCTATCCGCTCACATACAGACCCATACTGACCTATCTATCCGCTCACATACAGACCCATACTGACCTATCTATCCACTCACATACAGACCCATACTGACCTATCTATCCGCTCACATACATAAACCCATACTGACCTATGTATCCACTCACATACAGACCCATACTGACCTATCTATCCGCTCACATACATAAACCCATACTGACCTATGTATCCACTCACATACAGACCCATACTGACCTATCTATCCGCTCACATACAGACCAATACTGACCTATCTATCCACTCACATACAGACCCATACTGACCTATCTATCCACTCACATACAGACCCATACTGACCTATATATACACTCACATACAGACCCATACTGACCTATCTATCCACTCACATACAGACCCATACTGACCTATCTATCCGCTCACATACAGACCAATACTGACCTATCTATCCACTCACATACAGACCCATATTGACCTATCTATCCACTCACATACAGACCCATACTGACCTATCTATACACTCACATACAGACCCATACTGACCTATCTATCCACTCACATACAGACCCATACTGACCTATCTATACACTCACATACAGACCCATACTGACCTATCTATACACTCACATACATAAACCCATACTGACCTATGTATCCACTCACATACAGACCCATACTGACCTATCTATCCACTCACATACAGACCCATACTGACCTATCTATCCACTCACATACAGACCCATACTGACCTATCTATCCACTCACATACAGACCCATACTGACCTATCTATCCACTCACATACACACCCATACTGACCTATCTATCCACTCACATACAGACCCATACTGACCTATCTATCCACTCACATACAGACCCATACTGACCTATCTATCCACTCACATACAGACCCATACTGACCTATCTATCCACTCACATACAGACCCATACTGACCTATCTATCCACTCACATACAGACCCATACTGACCTATCTATCCACTCACATACAGACCCATACTGACCTATCTATCCACTCACATACAGACCCATACTGACCTATCTATACACTCACATACAGACCCATACTGACCTATCTATCCACTCACATACAGACCCATACTGACCTATCTATACACTCACATACAGACCCATACTGACCTATCTATCCACTCACATACAGACCCATACTGACCTATCTATACACTCACATACAGACCCATACTGACCTATCTATACACTCACATACAGACCCATACTGACCTATCTATACACTCACATACAGACCCATACTGACCTATCTATCCACTCACATACAGACCCATACTGACCTATCTATCCACTCACATACAAACCCATACTGACCTATCACTACCAGAGATTTATAAAGAGGCAAAATTATGTTCTCATCCCTTGAGTCAATGCCCTTTTTTATACAAGACAGCACTTTATCTGCTTTAATAGCCACAGAATGTCACTGCCTGGGATTAGACAACTTGTTATCTACAAAAATCTCCAGATCCTTCTCAATTAAGGATACCCCCAACAAACTACCATTTAGTGTATAACTTGCATTTATATTATTTCTACCAAAGTGCATAACTTTGCACTTTTCAACATTGAATCTTGAATCTTTTGCTGCCCAGTTCCAGCATCCTGCATGGAACTTAGTTGGAACTTAGTTTTGCACAATTTAGTATTGTCAGCAAAAATAGAAACAGTACTTTCTACTTAAAAAGCAAAGGACCAAGGACTGACCCCCTGCACAACTCCACAACACTGGCCCAATTAGCAAACTCTAGTCCAGAGTTTACACTCCCATCTTCTTCACACAATCTGGCATGATTATAAACAGATGGTACCCTGGTCAGAGTTGCTGTGTATCAGCGCTGCTAACCAGACTAATGCAAAAGAAAAACCATAGTTATAAATACAGTGTAAGTCCCCTTTTAATATTCCAGCCTACCCCCTTTTAATTTTCATACTGTTAATGGAATTAATAGCAGTGCAGGGAATAGGTTAACCCATTTTAGCAGGAAAAACAGCTGCATCCCAGCAGGGCTAGAGCCACTAATAGGCTGAATGCCACGTGATTTATGCTGTGGGGTTGGTCACCATCATGCAGCTGTTTCTCTGACCTCAAAAAGGAAAAGAAATCTGTGTATCTCTATTCCCCAGTGACAGCCCTATATAGTGCAGTGCAATATATCACTGCTCCTTCAACAGCAGCCCTCCCTTATTTATATCTGTGTGTTCAGCCAAAGAGCTGAAACCGACTGCCATGCAGACTGGACATATAGGAAAAAATTGTTATAGTGCTTATTGCTGCTCTAAGCTGCTTGTCATCCCAAGTCATCTGTTTATAAGAAATGATGCCTTTGATGGATATTAAATATACAGTGTTAGCACAATATAACATTTAATGGCAACTTAAGTGCTTTATAAATCCATTTTATGGTATGGGACATCTGTGCCAGTTTGCGTGATGATGATGATTGAAATACACCGCCACATGCTACCAAACTGCATCGTCCAGGGTTTCTCCATTGTGGCTCTACCTTGTCCAGAGCCTGACATATAAGGAATTTGGTCTTGTGCCTTCAGACTATAGGGCAGTGGTTGCTTGTCTGTTTACAACGTATGTTGAACCCCCTTTCTGAAGTCAAACCTTAGATGAGGGTCCCCCTTAGCACATTACAAGGTTACAGATTTAGAAGAAGTTGTTGTATCCGTCATTTAGCAGAAGTCCCAACAGAATATAGAACAGTAATAAGTGCTCCCCCCCCCCCAAAGCTCACTCAATTTAACCTGCATGCTAAGCTTCCTGAAGTATGTAGAGCAGCAAATAGGCATTCTCCTTAAGTTTCTGAGGCCAATAAAATTCTTCCATCTACCAATAAAGTTCTCTACGAGTATGGGCCATGTACTGATTTCTTGTTAACATGGTCTCTATATCATTCTCTGCACTGTGCTAATGATCTACGGCTGTCCTTGGCTCAGGTAACATTAATCCAGTTGCAATGTCAAGGATTTTCATGGGCCTGCTTGTTATTGTATTTAACTCATTTAATGCTAAGGCTAGAATTGCTGAGTATTGGGGATTGAGAATGCCTCTATGGTCAAGTTCTACAAGGTAAAAATGTTTAGAATATTTTTATAAGGTAGATCACTTGGACAGTAGAACATTAAGAATGGAGAACACTTTCCTAGAAGGTAGAAATTTGTGGAATATTTTTTACAAGGTAGATCACTTGGACGGTAGAACATTAAGAAGGGAGAGCACTTTCCTAGAAGACAGAAAAAGAGGTAGAGCATTTCTACAAGGTAGTAATGTTATCTTAATTGTTACAATGCTTTTTAATCCTCATTAAATAGGGTCTTGTAGCGTTTGATGGTATCAATTACATGGTTTCCTCATTTAAAAAGTACTATAGCTTTTTTTTATCAGTGGATTTTACGTTGTGGTTCAGATGGGCCTTTCTGCTTTCTTTCAGGCAAGGAGTTCTAGCCCAGTATCAACTGAAAAGTGATATGTGGTCCAACATCCAACATGTTGCTATACGAAGGTCTGTGAGAATAACCAAGTTTAGGGTTTTTGATCTTGAAGTATAAAGGTCACAAGACTGAAGCATCTTGAGTCTCAGTGTGTTATAATCAAAGACCATCACCACTGTAACACAGTGGAAACGGAGTCCTAGAGATTTGCGAGTTTGCGAGGTTATACCCCCGGGAAACTCAGTTCTGTTGGTGTTAAAATCCAGTGGGCAGAGTTTGTTAGATAATAGAGGGAAATGCCTGCGGCTGATTTGGAATGTTCTGTGGATTAATAGATTTATGGATTTGTTGATACAGAAAGTTGTTCAATAGCATGAAAAGCTAAACAATATGAGCCAAAGATCACTCCATGCAGTCCTTCTGGCTATTAAACCTTACAGTGCAACAGATACCCTTCCCAAGCCCCACAACAGCAAAGGGGAAAACACATGTATTGCTGATGATACTGCTTTCTTATCACATACAGGAACAGTAGTACATACAGTTGTAAAAACTCATACATACACAATTGGTATTTTAATATCTTTAGATTGTCATGAGAAATAGCGCTGTACATATTGTGGGTGGGTTTATGCCCGATATTTTGTGTTGTATTTGGAGTTGTGGCTAAACAACAGTGAGATAGGCAGCCTAGATACACAAGTTTAGCCAGATGTATCCCAAGATAGAAATAGAAATTGGATGGCCTAGATCACCCAGTTTAGCTAGATGTATTCCAAATGTAGATATACAGATATAACCAGAACTCGCTTAATATCATATGGAAGAAACAGTGTAGAAATACAGACGTAACCAGAGTTATTTCAACCTGATATCAATTGGAAAAAGTAGATATAATGGGCCTGATTCACTAAAGGGCGATAAAACGTGCGCTGTTTTTATTGTGCGCTAAAATTTTTACTGCGTCTTAATTTTGGCGATTTTTCGCACGATTCACTATAAGCATACTCGCGTTTTTTTACGCGCGATATTGCATGCGTTATTTAACTCGCGAAAAGACTATTTCAATGCGGTATTTGCCGATACATGCGCTAAATTACGCGAATGGTAGCATAGAAATAGTGTATAAAAATTGTTGCCGCATATAAATGATGTATATAAATATTAGCCACATATAAATGGTATCATATAAATAGTAGATGCTTATAAATAGTAGCCACTAGTGATGAGCAAATGTGTTCTGGTTATCTTTAGTGAAAAATTAGGAAATCTTTCGAAAGATCCACGAAACGGCAAAAATATTGTGCGGGCAAAAAAATTGTTGCTGTGACTATTATTTTTTGACGCTTGTATAAATTTTTGGATGTGCGGTGAATTTTTGCGTGGCGAATTTTTTCATGCGTTTTGCCATTGGCGGAATGTTTTGAGAAACGCATGAAAAAATCCCTGGCGAAAAAAATTCAACGCACGTCCAAAAATTTGCTGCGAATCCATGCCTGGCGAAACATTTCATCACTTGTAGCCAAATATAAATAGTCGCGCAAATGAACGCACGCCATGTTAGCCATACACGCCAATACTTGCAGAAAATTACTGTATTAAAAATGAACATTTCGCTGCAAACTGGCGGCTGCGTCACTCTAGGGGAAACACAGACTTGAATAAATAACACTGTAAGTCCATATTTTATTGCAAAAAATCATTTACTGTACTTTTGTATAATTTTTCGCCTGCCTGTAGTAGGTGTTAATTTTCGCATAGCCGAATGCGATATTTAGCGCGCAAAAGTTATAGTGAATCATGCGATCGTATTCTTTTCAGCGTGGAAATTAACGCAAAACGGTAAAACTAGTGCGAGAAATAACCCATGCGAAAATGGCGATTTTTCGCACGCGATAATACTATGGTGAATCGCGCGCAAATTATTTTGCGTTTTTTAACGCGAAAAAGCGTGCGATCATTTTTACCGCCCTTTAGTGAATCAGGCCCAATGTGTAATAATGTACCCCCTATTGTAATATATGAGGATATTAAAAGTCACAGAGTATTTCAAAGACAATTTAAAGGTGCAAGGCCAAAAGGTGGCCACACACGTACCAATTACGATCTTCCCTTTGACGGTGCTCATTGGCACCAGATCAAAATATTTTGTCCCACCCGATCGTTGAGATGACTGATATCAGAAGCTTTTATGATAATAGTCGTCTCATCAATCCTCCATACACGCACGGAATATCGTACGAAACGGGGTTTCATATAATAATATCGGTCGTGTATGGCCAGCTAAAGGCAGAAAGGCTTTTATACAGATGGCTTTTAATGTCTTCATATCTTACAGTAGAAGGTACATTTATTTTCCATAATTGCCAAGTTTTGTGACACATTACATTAGTAAGCACCTATAACGACAGATGATAACTGTTATCCCTGGTTACCTTGACTAGTTATCTTTGTATCCATAAACTACAGTCCAAGATTGCTTAGGATAATCTGGTGTTGTCAGATATTGCAATCCATATTAAACAAAAGCTGAAAACCATTGCAAATTATCTGGCAACAAAGGGTTTAAGCTGCTTTGTTTGGGCCAACTAAATAAATGAAGACTTTCCCCTTCCATCCCCCCCAACATATTTCTCATTCTGTGTGATTCCCTTGCCTCCCTTGCCTGTACATGTTCCCCCCATGCCTGCAGTTTATTAGCACCGTGCTAGCAGGTAGGATGTGTTTCCTAAGAGAGCACCGTCATGCCCCAAAGCCTGTTTTCCAAATGATCCGTGCAGCCTGCGCTGTGTGTTCGGAGAAAAAGACAAATAAACAGGAAGCTGAAGAATGAAAAACTAATTTACTGCCATGTTTTTACCAAGAAGTTGTTGCCTTCCCAAGAGCCCAACCTAATATATGGCTTGCCTTACTCTTGTAACCTTCAAAATGAATCTGGAGATAAGTAACCTTTCATTTTAACCTCCAACCTGTAGAATGTTTGGAGAACCTAGACTTGGGCATTGACTCCAAAATGTTACATTAAAGGGGAACTTACACTCTAAATTCACCTTTTTTGAGGTGATGAATTATATGAATAGATAGCAGTTTGCACCAGTGCAGTATCCCATGACAACTAGTTTTTATTTTCCTAAGATTCATTAGATATGGTTTTGAATTATTGCAAGATATGGTTGAGTGCACTTTATAGTATGTTAGAGCAGGCATTAATCCGGAGGAGCTAAAGGACAAGCTGCAGGCTGTTGGGGGGATGCTGGAAGTTGTAATTCATCAACCAAACAATGAATGTGTGAGATTGCAGCAAAATGCTCAGTGATAATTTAATTTGAGGTGAATTTTACTTACCAGAGTTTTATTTTTCTAATCAATGGCACAACCCCTTCTTTGGAGACACTCTTCTGTATACTGAACATGTGACACAGTAGTTTTTGTAGGCAGCAGAGCTGCTAGGCTTAAAAACATGGGACAGGTACCCCAGCTCTTACATACTATGCCCAGGTCTCATTATCTCATTACCTCATTATCTCATTACTTTTTAAAACTGTCTGAAAGCTGGCCAGCCTTATATTGAATTGTCTTGCTACCTGAGTCTGTTGCCAAGCTGGCATGTAGCATTCAAGGGACTGAGTCTGATATCACTGTCACCAAAACAATGTCCAAAAAGTATCTAGACACCTGCCTGTCCAACATCTTAATCTTAAACCAAGAATATTACCATGAAGGTTGTCCTCAGTTTGCTGCTATAACAGCCTTTAGTCTTCTAGGATAGTTTTCCACTAGATGGTGGAACATTGTTGGTGGTGTTTGTTTCCATTCAGCCACAAGAGCATTAGTGAGAATGGAAAATGATGCTGTTAATCAGACCTGCCTCACAGTCGCATTTCAGGTTATCCATGGGGGTTGGTTGGTTTGAGGTCGGGGCTCTGCAAACCGATCAAGTTCCAACATTACCATCTCAGCAAACTCTTCTGTACAGACCTGAGTTTGGGCAATAATGACAATAATGTTATTGTGCTGCAACAGGAGAGAATGAACCTTCCTGTTGCCAAACTTTTGCCATAATGTATAAAGCATGGAATTGTCAAGAACTGTAAGCTGTAGCCTTAAGGTTTTCTTGTAAAAGAACCAGGGGCCCTAGTCCAGACCATGTACAACAGGCCTAGACCATTATTCCTCCTACACTATCAGCAGTATGCATTCTGGAAGAGTTCTCCTGGCATCTGCCAAATCCAGACTAGTCCATCAGACTAGGAGATGGCCAAATACCATTCATCATTCTCCAGAGTCCAATGACAGTGACAATAACACCAATTTAGCCATACCTAACCACCCTACAATGAATTCTTGCTCATGCTGACATTGCGTCTGGAGTGTTCCATTGAGAACATGTCATTTTAGGAGTGTCTACATACATTACTTCTGATAATAAAACAATATATGGCTGTATGCTCAGAGAGAAAGCTACTGTATGCCCATAGTGCTGACACACTATATCTGGGCTTGCCAGTCAGCAAAGATTTATTTACCATAGCATTAAAATGTAACCTGCTTGGAGCAAAATATTGCCTGCCAAATCAATCCTGAATTTTAGACCATTGGGTTTCTATTTACTCTTTTTTATTTTCAGAATATGAAATAAAAATCAAGATTTTTCCCAGAAAAAATGGCTCATAGTTTAATATCAGTCTTTGTAGCCAAATACAAAGCATATAGAGGATTTTAAAAGCCTGTGGATATCCATGTATATATGAGGTGAATTTTTAGAACGGGCTTTAAGGATACTGGTAGGCCAGAACATCTTGGTTAGCCAAACTATCATTCCTAATGGTTCATTTTTTATCGAAGTTTGCATTTAGGAGCAGAATACTGTACTCCTAAGATATACCTCCTGTGTATTCTGCAGTATCTATGCGCTATCTATGATGGGTTTAGTACAAGTAAGACGGGACATCTACCTGCCATTGGACTACAACCAGGCTGTTTCTGCAGTTACTATGATAATATAATCTTTTTACCAGGCATCAGACCATTTTCTCCTGACCAATATATTGTGCCCATGTTGACTTTTATCTTATTCCAAAGGAGGGCAACAGGGGAGGAGAAGAGTATGAACAATGAAGGAATAGTGGCCCTAGGATGCTTTACCCTTGCCATCACTCACATTCATGACATGCAGGCTTAGAAAAGTATATCATCTCTTCTTTTTCCTTCACTCTATATTTATATCTGTGAAGTGTTGGATTGTCTTTTAATCCTTAATGTACAATGAAATATTCTTTCCCATCCCCTTCCCCCATAGACATTGTGTTCAGAACTCCTTATACCAAGATTATCCTGTCCATACACTTATCAGCCTCTCTCCTTTGCCTCACAAAGCTATGGCCTTGAATGACTGTCCTTGCTGTAAATGTCTGAACTGTCAGTTCATTGCTTTCAGTCCACACATGCATTCTCATTTCTTCCATTATTAAGGGGTTTCCAGAGGCAACTACCCTTCAATAACAACTGTCTGCATTCAACATAGGTAGAGTCTGTCTCCAAAAACAATGCAAGATCGCACATGCCATAGATTACTGTAATTTATAACTGTTATAAAGGCAACAATGTCCTTTAGAGCGAGGGGACATTCTACTGTATGTAAAGAATCTTCATCATCCATAAGGTCCTTGAATCTCAGTAATGTCTGTTGTAGAAACATAAATTGGGGCCGTTGTCATTGTTAATAGAATATATCTGTCAGACAAATACAAAGGAAAACAATCATTTAAAAAGGTTAGTTTGCCTTTATAGGCTAGAAGGCAAAATGTGTCCCAGATTTGTGAAATTTTAACAAACTCTAGGGATGCTACTAATTTCACCTACCAAAGCCTTATATCTTCCTTGCTATTAGGGGTGATATGGAGAGTTATAGTTCTTAAAAAACTGAAGACTGCTTTTGTCCCTGGTTCCATGTTACTGTATGCCTGCACTCAATGCAAGCAAGCACTTGGTAGGCAGAGTTCTCAATTCCCAGTACTACAGCCCTAATATAACTGGGCAACAGCTTGGCTCCCAAGTGGCTCAGAGGGGCTAAGCTGCACAATAGTGGGTTTCCAAGCTTGTTCACACAGAAAGTTTCAGAAGATCTAAATACTAAAAGGACAATTAGGCTTTCAACTGTCAATATGCTGCCAATCTGTCTTTGAATTGCTCCTTGACTAATCAGAAAGGAGTGACCATGTTATATGAGACCAAAGTGAATTTTACATCTCAGTACCAGCACAGCAGTCTCCCATGTTTCTCCTTTCAAATCCCACATTCCCTGCACACACCAACACACCCCCTACTTGGATTCTCTCCCTATTCCCATATTGTGCTATTCACAGTGCCACAGTGACTAATGAGTATAATATCCATAGACCAAAAGCTGTTGGCCTGAGCCTATTACCATACCAGAATTGTGTCATGTGATGACTGGGGTCAAATGTTAAGTCCTCCCCTGTGATTTCTGGATGCCTTCACATTCACTGCTACAGTGCAGAAAAATTGTCAGGTCAGCAGCATAGCCAAATTGGAGGATATAAGAAACTGGATATATGTGAAAATGTATCTGAAAAGACCCTAATTAGTCATACAGAGATTCTTCATCAATCATGTCTGTACATTAACAAATAGACATCATTATTATTGTCTTCCTAATGCCCTACTTTAAAAACTGATAATTTATTGAAACCTAATTATATTTATAAATAGACAGTAAAATTAAACATATATATAGAGCCCTCAGGAGAAAAATTAGATGGGAGTCTCATATTCAGTCTTGGCTAAAGCTTTGTTGAATGAGGCTATAATCTTCCCCAGCAGCCGGGCAAGTTAAGAAAGATATATGACAATGATGTCTTTATTATGAGTATAGGTGGAGCTGGACCTAAAGGCCAAAGGGTTTATTTATTCCCCTTGGGTAAGTGCTGCTAAATTGAGCCATTACATCATTGATCTTTGAAGATCCATTTCCCGAGCACCATTTTAATGCCGAATTACTCAGCCTCTCTGCTATTCTGTTTTTGAGTTATAGTTACAGTCCCTCACAATAACAAACAAACAGCAGATCAGAGCTGTATTTGTTGTCTAACATTATGCTTTCCTCTGTCTGTTCTATGTAATCCCTGCATATGTGCTTATTGCTGTAACTGGAAACATAAGACACAGTAACAATTTACCAACAATCAATACTAAAAGTAGCCTGAAAAACAAGGTTGTCTGATCTGAACCATAGCTTTGGCTACTGCCATTAATACTTGCCAAAGGACTCGGGGCACCACCAATTACAGAGAAAACAAGCTATACCTTCTTAAAAATATCCCACATTTAAAGGGCTACTGTACAATCACGCTTATTCCTGCTGCAACTGTTCCTGTATAAACTTCCATTCTTAGATATTTTGGGCTGACCACGTGCACAGTGACAGCATAGCATGACTTCTGACTTTTTATAAGGCTATTTAAACTATTGACACAAACTGCTGGAAGAACCACCAAGTCCTGAGCAATGGTAGCTCCATGGTAGCTCTAGGTCCAGCCCATCTGTAAGTCCATCAGAAAGTGGTGGGGTGCATGACAAAGATAAAGATTTGAAGGTGATGAGTGCAGGGTGTGACTGCTACCTCCACACCTTGAGAGGCCAGGGGCTGTGCCTTGGGCATCAACGTCATTTTGGCCTAGCACTGGTGTTTGGATACAAGTACCTTAATAAATTGCATCAATATGCGCTCCCTTTCTCTATTGTGTGCATTTAGCATTGCATTCATAAATAATTCTAATGACACCTTAGGTAAAGGTGGCCATACATGGGTCGATTGTAGCTGCCGATATCGGTCCCTTAGACCGGTTCGACAGCTTATCGGCCCGTGTAGGGGCAGCAACTAGAGATGTAGCGAACTGTTCGCCGGCGAACTAATTCGCATGAAAATCGGGTGTTCGCAAGTTCGCAAACTTTTAGCGATGTTCGCAATTTTGGGTTCGCCTTAGCTGGAGCCAAATTTTGACCTCTCACCCCAGAGCCAGCAGATATATGACAACCAATCAGGCAGCTCTCCCTCCTGGACCACCCCCGGACCACTCCCTTCCATATATAAACCAAAGCCCAGCAGCCATTTTACATTCTGTCTGTGTGTGCTTGATGAGTTAGCATAGGGAGAGAGCTGTGCAGGGGTTTGAGGGACAGTTTAGGTAGCTTTGCTGACTAGTAATCTACTTTCTACTGCTCTGTATGTAGCTGCTGGGGACAGCTGTCCTGCTGATCTCATCTGCTGTAACCCAATAGTCCTTGTAAAAGCAGTTTATTACACAAGTTTAGAAATGTAGTGTGATTTCTGCCCTTTACAGCACAAAATGCAACGCTGTGTCAACAACGTATTTTTCAGAGAAATTTTTGCCCTTGATCCCCCTCCTGCATGCCACTGTCCAGGTCGTGGCACCCTTTAAACAACTTTAAAATCAGTTTTCTGGCCAGAAATGGCTTTTCTAGGTTTTAAAGTTCGCCTTCTCATTGAAGTCTATGGGGTTCGCAAAGTTCGCACTTTTTGGCAGAAGTTCGCGAACGGTTTCGCGAACTTTTTTTGTGAGGTTCGCTACATCTCTAGCAGCAACGACGGGCATGCCCCACAGATATCTGGCGTGAAATTGGCAAGATATCGATCGGGCAGGTTAAAAGATTTAGTCGGATCATTGAATGCATTAGCTCATTGATGTGGTCCCCAAACCGACTGCGCCCATTGCCGTCGTTATAATTCGATCGTTTGGCCCCAGGGCTAAATGATCAAATTAGCCTAAATTTGCCCGATATCGCCACCTGTAGGTGGGGATATCGGGAGAAGATTTTGCGAGCGGATCTAAAGATATATGGCCACCTTTAGACTAAACCTCACAGCTAAGTAACACCTTCATAGTAAATATTCAACAATTAATTTTTCCATAAACAGAAATCTAACAGAAAAATTAAGGTTCTGTAGAACCAAGAACCCAGTAATATCAACATCTGTGTAAATAAAACACAAGCAGTTTTGTAGCGACAATGCTACAGTTACTAAGTAGTCGTCTTCCCCCCCTCCCTTTTCAGGCAGACTGCTCCATGTATCCATTGCACTCCCAGTTAAGATGAAGTAGAAAGCCAGTTAATTCCACTTAGAACTCATATGCATTCATCCATGATTAATCCCACTGGAACACTAGTTCAGCAAGGAAAAATCTTGTCTTTCTATGGATCATGCCGACAATAAGAGTGCCCATATATGTTCTATGTGTAATGGCAAGGCTCCTTTATTCACGCTGTAAAGTGGCTGTCTCTGCACAGTATTTATATATTATTTAACAGTGACATATCTCCTAGCGTGTAATATAGCCAAGGGTGGGTGGATTGTTTTTATCTTATCTGCTAAGGAAAACACTTCAATGTTGAGGGCCAGAAGGTAGGCTTAATAATTCATAACAGATATCGCTATCTGCGGGAATCAAGCAGACACTACATCTTAGCTGGCAGTGTAGCATTGGCAGTCCGGCACTTGCTCCATCTTTAGCAGAAGCTCATGAAAAAAACAAAAATCTGTGCTCTCAGCCTGAGCCAAAGGGCTGCTTGTTAGGAGCGGATACAAGTGCAGAGCATTAACATAAAGCCTAAGATATATACAGGCTGGCTCCACATGGAGAGATAGAACCATAGCACTGATAATGATATGATAATGGAGTCTTCACACTCCTTGGCCACTGTGTGTTGACCTCTTTGACATTCTGTAGAGAAGGGGCACCCTTACCCATCTCATCTTCGTATTCATTGCCACAACTCACAGTAACAGCCACCTATTGCAGTGTTATTGCTGTTCTTGAATGTAACATGGATATTTATAGACATACAGTCCTGCGTGGGTCCGGCTGGGTAAACCCATGCCCAACCTGAACCCACTGACCCACAACCTGACCCAGACCCACTAATGGAGTCTATAGGAAATGGCCTTTCCATAATTCAGAACTTTCTGGATAATGGGGTCCCTGTACATAGTTTCAATGACTCCTGTGGCACAAATGGCATCACTAAGCACCAATGATAACTAATGACATCGGGAAGAACCTTTTCAGTATAATGCAAGACCCTTCAACTGCCGGAGATATACATATTCTCCCACAACACTGAAGTAACTCATAGAATGACTCTCGCCCTATTGTCCCGGAGGTGATCCATTTCATTCTGCCTTCTAAAAAGCAGGACTCATGAGTTGCCCCAAATGGGTTTAGTAGGTTTGGAGCCTTAAACCCTAATCCCACTCATGCACACAATGCACAGCCGTGTCTTCCCAGCATCATTGTGCTTACATTACTTACATTAATCAGACAATTTCCACTCTAACATTTAGCATTTGCCATTGAACCCTATCAGGGAGGTACCTTAGCATTGATCACTACCATGATCATAATATTACCCTTTAGTCTTGTGTACGTTCTAAAGCTTGTACATGCCCACTACATTTTTATTGGCTCTGCCAAGGTCCAGTAAAATTACAGCATACTGCTTTTCCTAGAATCTTTTTCACTCCAGTTTCCTATTGTGCATTTCAGTAAGCTCCTGTTGCCATGTCGGCAATGTAAAGGGCAACGGTGCCTTTACTCCCAGCAACATACTGTATCACTTTGTCAGGATATTGTGCTGCATAAGCTTTTTAGATGTCCCTTGGCTTTTCATTATGCACCCAGCCCTGTCACTCTCATCTATTTTGATTTTGGAATCACTGCTCCAGGTTTTCCTACAGTCTCAGCTCTTTTCCTGGTGGCTTCCAATCTATAATCATCATTTTGCTTTAGTGCGTAAATATATCTGCCCAATCATTCTGTGATTGTAGCTGGAGTTTCCATTTGGTCTGTGCAGGTCCAGACTGATATTCAGAAAAGGTCCTGGCATTTCAAGTACACAGAGAACTAAACAGCCCCTCCCCACAGGCCCAATAATGACTGTCTATGGCATCTTGCAGCAGCCCCTCTGGCATTTAATGGAATCCACGAATTGCGACTCCGGGGCCTGGATCTATGCACCTGGTTCCAGGGGAGCTGCTGCCATGATGTGAATTAAGAAACTTGCCTCAAGCAGCAACAGCCCACAAGTTACTAGGGGCGGCAAAAATCTACTCCTATAAACTTCAAGAGCCGAAATTCCAATTTGTGACGCGGTCCCCCTTGCACTGTTCCAATGATCAGGGTGGGAGCCATCCGAAAGCCCATCTCAGGGAGGCCAAGGGGTCAGAAAAACCCCTGCCCAGCTGCACCTGAAGGTTCTCTTCATATAACTTACTGTGTGAATGTGCTCCTAATGTAGTGTAGAGATCTGTAAATTGCAGTTCTCTACCTGAGATCTCTGGTCCAGTGCAGTTATGGCAAGCAATCGGCATGCTGCACCCACATTTCTGCCACCCAAGGCCTGTGCCTTTGTAGCTTGCCAACAAATCTGGGCCTCACTTGTAGACTGAGTAGACCATGTGTGTCCTAATTCTATGTATATATTATATATATAGGTGTTTATAAGCTCAATCGCTGAATGGTTTCTTTGAAATAGGTCATGCCATATGAAGAGAAAAGCAGGTATGGTCTTTCTCCCACCAAAGAAAATATACTTTCTTTTTCGCTAGGTTAGGACTGACGCAAGGACACTGCCTTGATGGGGCGCGTCAGCTTATGCATACTTTGTACAAACCATGTAACTAAACGTGTCTCTTTTCACTAAAATGCAGACATTTTTTCTTCAGTGTGTGCAAAATGGGTTTTTAATTTTCTCTTGAAGCTATATAATGGAGTGCTGGGGTAATGTGTATAGTATATATTAATATATTATATATATATATATATCTAGGGCAGTGCTACTTGCTTTGAAATAAAACTTTCTCCATGCGCTCCTATCCAACAACACAACCAATTGCAGTCCCCTCCTATCCTGGTCTCTGTACAACTCCTCGGGTAACGGCGGCTCACGAACAGCAATGACAAACAAGAACCATTTTTCCTGACTTCCAGATCCAATAATGCTTTCTCTTTAGATAAATATCCAGAGTGTTTATATTTCCTGCCCTCTCGGCACTCTCCTTTGTGTATAAATGGAATTACTGGATTACAATGGAAAGCAGGAGTCGGTAGCGATGTGCTGTTTGGGTTCATTCTGGGGAATCTGTATATAAAGTGACACTCTGAGTGTTGCCGACTGTGCTTTCCCCACAATCATTGTGCTCTTATCTGTATTCCCTCCCTGTCACTCACATCTGCGGATTCTCCCTCCAGTGTCAGTCAGTCATGTTTAAAGGGTTTTATCTGTGTTTAACCCAAGCTGTCAAAGCAGTATCTGCAGGTGGCACAGAGCATTGTCTATGCCCTCTGTACACTGTTTGCACTCATTAACAGGCTTAATTTTGTGACACACAATGTCCCAACAAAGGCTGGTGTGTGACATTATAACACAACAAAAACCTAGGATTCAGTGTTCAAGGATATATATATATATATAAATATATATAAATATACACAATATGAGTATACAATATGGAGTCTTTTCCTGGGGTTAAAACAAATATATATAAGTATATACAGTACAATCCCATAGCAACCATCAGCTCTTACTTAGGAAAAAATTGTAAGAAACATGAAAGCAAATGCTTTAGTGGACCGAGGCAAATTGTGCTTCTTTTACTATTTTAATATCTTCTACATTGACTTTTGGATCAGATTTCAGTAAGGGCTTCCCGTTCCTCATAACAAGGTTATAAATATACAAAATATAGTTACATTTAAGAAAAGAAATACAATTAACAGCCATCACAAATGTTACCCCAATGGCCTTCAAACTTAGCTTCCAGGAATATCTAGTACTGTTAATAAGCACTCTCACTCTGTCTGACCTTTATTAAGTACCAATGGCTCGTCTATTGGTGGCAGTCCCACAATTTGGAAAGCAGTAATAAAGTAACAATAGAGGTCTGTATAGAGGGAAGGCAAAGCAAAGGATGGGTAGGGCCAATGTGTATGACATAGAATTGTTAGTAGTGATAGCTAAATATTAATTTGTGATCTATCACTCAAGGCTAGAATTGTCCCGTACACACTCAGATTTAAGCTACCAATTTGGGTTCTTCGGACTCAACTGGTCCTACGATGGCTCTGAGTGATATCTGTCAGGTTTGCAAATCCGTCGGATGAGGAACACATCAGATCGTCCTTGACTGATGGTTCTCTGTAGGCCTCCAGTTGTTGCCCCTATGGCAGATCTGTCCCTGTATGGCCACCTTTACTGAATTTTGAGATCAAGTATCTTTCTATTGTGCCTCTAGCTAAGGCAGGTATACAGAGGAGGCCCACTTAAAGCTGCTGGATAGTGATCCACCTAGGCAAAGCCACCTACCTAATTTATGTTCTGCATTTACCAGAACATGTGCAGTGCAGAATTGCCATGTTTTATTTCCCATAAATCAGAATTTTTCCCCAGAATTCCAGTCCTGTTGAAGTCACCAGTGGGTCTTGCACCTGATGCCGATGCATCATAAATAACGAGGACACACTCTGCTGTAAATAGGCTGCAATTGTAGTTTCCCATATCTGATTGGCGACATTTCCAAGGTTTGGCGCTGCCACACCAATTGACACAGGGCAATAAGAGAACTCTGGAGCTATCAGCTCTGTTCCTCTTCATCAATAGGTGCAGCTGCACTCAGTTTGGAGAGGGAGGCAGGAAGGGCTGAGTGGGTCTGAGCACAACTATAAGGAAGTGCGAGGGCCACTCTTTTGCAGGTACTTTTATTGCATGGGTTTTATACACAACTGACTGTGGGGAAATTTGCACAACTGTACTTGCTATCTTATATGAACCCTATCATATTATGGATGCCCATTGCAAATAGTGGCATAGAATCAGTGGCAAAATGCAAGGCATGCTGGGAAATGCATGAATGTGCACAATAAATATTTTTGTAGCATTTAAAATAAATAAATAGAACCTTACATCAATTCTATAGGAAACAATAGCTATCTTGCTTGTGCTCTTGTAATGCCAATTTTACTGCTCTCTTTTTAGTGTGCTGTATTGTTTCTGTTGCATGGCAGAAATGTGGGGGGTAATTGAATTAGTAGTGGAGAATACACCTGCTTTTCACTGAACGATAAAGCTATTATTTGCCACTAAAAATAACAACAGGATCCCCTGCCATTGGCAGCTGTAACCTCTTCAGTGCTGGAGATTCGAGAGATGTTGCTAAGCAAAGGCTGCCAAAAGCAGATATCTGCTGGAGAGCGCCAGTCCTGAGATTTCAGCACAATGGACAGCACCTTGGCCCTGCTGTGTCTGTGTGTGTTTGTGTGTGTATATATATATATGCAGTCTATATACTGTGCTATAGAGAGGCTCACTGCCGTACCGGCGTGCTGTCCATGGCTGAATGGAAACAAATGGAAAAGTGCTGGTAGTAATACAACACGGATACAGGAATGCCCTTTGTACAGATGGGAATTAGGATAAACTGCATTAGAGGAGACTTCAAAGCTGCCTGATGTTTGTAATCAATAATTGTTCTATTAACCCCCCGCATGTGCTGCAAATATTACTCTATATACATAATATAGCACAATACAGATACAGCATGGGTGCCTGGTTGTTTTAAAGGCAAAAATGAAGGATGATAGATTTGTTAACCAACAGGTGTATAACTGCAGGCTGGGCATACAGTACATATATACATATACATACATATATACATATATATATATGTATATATTTATATATATATATATATATATACAAATATTTAATCAAATAAGTGCCTTTCTGAAGTGCAGAGATAAAATGCAATTGACTCGACTGTGTTTCTTCTATCAAACTGTGCTCCTGAAGCTGGCCGGACAGCATTACTAATCACAGGCCATTTCATGCATTGGTGAACAACTCTATATAGTCAGATAGATACATGTATATAGGAGATATCAGTGTGTGTCTTCTGCTGCTGATCTTGACAGACGCCCCATGAGGGGAGGAAATCTAACAGAAGTCGGATGGGATGATTTATCGAGATGAGCAGCAGTGCAATGCATTGTTCAACAGCCACAGTTCTATATTTTCCCAGCAAGCCACGGTTGAGGCCACTGTGTATGGGCAGCAAGGAACAAGCCCTGCAAGTCAAGCTGCACATCTACTTTACATTTATAGAGGGAGACCAGGGATGGTTTATTAAGGAAGGATAAAATATTGGCAGTGGCAGCCCATGAGCAGATGGGCCGCTTACCCAGCATCAGTAGTTCTCTTAGTGGCATAAAGATGAAAGATCATATTATATTGTTAGGAAATATTTTAGGCATGTATAGATCAAGGAATAGCCCCTCAGCTGTACAACTTTCTCTGATAAAATATACAACTCACAAATATTGGACACTGGAGCCCCGTCCTCGTATTGCAAGGGCCACTGCTTCTGTAACTCTGGGTTTATGGGGCACAAGCATAATGGGTGGTGATGCAGTGCCATCATCTGGGCACACAAAAAAAAAAGACCACCGCATATTACTCCAGGTTTGCTCTTGCCTATCCTAAAGCAGGCCTATGGTACATAGGGCCCAGTGGATGTCTTGCAAAACAGGCCAGGACCCCTGAAATGCTTTTGCTATGAGCAATAGTATCTATGGCATGGTACTAATTCTTATCTACCCATCCAGTTTGTACAGTATCAACAGCAAGCGGTTTTCCTAGTCCTGTAACCCATAGTAACCATTCAGCAGATAGCTTGGTTGAGTGCAGTTTGGAATAATTATAGGAAACATCTGGTTGCTGTTGGTTACCAAAATGAGACAAACTATGCCCATGTTACTACGTAACCCCCTCCCCCTCACACGGACCATGATATAAATATTATATATACTGTAATGGTTAGAATTGGGGCGGGTGGCCTTTAGAATGGGTTGGCAGTTACCATGGGCCAAGGATAGGTGCTCCCAGAGCTCTGGGTGTGTGATTATGATAGTAAGTACATCTTGTCTGTATAAGAGAAGTATCCAGCTGGGTACAGTAGGGAGACATCACAAGCCTGTGGATTAGGTGTCAGATGTTTGTTATTGGTATGCGGAACGAGGGCAGCCTATAATCCAGCAGTTATTATTATGTATTAGGAACCCTCTGTAACATGTATGAATAGAAAGGGGGGGTCACCGCTGCTATAAGTTGCTTTCTGTCACACTTCACACAAGCACTCCTCACTTCTCCTGCCCTTCTCATCTCAATTTCCCCCATTCCTATTGATCCGGCTCCCTATTCCAGTCACACACACAGGAGTCTCTGCTCCAGTACAGAAATCACAAGATTCATCATTACCGGCTGCTGCTGCCAGTGGAGCCGCACAGAAGATTTAAGGTGGCTTTATCTGGATAATTAAACCCTCTCCATCCTGCCGGCGGAAAAACCTTCCCAGATGGATCAAAGGAGAGATGAGATGGGAAAAGGTGCAGTGAGAGAGAGATGGGGGGTATCATTGTCATAAAAAGGGATGTGGGGGGAGGGAAAGGGCATTTGATGAAGAAAAGGCTGGAAAAATTGATTCTATGAAGGGGTAGAAGGGGAAGAAGTATATGCAGGGGAACAGACTGCTATAATGAGAAGGAAGCCTTACTGGCCCAAACCTACACTAGAAAGGGTAATATTAAGCCATATTATAAAGACATGCCTGGTACCTAGAGATGTACTGATATAAGAGCTTAAATCATGAAAGCTCTCTGGATACAGAGGGACCATTCAGAATAACCTGCCAGCAGCTGAGGGTAAAAAAGGACACAAAAACCTCCTACCTAGGTTCTAGTTCCACTGAAGGATGGCAGAGAGAAAACAACACATTAAACCACCATGGTGGGAGCTGTAGTGTCACAGCACCACTGCAGATGGTTGGGTTTAATCAGGCCCCATAACTGTGGGGCAGGGGAGAGGGGGCCTGGTAAGAGTCTGTATTCCAGTCACAACCTCCCCCCTGTCTGCACCCACACCATCTGACCAATGCAGGTATGGAGGAAAATGGTGAGTGTGCAGCTATGTGATGTGGATGGGGGGCTCTAAAATCATATTTTTGTGAGGAGCCCATGAAAATAAAGTTACACCTCTGATTTAATAAGGGGTCAGTAATGTAATTAGAGAAACATAGGTTTGCCACCTCTTTCATTTAAAAACTAGCACATAATACAGCCTTGAATGTTATGGTTACTTAGCAAACAATCTATACATAACCCCCTGTTGCAAAATATAAGGATATTACATGTCACCAATGAGTTCCATGACCATATAAAAGCAGATACAGGCTAAAACACCAGCTAATTACATTTACAGGACATGGGATTTATAAGTATTTGGTTTTGAAGGGGGTGAGGTAGGGGACGTGGGAGGCCATTAGTTTTGAAGGACACAAGAATTCAGTATTTAAAGGGTTGAGGAATAGCTGTGTAGCCTTGTGCAAACAGGAGGCATTACATTCCCAAGGGAGAGTCCTTTTTGGCCAAGGAAAGTCCCTTGTCGGGCTGTTGCGTACATAGAATACACAACTAGAGGGGTGAGTACTGGTAGGGCTGCCGCTCTCCGGCTGGAAACAGCCCCAAACTGCCTCCCCTTCTTTGTCTGCAAACTGTAAATAGACCCCAGGTTGTCACTGAGCTATCAAAGCAAATCAGAACATAATTAGGAATCTACTCCAGCGGCCGAGCACTTGGTCAAAGATTCCTTTGCTCCCTCCCCTGTTCTAGAGTGGGGGGCTAGGAATGCCAGTGGTGATGTATAAACATGCAGAGCAACATGCAGATAGTGTCCTGCTGGCAGCACTTGTTCATATATGTCCCCAACATATGCACCCCCCGCCTCCGGTAACTGAACTCCCTACCCTGTGCCCAGCACACATGGCAGGTAAACAAATGCAAAACAAACATTGCTACCCACATCTAAACAAACTGGCACCAATACTCAAAACCCCCCATAGCAGCAAACACTGCCCCCCACTCACCCTTACACAAACATTGCTGCCACCCACAGCCATAATGACCATTCTCGACAGTGAACACACTCCAGCATACACACAGACTAACCCCCACACTCCAGCCTCCCCCCTACATAGACACACAATAAACCCCCCAACTCCAGCATCCCCCCTACACTTACACACACTAACCCCCACACTCCAGCCTCCCCCCTACATATACACACAATTACCCCCCCCAACTCCAACATCCCCCCTACACATACACACAATAACCCCCACACTCCAGCATCCTCCCTAAACATACTGTATACACAATAACCCCCACACTCCAGCATCCCCCCTACACATACACATACTAACCCCCACACTCCAGCATCCCCCCTACACATACACAAACTAACCCCCCCAACTACAGCATCCCCCCTACACATACACACACTAACCCCCACACTCCAGCATCCCCCCTACACATACACAAACTAACCCCCCCAACTACAGCATCCCCCCTACACATACACACACTAACCCCCACACTCCAGCATCCCCCCTACACATACACAAACTAACCCCCCCAACTACAGCATCCCCCCTACACATACACACACTAACCCCCACACTTCAGAATCCCCCCTACACATACACACACTAACCCCCACACTTCAGAATCCCCCCTACACATACACACACTAACCCCCACACTCCAGGATCCCCCCTACACATACACACAATAACCCCCACACTCCAGAATCCCCCCTAGACATGCATACACTAACCCCCCCAACTCCAGCATCCCCCCTACACATACACACACTAACTCCCACACTCCAGCATCCCCCCTACACATACACACACTAACCCCCACACTCCAGCACCCCCCCTACACATACACACAATAACCCCCACACTCCAGCATCCTCCCTAAACATATACATAATAACCCCCACACTCCAGCATCCCCCCTAAACATACACACAATAACCCCCACACTCCAGCATCCCCCCCTACACATACACAAACTAACCCCCCCAACTCCAGCATCCCCCCTACACATACACACACTAACCCCCACACTCCAGCATCCCCCCCTAGACATGCATACACTAACCCCCACACTCCAGCATCCCCCCCTACACATACACACAATAACCCCCACAGTCCAGCATCCCCCCTACACATACACACAATAACCCCTCCCCAAACTAACCCGAAACCCAAATATTTCCCTCTAAACACACATTTATGATACAAAAATGTAATGACGCACACAGGTCCTGGACTCATACGCCTAAACACTCCATTCATTTACTTGCAAACACTGCCCCACAACACACATTTCAGCACCACACACCCAACCATTTCACCCCAACGCACACAACTCTTGCATCTAATCTTTCACCCTATACACACACAAAACAATAATGGCCACTCAACAATCATTGCCTCTTATATACACAAATACAACTCCTGCTGGGAACCACAGATGTGAATCTTATTCATGGGGGTACAGATGTGCATTGTGTACACAAAGACAGGGTATACAACTAGACACATATAGATGAGAATGTCCTAACACACATATTTGCATTACACACACACATTGGGAAGCATAATATTCACATAGAGATGTGAATGGTGTGACACAGAAATAAACAGATGTATATTCATACAGAGATTTCATACACAAATGCACAGCTCTGCCATGTATGCACATGTGCATTATACTGTATATGCAGTTATGCTTTACACAACACAGACACGTATACCTCATATAGACACAAAGTACACATGCCTAGCAGGCTAGCTGAAGCTGTATCTCAATAAAGCAGCCACAATACCTAATTTCTACCCCAAATACCAATCTGATGCACTCGAGAAAGGTGGCAGAAAATGGAGGGAGTTTGCTCTAAGCAGAAAATGTCTGGGATATGTGTTAGAGCTCTTGCATTGGGGCAGCGTTACTGCCTCCTGCACCGTCTATAAGAGATGTACTATGGGCTGGAGCTTACACTCCTGTCTGTGTGTGCTGTAAGTATGATACACTATGTTGTACAGGTCTGGTAGAAGACTAAATATATGTATGGTAACAGCAATACATGAACATGAATGTGCTTAAGTGTATGTGTCTGTATGTGTTTGTGCTTCTGTTTGGCATATCCCATTGACTTTAGCCATGTCTCATCCTCATTAATAATACAGAACCTGTATCATACTCTTGGCAATAATTTTGCCATTGGTTTTTCGTATTAAAGTTGCCATATGGGCTCTACATAGGGCACGTGCGTTTTTGCGAGTGTACACGTGCTTGGCATTGTGGACCAGGATAGTGCCATAAATGGTTGGTGCATCTCCAGTACCTATTTTCTGATTGCTTCAACCACCAGTCTGTCCTCCCACTATTTAACTCTCACCTTGCCCACTTTTTTCCTATTTTTTTCCGTAATCATTGCCGCCATCATCCTTTTCTCTGATTTTCCTGCCAGTGTTTCCTTGTCATTTTATTTCTTATTGGCTCTCACTGTTCTGAATGCTTTTGCCACCCTAAACTCCCAAACTCCAGTGGAGAGGTTCCCAAACTATAGGGATGAACACACCCAGGGGAGTATGGGATAAGGGGGTGAGGTATCTTCGGAATTGCTGTTTGGGCACTCCTGGAACTTCAGCGGAATGACTATCTCTCTCTTGTTTCCTTATATTTGCGACTATGTTATGTGCCAAGGGTCCCACACAGCCCCCTGTCAGGGCTCCATCCAAACTCCACATTCTACCTACTTGTAGTTGCCATTTCTCTGTCAGACTGAACTTACATCCTTGACAACCTCTCATATCCATAACCTTCTCAATGCCAAATTCTCAACATCATCATCCACATTTCATACTCTGTGCTCATTTGATTCCCATTTCTACATGTAGCCATTATCTATTCAATTATGTAAACTCCTCAACCCCATACATTTTCACATTTCTTTCAAAGAGCAAACACATACATATTATTTATTTCAACTTCATATTTTTCCCACTGAAGCCACTTTATCTTCTACACCATCCCTGTTATAAGTTTGAGACCCATTTTCGCCCTTAGCCAACCTCAGCCTCCATCTTTCCCCAAAACTATCTCTTTTATTTCCTTGCCTCTTTTCTTCTCCATGCTTTTGCCACCATCAGACCATGTCTTCTACCCCTTCCCAGATTTACCCTCTTCTCTGCTTAATTCCCCATTCCTCCATCCTGAGCAAATCTCTATACATTCCCAATCCTTCCTTGTTCTTTATTTCTACCTTCTTATACCCTCTCCTACATCGACCTTTGAGCCCACGTTACTGTACATTATCTTGTGCCACCCCCAGATAGTTAACATACACCCCTCTTTTTACCTGCCACCCACTCCATTCCTGTTTTTCCCTTTCATACCTGCAGCATCACTTTGTAATGCTCCTCTGGTTTGCGAACCACACACATGTTACATCCCATGTTAGCTTCAAGGGGGTGCAGGTCTACGAGGGAGGGGGCTGGTCACCCCCAGTTTTGCCTGGATTCTCAGAAATGTGCACTCAGTGCCTCTTCTGTAGCATCCAAAAGGTGTTTACAGAAGGAAAGGAGCCCTAGATCAGAAGTCGTAAGCCCCTTGATTATCCATCCAGTGAAGGCAGTTAATCCATGGGAGGGAGTGAATAAAGGTGGGGGGGAAGCCTTGGTTTGGTATGGAAGAGACATGCAGCTGTCCCCCACATCTTGCAAAAATGGGGTGCCACGTCTCTTCCTGCTCCCACTATAAAGAAGTCTTTTCTCCAGGCTGCCTTTTTCTCTTGCCCAAATAATGGGGTACCAGCAAGGCATCTACACTGGTTTCCTTCAAATATGTTTCTTAAAATATTAGGCTGCTGGTCTTCAGCAAGAATTTGTCTCCATGTTCCCCCTGCATGCAGATAGCTGTGAAGGCACCTGTGCCCAATTCTCTGCCTGCCGCAGAACCCACACGCATGCCTTCTCCTCCTCGCTGGCTCCAGCCGAGCCTCAGCACTGCTAGGATGGAGGGAGGGAGGAAGGGAGGTGCAGTGAGTGAGAGAAGGAGGAAGGGAGGGAGGGAGAGAGAGAGGGAAAGGTAGCTAATAAATATGGATGGTCTTTGGTGTAACACTCACAGCCAATCTGTTAGACAGGCACAAAACTGCTGAGAGAATTTTATCAGCAGCCCTGAGCTTTGGCCATGTAAGACATGGAGGGAGGGGTGGCAGGAAGCACAACAGGAGCTACAGGGTACAGGAATGCAATAGGGGGACATGGAGGCTATTACACAGCACTGGTTCATATTGGGTTAAAGTCATCTGGGTGACTGGAAAGAATCAGAATGGACAGGTGAGAAATATATGCAATGAGACTAGCGTTCCTTGACTCATCAGTCAATTTAACCCTTTACATGACAGATAAACCTCCGAGTCTGCACATCATTCAGCTGTAAACTGCCCTTGGGTTCCATTGGATTCTGTCCCTATGCAACGGTCTGTTGATTTTATTGCAGAGAATTCAGTTCTTCACACCATTCTGCCATTTTTAATTATAGTTAATCGCTTTACCACTGAAGCAGTTACTTTATTGGAGAGGCCACCTCGAGCAGAGGAGCACCATATCTATGTGCTTTATGGCTAACGAGTCATTCATTTGCGTGCATTCTGCATGGCTACGCAGAAAGTATTGGCCAGTTTGTGGCTGGTATCTACAGGCAGTTAGCCAAGCAAGTAAGTCTGATATGACATACTCTGTTGTTACCTTTATGAGTGGCCTCTTTATTTAAGGGGAATAAACAATCTCATTATATATGAAGTCCTAGACAACCTGACACCTTAATGTGTAACGCCAGTTAGCCATGGCCGTCAGCTTAAGGGATGAGCAGAAACTGTCAGCTGGAATGTTTGACTAATAATTGTGGTAAAACTCCCTAGCAACCAATGAGCAGAGTAATTTCAAAGCAAGCATTTTATTCTTCCTATATTCATCGGGCACAGTTGTGGCAGATGCAAGTCAGTACAGCTATAATGATGCTGGAATTTGTAGGGGGGGCATTGCATTATGGGTAAAAAACATGCTAATTTGTGTCTCAAGTTTGCACACTGCCCTGTGTTTCTTCTGGAGAAGAAAAACCCTAAATGGCCAGGAATTGTTGAACTGAATCCTGGATTCGGTGCATCCCTTATATTGATATATGCTGAGACTTGCAGTCCACAAACTGCGAGGGACCCAGGCCCGGATTTGTGGTGAGGCAAAGGCCTGGGCCTAGGGCGCCACATATTTAGGGGCGACATTCCGCCCAAGCCACAATGAAATTTGCTCAAATATGTGGCAATGGGGATCTGATACACAGAAACTTCAGCGCGTCCTTTCCCCACTGCTAAATGAGTTAAAGGGGTGCGCATGTGTGGGGGGGTGGGTTGGGCGCACAAATGGGGTGACCCTGGGGTGCCATGTAATCAAATCCGACCCTGGTGGAACCTAAAGTTAAAGCGACACTAGCATTATCGTATTTACATCTACAAGTGCAGCGGGTAACTTGCACTTTTTCTGGCAGTTTTTCTATAAAGGAACTGCACTTTAAAGAAAATGCACTCCTTACTGTATAGTTACACTCATCGCTGCTCACTTCTTCCTGACTTTCATTTCAAACAGGCACTGCTGCACCGCCACTTCCAGTGATGAAGATGATAGCTTCATGGTTCCCTTAGCACCCTGTGTTAAAAGACACAGCACACTTGCACCAAAATAATATGGCATACACTTCACTCACGCGGTGCTTATCAGAAATGACGCCAGGCAAACTTGGAAAATATTTAGTGGGATTGTGCCTGATTTACAATGACAAACACACGTGGTTGTGCCAAAAGAATTGCCGTTTGCATCTGCAATGATGGCAGAATTGTGGGTAAAACAACAATTGCACTCAGAGTTGTACTTTGCTTGGCAACTGAATGCATCTTATAGTCTAATGAACAAGAGTAATTACCTGGGGGTACAGGGGTATCTGAGGAGCTCAAGTCATATGAATAAATACAAATATGCAGATAAATGGGGACGGCATGTACATTTTTTCCTTGCAGCTGTAGGGGGGCACCTTTTACCTTATTTGCCCCCCTGGCCAGCATATAACGTGCAACTGCTGCAGAGAAATGACTGCCACTTCAGGAGTGTTGGCACAATGCATGGTGCAGCATTTTTTCAATTCTGGGGCTTAACTTCTATGGAGGCTGCCCAATTAAAATTCTGTGCCACAAAGGAAGCCTGGTCGGGGTTAAGCTATGGTGACCTCTATAGGCACAAGATGTGATTCAGTCATAGTCATACCAGTCTGGTCATCCGATTCTAGCTATGCCATATATTTGTTTTGTTGGAGATAACCACAGCCTCCTGTAACTTTGGTCTGGATCCCCATAGCAACCTTCTACAAGGGTGGGACCCCTGGCTTAGTCTGGGTGACTCTGGGAGAATCTGATTTCCAGCACTACTTCACCTCCTTGATGTCCAGAATGGTGGGAAACTCAACTTCCTTCAGAACTATCAATGGGAAAACAGGTGCTGGTACATTGGAGCCCAATCATTTCAGTGGCCCACTGAGAGCCACTGAATTAGGAATAAAATGTTAGTCTTCTAAACATCCAGTACTTGCATTCAACAGCTATACAATATCTGCATTTTTTGTGTGCAACATTTCTCCCAACATAAACACAACCTAATATCTGTATTATTGTGTATGAAGCCTTTAGGCAGACTCCAGTGCACTTTTATTTTGCACGGCACACTCCCTGAGGGGCAGGAGAAGACAACAAAAGTGAAAACAATCAAGGGATGTACCTTCCCATTATCTGCAGAGGTTTTCCATGATTATAAAAATATAACAGCAGCACGCCAGTAGGGCAGAATATAATGGGGTCACGCTAATTGCTCTGTAGGAAATAATCAAAAACCAGATGACCTGGTAGGGTATGGGGAGATGTTCCCCTGTAAGAAGCCAATGACAAAGTACATCTTGTTTGCATGTATAAAAGAGAAGTGTTAAACCTCTCTCCCTATAGATTCCTATTGCATTATTTAGAAGAGCTCAGCAGGAGGCTCCAAGTTATGTCATGTCTTGCGGTTCCTCTCTCTGGCTCAGGCTGATTGGGTCTGCCTTGTGGGGGCTGTGCTGTGATGTTTGGGTAATGTGCTGTGTAAGAGGTCTTTATTGTGACAGTCTAATGAGGTGTGAGACAACGAGACAACTCACTTCTAATTCTTTTGAAGGGACACAGATCTAAAAGCATATTGTTCTTTATTATTAACAATTGTGAGCCTTCCGTTGGCTAGGGAGGGAGAAACTGAGGCAGGGCAGGGAATGATGGGTCATATTTATATCCAGCACAGATAAGCAGATATGGTCATTTGGAGTATACTGGGAAGGGACATCTATGTTCTTAACAGGACACTGGGATCTACCATAAGTAACCAAGAAGACACAGCTATTGTATTGGGGGAGAGAAGTTCAAATATGCCTCTTGACTGAGCAGGCAGCAGCTAGGGGTGATTGTTACTGGGACAGAATGAAGAGAAATAAACAATGACAGGTAATATCTGTCAGGGGACACTGAGAGTCATAGTTCAACAGCTGGATCTCCACTAGTTAGGCACTTCTATCTAGAATAAATACTGCCCCCACCATTAGTGAAAAATGACCCTATAAATGTGTGGAGGGGGAGATGGAAAATTGAGTGGGAGGGGTAAGATATATTGCATGGATGGAGAGGGAATACTGTGTATTTAAGGGGGGTGAGAGCTATGTCCAGCAACAACCCAGGGATAGGGAGATTGATTATATCAAAACCACAAAGAATATATTGTTTATCCCATAGGTCCCTTGCTAAGGAACCCCCTCTATTATCTTATCAGTAACATCTAGCTTGATGGAAATGAGGCAAATATGGGTGAGGGCACATTGCACTCAATCAGGTATATGTGAGGCACCCTTGGGAGAAAACCTCCATCAGATATCCACTTGGCAAGACATATAAGACCCCCGGTGACCAAGTAAGCCAATGAAAAGCTGCTTTATCATAAAAAGGCCTCTTACTGGCAATGCCTCCCCTTGCTGGATTAATTAAAACGCCATTAAACCTACATTCTTTTTATTCCACAGTTGGGTTTGTCTATAACAATAAGAGCACATTCAGTAAGGATGTTATTGGCTTATTTGGATATTGTAGGCTTGCCTAGGCTGCTATTGCCTCTCAGCAGAGTCCAGGCAGAGGGCCCTATTGCAGATGCTAAGTTCTATTCTGTGGGTCGCAAAGGGGTCGGGTGCATGGACAGTGGGTGGGATATTGGCGGATTGTTGGTGTCTTGGATATAATGGGCCTGATTCACTAAAGGGCGATAAAAATGATCGCACGCTTTTTCGCGTTAAAAAACGCAAAAAACGCAAAATAATCACCATAGTATTATCGCGTGCGAAAAATCGCCATTTTCGCATGCGGTATTTCTCACACTAGTTTTACCGTTTTGCGTTAATTTCTGCGCTGAAAAGAATATGATTGCATGATTCACTATAACTTTTGCGCGCTAAATATCGCATTCGGCTATGTGAAAATTAACACCTACTACAGGCAGGCGAAAAATTATACAAAAGTACAGTAAATGATTTTTTGCAATAAAATATGGACTTACAGTGTTATTTATTCAAGTCTGTGTTTCCCCCAGAGTGACGCAGCCGCCAGTTTGCAGCGAAATGTTCATTTTTAATACAGTAATTTTCTGCAAGTATTGGCGTGTATGGCTAACATGGCGTGCATTCATTTGCGCGACTATTTATATTTGGCTACAAGTGATGAAATGTTTCGCCAGGCATGGATTCGCAGCGAATTTTTGGACATGCGGTGAATTTTTTTCGCGGCGGATTTTTTCATGCGTTTCTCAAAACAATCCGCCAATGGCAAAACGCATGAAAAAATTTGCCACGCAAAAATTCACCGCACATCCAAAAATTGATAGTGCCAAAAAATAATAGTCACGGGCAACAATTTTTTTGCCCGCACAACATTTTTGCCGTTTCGTGGATCTTTTGAAAGATTTGCTAATTTTTCACTAAAGATAACCAGAACACATTTGCTCATCACTAGTGGCTACTATTTATAAGCATCTACTATTTATATGCTACCATTTATATGTGGCTAATATTTATATACACCATTTATATGCGGCAACAATTTTTATACACTATTTCTATGCTACCATTCAAATGCGGCGACTATTCGCGTATTTAGCACATGTACTGGCAAATACCGCATTGAAATAGCCTTTCGCGAGTTAAATAACACATACAATATCGCGCGTAAAAAAGCACGAGTATGCTTATAGTGAATCGTGCGAAAAATCGCAAAAATTAAGCCGCGGTAAAAATTTTAGCGCACAATAAAAATAGCGCACGTTTTATCGCCCTTTAGTGAATCAGGCCCCATATGCGGCGATTATTCGCGTATTTAGCGCATGTACCGGCAAATACCGCATTGAAATAGCCTTTCGCGAGTTAAATAACGCATGCAATATCGCGCGTAAAAAAGCGCGAGTATGCTTATAGTGAATCGTGCAAAAAATCGCAAAAATTAAGCCGCGGTAAAAATTTTAGCGCACAATAAAAATAGCGCACGTTTTATCGCCCTTTAGTGAATCAGGCCCAAGGAGTGCTATTTATAGCATGCGTTAAAAATCTTATCACCTATTATTTTTCACTCAATTCACTAAAAGGACACTTGTCATAATTAAGAAGCGATGTTCTTGGCGTTATTTATCTTACGATGACATATTTTCAAGCAATATATTACGCAGCGCACAAGATATTACGCAGCGCGCGATATTTTATGCAGAGCGCAATATATTACGCACGTAACCATTACTTTCTGAAAACCACCATTTCCCTGAAAACCGGAGGATGCATCACTCTAGGGCCAACATATACTTGAAAAAATACGACTGCAAACTCCATGTTGTGTTGCCAATAGCTCACGAACCGCAATTTTCTTTAAGTACCGCCTGCCCCAAGTAGGGTTAATATTCACACAGATTAACACGATATTTTGCATGTTTAACGCTTCATATGTGTTTGTGAATCATGCGTTAGTACTATTTCTATTCGCTAATTAACGCAATGCGTTTTTTTTGTGCATGCGATATGCGGATTAACACATGCGAAATGACTTTGATGAATCGGTACTTAATTATCGCATGCTTTTTAATGAAAAAAACTATGCGATAAGCGTTATTGACCTTTAGTGAATGGGCCCCTATAACGCTTATCGCATAGTTTTTTTCATTAAAATATGACATTGTACGATAAATAACGCCAAGAACATCGCTTCTTAATTATGACAAGTGTCCTTTTAGTGAATCGAGCGAAAAATAAGAAGTGATAAGATTTTTAACGCATGCTATAAATAGCACTCCTTATTTCGGACTTTAGTGAATCGGCCCCAAAGTGTCTTATTTTTGTTTCCCCATTCTTGGCCCAGTGGGGGGGGGAGGAAAATATAATGGGTCCCCATGATTTCAGATGACAGCCCTATCGTCTTCCATAGTCCTCCTATTATGTTATATTGCCCCAACCAGAAGTGGTCAATTGGCTTAGCTACCATGGGGGGGGGGGGGCATAGTAATGCGCAACTGGAATTGTAGCAAGACCTTCATTTTTCTTCTAGCTTGTACATAGAGGCACCATATGCCGGGGGAAGGCCATAACCCCTGTACTAAGCACATTTGCACTAGAGGCACATTTGCACTGGCTTCTGTGAATAAATATAAATGATGTAATGTGAGGTATATGCCTGATTATAAGAGCCGTGCCAGCAGCTCAATATACAAATGAATAGCACGCTGGCACTCCATTCAAAAAGCTTCGTTTAATTGGTGCCTATTTTATCATTTGCACGGATCCCCCCAGTGTGGGATTTATTTATCCATTTGAGGTATCAGCCTTTTTGTGTTTTCCCACTCGGATTGTGCTGCAACTTCATAAACCTCAAAGCGGATCAAGCAGAGACTCTGGATTATTTTATAGCCTATAATTTGAGATTACTTGCAATTTATTTTACTTTTAACAGATGGTTAATAATGGGATTATTGCTCTTTATATTCACAGCACAATCCATGCCTACAGATTTGCAATCATAAACGAGCCGTAACTGCCATATTGTGTTTTCTCTGCTTTTTTCGCGGCAAACAATAGAATATCACCATCTACTGATCAAAATAAATGGCTTTTCTTAGGAGATAAAAGTAATATGGCAGCTCCCATTCATTAGAAAATATAAATAGACAAATAAATATCCAGCTATAGACTATTTTTACTCCCATATTTTGTTTCCCTTTATGTATGTCTAATGGAGCATGTAACACTATAAAGCGTATAAATCTATAGGAAGGCAAGTAAAATAATGACGGATGCCAGGGACCAAAGTTGCCCTTTTACCCCAGGCTCCCAGGTGTTACATATGCATCATCTTAGACTAGGTGCCTCTTAAAAAGTAGTTCCATATGGATATGCACCCAGCTCAAGCAAGGGGACACCTGGAAGCACCAGACTGTACAACAAACTAAACTGATTTGCTTTTATAAAAGGTTTGGCATGGAAAAACATTTCCACTATATACAGTATATATATGTAGAAGTGTAAGCCGCCGGCACTCTCGTATATGGAGATATTAATACGCTTGGGTGCAGTCTTCGAAAAGATAGTAGATACTGAGGAGATAGAAGCCGCTCGCGCAGGTCTTATGTAGATAGAAAAGATTTTTTATTGCCAACAGTGAACTAACGTTTCGGCTGGAACACCAGCCTTTCTCAAAGTTACACAAACGAGTGGGGGAAAACCATAAATACCGTGTATGGCGGGAAATACAACAAGTGACATGGGAAAAAGACGTGCTATATACAAGAGTGCACCCCCATGTTGTTCAACCAATAGGTCCAAAAGGGTGGTAATCAGAGGGATGCCCCAATCACCATATATATAATGGTATTTTTCCCCTTTGGGCTGAGCACAGATCTTCTTAAACCTGATGTTGAGCTCTCAGTTACACATGATTGATGAGAGTGTGCTGATGCCAAGCAGTAAGGATTCTGAAGTGTACACGGGTCCTTTGTAAGTGATAGCATCAATGATATCATCCTGTTTAGGTATAGATGAAGCTGTCTCCTTTCTTCCCCGCCCCTAGGATATTGCCCATATATACATCGTATGAGCTCACAGGGCCGCCATCAGAAACTTCGGGGCGCTGCACAAGTTAGTTATATGGGGCCCCCCATAAACACAAGCGCACAGTACCAAAATACTGGCCATACCTCTTGTGTGTGCAATATAAACAGCTGATGTTACTCTATAATAAGCTGTTTATATAAAGAGTTCCATTGATTAATGTGCTAATAAGTCAGTCAGTTTATTGGGGGCCAGTGGCGTTTGCCCTAAGTTTAACCCCTTCCCACCTACCTGCCCCTGTTCTGCGCTGTCATTGCTTGGTATTGAAGCTACGTATGTTTTTGCATAAGTTACGCAAACTGCGTAAGCTTAGGGGTCCAATGAACTTGCTGTGGGGCCCAATAACTAGTCAGTAGTAGTTTATAAAAATAGTAAAAACAATTAATGTGCTAATAAGTCAGTATTTTAATTGGGGGGGTCAGTGGAGATTATACGTAAGTTTCTTTAAGAGTAACGTAAGCTTTTTGCATTGGTTACGTAAATTGTAGGGGCCCAATCATGTTGTTGTGGGGCCCAATAACCAGTCATTCCCCTGCTGGAAAGTTCATGTACTGTAGGAGCCACTGATAAAATGTATTAAATGGATCCCAATATAAACATCTGATGTTACTCCATAATAAGCAGTTCATATAAATAGTTAAAATGAATAATTAATGAGCTAATAAGTCAGTCAGAAGATTTCACAGGGCCCAGTCCCCCCTATACCCCCCCAGATGGCAGCCCTGTGAGCTCATGTGCATACTTACTCATGGTACACAAAGGACTAGTGGTCCAGAATTTCTTGGACATTTTAGCGGGTGTCATGATAAATTGTCCTAATGATATCAGTGTCGGTGGAACGTGGTGATCAAATCGCCCATATCTGTTGACAGCCGTTTCCCATTTATTGCAATAGGAAAAACAGGAATTTGATCAGTGAATTTCCCTGGGAAGACTGCACTGGTCACACAGAGTTATCTTTGTACATCAATGTCAGCTAAATTGTGGCCTCTTATCAGCCATGTTAGGCTCAGTGTAGTGTCAGACAGGAAGTCCCGCATCTACTTGCAAACCTGATGAGAGCCTTATCTAAGATATAGGTCACTTGGCTGATTTCCCCAATCTGTGTGTACTCACACTGTGCAAGGTCGGAATTTTCAGGAATACTTTACATTAATAGTGTTACATTTCCATTATGATTGATGCCCTTCTATGTTGTCCATAGCTGGCTCCTACATCAATGCTGGCCAATAATGTGTGCAGCAAGAAGGGGTGGGACCCTTATTATCACAGGGGGGTCAATTGGTTGATTAGAACAGTGAAAGAGCAGAAATACTGAACTCTTATTTTTTAACTGTCTACACAACTGAGGAGCCAGCCAATGAAGGCTTCTCATTTAATAGACCCAGTTCTAGTAATATAACTACTGACGCATGGGTCACTCAAGAGGAAATTCAAAAGGGAAACAGATCTTGCCAGACTAATTTTGTTGCTTTTTTTGAGAACGTGAGCAAGAACCTCAATGCTGGAATGGCAGTTGATGTCATCTACTTGAAATTTTCTAAAGCATTTGATACAGTACCTCACAGAAAGTTAATGATAACTTTGAGGAATATTGGCCTAGAACATAATATTTGTAATTGGATAGAGAACTGGCTGAAGGAGAGATTACAAAGAGTGGAGGTAAATGGAACATTTTCTAATTGGACCAGTGTGGTTAGTGGAGTACCGCAGGGGTCAGTCCTTGGTCCTTTGCTTTTTAACTTGTTTATTAATGACCTGGAGGTGGGCATAGAGAGTACTGTTTCTATTTTTGCTGATGACACTAAATTGTGCAAAACTATAAGTTCCATGCAGGATGCTGCCGCTTTGCAGAGCGATTTGACAAAATTGAAAAACTGGGCAGCAAAATGGAAAATGAGGAAAGTTATGCACTTTGGTAGAAATAATATAAATGCAAGTTAGACACTAAATGGTAGTGTATTGTGGGGAACCTTAATTGAGAAGGATCTGGGGATTTTTGTAGATAACAAGTTGTCTAATTCCAGGCAGTGTCATTCTGTGGCTACTAAAGCAAATAAAGTGCTGCCTTGTATAAAAAAGGGCATTGACTCAAGGGATGAAAACATAATTTTGCCCCTTTATAGGTCCCTGGTAAGGCCTCACCTTGAGTATGCAGTGCAGTTTTGGGCTCCAGTCCTTAAGAAGGATATTAATGAGCTGGAGAGAGTGCAGAGACTGCAACTAAACTGGTAAAGGAGATGGAAGATTTAATGTGGTTCTTCAAATTTGTGCTTTAAGCAAAATGTTCCCATAAGTGATTTTGGGGCCCCAGGATAAATACCATTAAACCTTGCCTTTTTTAGGCTAAAACAAACCCAGGGCTACTTTTAGAAGCCTACTTATTTGACTGGGCCCTATACAGTTGTAACATTTTATTGAGTCTTTGGATATGTTGGGTGGGGACCATGAAACCTATTGGGAGGCTGGCAGGCTGGCAGGCTTCCAGTTGGAAAGCTCTTGCCCATACAGTTCCCTAAGGCATTTTTGGACTGTGGAAGAGCTTTATTTAAAAAAAATGTGGGTGATACTGGTCATTCTACCATCTACCCTGCCATCTACCCATTGCCTGTTACTTTTTGGGAGGGTCAAGCAGACGAAGGTACAGCCTTTTTTGCTGATGGGGACACATTGGTCCCTCGCGCTGTAGAGATGCCCAGTGTACTGCATGGCAGAAATGCCCCTGCCTAATAAAACCTTTCGCTTTCATTCAACTGTATCGCTCATATACTGTATGTTGCAGGACAAATCTCAAACGTAATATTATCTTAATTTTTCCAAGCATTTGCACGGCTTCCTTTTGGGAAGTAGCCTGGCATAGCTGGCTTAGTTACAGCATTGTCGGCAGGCATGGAGCAGCTGGTGCAGGGATGGCTGTACTACAGAGCCATGTGGAATATAAAATATGCAGAGGAAAGGGTCTAAGCATCCAAATACGTCAAAGGCACATGTGCTAAAAATAGATATAAAAACAGTAATGCTTGTGCTTTTCATGTGCCACACAGTCACTGCCTTGTTTCCGAATATACCTACCTAATCTGATGTTATTCTTTATAGTATTGTTGAGTAATAAAAATTGGCATTGGTTATCCTTATTTTTCTGATTGCTCTGATGATGATGGCGGCCCCAGCAATGGGGGCTTATACGGAGGGGATGTCGGGTCTGCTTCTCCCTTAGCAGAGACAAGGACAGCAGCGGTCACAGCTGTCTGAAGTACATGGAGGGTCAGGAGGTTCCAGAAGCTGGCAACAATCAACATCTGGGCCAGGGGGGGTGCAATAGACTCCTCAGGATCTCATAAAATGGGCATGTTGGCTATTTAATGAGAGCCAGTGTAAATGGGGGGCAGCAGAAACAGGCAGGCAGCTCAACTGTTGTGGGAGGGTTTTAAATTTGGTTTTTGCATACCATTTAAAGAGGCACAACTTAAGATCATTGAGGGAAAACCCCGAAGTTCTTAAAGACAAGCTTGGCAAGCATGTGAGCTTGGGGCGCATGGCAGGGCCCCCCATCCCAAATTTGTGTTTTTCTCTCTTGAGTGTAGTCCCTAAGAAGGAGGTGGGAACATTTAGACTCATACATCATTTGTCACACCCCCAAAGGGCAATTAGTAAATGATGGGATTGAGGAAGAGGCTAAAGTTTCCTACACTTCGTTCGATGAAGCAGTACAATTAGTTTGGCGACTGAGACAGGGAGCTCTGATGGCAGGCCGACATTGAGTGGGCCTTTTTCTTGTTGCCTATACACCCTGAATGTATTCATTTGCTGGGGAGTTCCTTCGAAGGGAAGATATACATAGACAGGTGCTTGCCTATGGGCTGTGCCATTTCCTGTTTTTCTTTTCCTATTGGACATGATGGCATGATGGCACACACATAAACTACTGAATATGCATACCTTAGGAATGTTCGAGGTAAATTATAAACATGCGAAAGCCTGGACACATTGTTAAGGGAAGAGTCTCTCCTAAATTTTATACAGGCTTCTGACAGTCCTCAGTCTATATAATGTTTAAAGGGTTTTATGGTAGTGCAGAGCATCTGTTCTGGCACTTGAACCCCTAGGCTATCAGCATCTGACTTGGGGGCCCATCGGGTTTTTTCCCAGTGTCCCGCAGGCCCAGTCCCACCCTGTAGGCTAACTATGGGGAAAACCACTGATGAAAGCACAAAGAGCATATTGAGTAGTGCAAAGTCTCAAGTTGTAGGTGGGCCTGAGGGAGACCTTGTCTCATAAGGACCGACAATTGGTGGATAAAACAGTCTTGAAATGATTTTTGATGTGGGGCACTAGTAGATGAAGTTATGGACTAGGCCTCTAAAGATTAACCAGAGAGCCAGGGACTACTTCACAATGATTAGATGCAGACTGTGCCAGACTGGCCAACTGGGATACCAGGAAAAATTATAATAGGCTCTGTGTGGCAGGTGTGTCTGCAATGGGTGGGGGTTTGTAGCTTGAGGTGAGGGGTTGGCAGCGGTGGGGTGGGGTGTTTTGCTCTGGAGGTCAGGTTCTGAAGTGGACCCAAGGGTCTTCAGTCTGACACTGGATATACAGTAGACAGTACTAAAATTATACAGACCTAAAGTGAAGATAGTAAAGGGCAGATAAAATGGTTACAGGCTGGGCCCCTATGAGATCCCCTGGTACTCGGCTAGACCTGTTTACTCTGGTTATGCCCTTGAACATATACTGCATGGCCATCCCCAATTTACATTAATTTCCCCTTTCAGAAATGCCTGCCCCCTGGTCTCTAACTATAACCCGTCATATTCTGACACAGAAGAGTGTAAAATTGCTTATTTAAGAAGAAAGGAGAGTATTGCTAGGCTAGTCCCTGCACTGAGCTGGGCCATGTTAACATTCAGCATTGCCTTCAGCATAATCAATAGAGTGAAAGCAGCGAGTGCACGTGATGCGAAGAGCGATGTATGAATAATAAGCTTGGATGGGTATAGTACGAGTCTGGGTCACACATCTCGTCTTTAGGTGGTGAACTGAACTTTGGGCAACAAAGGATGCTCAGTTGGGTCTTAGATCTAGTACCGGTGCTCGGTGTGGCTAGTACTTTGGTCATACACCTTGATATACAGTATATGGGCCCAAAAGAATAAGAGTGCTACATGGAATCTGTTGAGGATGAAAAGAATTGTTGTTGGCTGCCTTTGCCCAACATGCTGCTTAGAAGCCTCCAAGGTCTTGCAGTCAGCTGCACAAAGACAGTGACAGGCCTAGAGTCTGCTTTCTCCATAGTTAAGGTGACAGTAACTTCAGAAGATTATTGGTGGGGTCATTTACAAAGTGCAGGGAGGGAGCAAACTGTTTTTATGGCTTTATTCTGGTATCTTTTGCTGGCAGTTTCCTATTTTACTGTTCTGACACTGACTTGCAACTCTTCAGATGTTGCTGCTGAACCAAATCTCCCCTGGTGGGTTAGGTCAATATCTCTACAACGTTGCACTCTACCTTCTAGGAAGGTATCAGGCACCTAGGTATGTGTTTGAGCATTATTGTACAGTAAGCGGGTGGAGGAGGCTGTACCGTGGGAACCCATTGAATCCCAGTCTGATCCCCTCTGTGTTTATTCTGTTAGGAGAAGGTAAGTGCTTTTATGTGTATATCATTATGCCTCTTATGTTTGGGCACAATCTCCTAAGCCCTCCTAAAGTAATGCCCTCCCCTTTAAACAAAACATGGATTGTTTTTATGGATATTGCAATATTCTTCAAGCTGGCCAACTACGTCAGTCATCCCTGGTCTGGCCAGTCCTACACTTAATTTTGTCTGAATCATTAAGAATTCTACTGCTTCATTATACATAAAAGCAACTTGCCTACTTTCAAAGTTAAAAAAAATAATAAAAAATAAAATATATATATATATATATCCCAAATCACCATTAAAGACAATTCTGCAGAGGGTCCAGTTCTACAGGTGGGGGTTACCTCTTTAAAAGGATCTATATAAAAATATGTTTTAACATTCAGGAATACCAATGGTGTATTTGGGCTAGTGCTGGTACCAGTGACTATGATATATATGATATAGCTCCAGACTCCAGTACTCTGTAGGCACCAAGCCACTATGTATGCAATAACAAAAAGCCTTTAAATAAGTGCAGCGCCGCATGAAATGAAATCGGACTGGTGGGATCTCATGTAAAATTGGTTTCTGTTCCTCCTGAGCAGTCAATCATATCTCATCTTTCAACTTAGTACGTCCTGTACATTTGGCCTTTCTGAGCCGCTCCCTGTAGGATGGGTAATATATTTATATAGAAGGTGCCATGACATAGAGCTGTGTCGTGTCCACCCCCCTGTGCTGTAGGACCAGTTGGTAGGCCCCAACTCATGCACCACAAATGCATGAACATCTCTATGCCTATATGGATATGGGCATATAGATGTTGCTCCGTACCCAGTGCTTTGCTCAAAATATATTTGTCACAGAATAACCAAAAAGTCAATGTTTCTCAAACCCTATTAGGGTATTATTGAAACTATACCTGCCAGGGCGGGACTGAAAGCAGGAGGATCATGCTGTAAATTGGCGGGCCAGTGATGTCACAGGGCAGAGTTATGACATCAAGGTGTCGGAGCTGAGCCATCAAACGTGGACTTGAAGGCTGTCCCATAAAGCTGCCCTACCAGCTAGGCTTGTAAAATACTAGCCAGGTGGCAACCCTAAACCCTATATATCTTCTATGTTGATGACCCCTAACAATCACAAAGCATCTTGCTTACCAGATAGAGTAGAAAAGCTAATAAACGATGCAGACCAACTGTAAAGTTGCTTACAATAGGCCTATGGTTCACATGCTAACACTGCAGGTAGGAGGGGCAGGGACATCTCTCATAGAAAGGGAAACAGACAGGAGTTGGCAGTACAAAGGAGCTATGCTGAGCCTACAGACCTGGTGGGAGGCCTCTCCAATCAAGTGAGACAGCTTTACAACGAGGATGAAACAGTCTCTAATACAGGGACTGGGAAAATCAATGGGAAAAGTAGATGACAGTCGGTTGATAAGGCCTGGGCCTTATACCTGCCAAGATGAAGAGTTTGTCAGTGTTTTTACTTAAGACAAAGCGAAGCACAAGAGCTTGAGTCCCAGAAGAAACAGAGCTCAGATAAGTTGGCTGATGCCGTCATATGAAGATCTTACAGATGCAGCAACACAATGAAAGCTGCTCTAATTGTTTCCCTATAGAGTCCTTGCCAAAATTCCTGGCCGCCTCTAAAGTAACAGGTTACAGGGCAGATGGGCTGAAAAGGACTGAAAATTCTAGATTGGTGAGAAATGACATTGTGTTCAGCAACTTTTATATAATCCATTACTTGTTTGTTGAGTCATATTTACCATATAGGCACTCAGAGGCCCATGCCTAGGGCAGCAGTTTAACAGGGTGGCACTTGGTTGGTAAATTAAAGCGCGTGGGAATAAAATCTCCCCAGATACTTGCCAACTAAATCCAGTGGTACCTGGAGCCTGGATCAAAGGCTAAGGGGGCGAGCTGAGGTCCGGTGCCTAGGGTTGGACATGACTGAAGTACAGCCCTGCCAGTTAGTTCTTACTAAGGGTAAAATAGTTTGTCCAAATATACTGTAGTTGACCTTGAAAAATAGCAAGAAGATAAAATGCATAACCCCTGGCATGGTGAGCAGCACCTCTGTTCTCGCATCAGATCAGGGAGGCTCGCACTAGAGCCGCACAAATGATTGTCAGCGCACAGGAAAGGGGCGCTAGGGGAAGTCGGAGACATATTTGGTATAAACATAATCATAAATATAAGTCCATTCATAGGTTGAGAATAAAGATAATTTAGAGAGAAGTTCCATCAGTACCGACCTCTTTTGCCTCTCTTATTATTTATATAGCCACATTGTCTCCCAGTAGAGAGGAAGGGATGCAAATACAAGACATAATAGTTTGCAGACAAATACACAATTGCAATGCTTTTTTTAAGTAGAATATAAAAGGGTGGCCTGTTTATGAAAGCTCACACTTTAAGAGACCTTGTGGTTGATTCACTAAAGTTTTTTGCGTTAAAATTGACGTGAAAAAACACGCAATTCGCTAACGTATTATGGCATGCGTTAAGTCGCATATCGCGTGCGTTAAATAGCGCACAACCAAATGTGTTAATTTTACCCCATTGCGTTAATTAGCGCACAGACAATAACGCATGATTCACAAACATTTAGACGCGCTAAATATCGCATTAGCGGCACCTACTTGGAGCAGGCGGTAATTATAGAAAAGTACAGTTCATGAGCTTTTGGCAACACAATATGGACTTTGCAGTGGGATTTATTCAAGTCTGTGTTGGCCCCAGAGTGATGCAGCCGCCAGTTTGCAGGGAAATGGGCATTTTCAGAACAGTAGTTTTACGAAAGTAATGGCGTGTATGGCTAATATGGCGTGAGTTTTTTCGCATGCAGTGACAATTTGTGCACACTGCATTAATTAGCTCGTTGTGTCAAGTACTGCACGAAAATAGTCTTCACGACTTAAATAACGCAAAAAGCATCGCGTCTAAATTAACGCAAGTATCCTTTTAGTGAATTGTGCGTCAAGACATGAAAAATTAGATGCGATAACATTTTTAATGCATGCTACAAAAAGCGCTCGTTTTAATGCACCTTAGTGAATCGGCCCTCTTTCCTGTTCTAACTGCCTTAGTGCATTCTTTGTCTTCCTTGCCTGTTACCCCCTAGTAGTCACTCTCACATTTTTAAGTTGGGGCCTGGGGGAATGGGGGCTGATGATTGATTTTTTTTGTGGGAGGGCACAGTTGGTTATAGTTACGCCAAGGGGCGGGTGTCCCTCACACAACTGATTAGAAAAATCACCATAGTTACAAATCTCATTTATAGTTGACTTTTCAGTTTTAATCAAACTCAGTGAATTTTTTTTATTGTTTATCCATATATACTGTATATATTTATTTATCTTCAAATAACTCTTCATAACCTTTCATAAAAAAGTACCCTAAAATGTTACCCAACATGGGCGAGGTGGTTGAGTAAATAACTGGTTAACCTTGGCAGTGGCTAAGTGACACTGGCAGACAGAACCTATTTATGTACAACACAGTGGCATTGGCACGGCAGCACCCTGTGGAGAGGTTCTCTGTCCAATGGAGTTGCCTTCTTTCCTCCTCTTCCACCTGCTTACATAACTAGGTTTCTTTATAGAAAAAAAAACAGTCATGGACTGTGACTTTTTTTATTGCCATGGTGATTCCTGCTCCCTATGTTCTCTGAGTTTTAGGTGCAGGGAGAGCAGTCTTGGCTGGAAAAAGGGTTAAGCCTAATGGTCCATGGGGCAAGTGTGAAATTAGAGATCCCACATTAAAAATGGCTTAGATACTGAGACTGGAACTGGCGCTGGTGGTGGAGATAACCACATGTTGCAACATGGCCTGCTTGAGTAGACCATTGGCAAGAACAGCCAGCTGCATCCTGGGTAAAGTGCTAATTGTACACCCACATAAAACTCCTATGCAACAGATTAGTATGCAGAGTTCTAAAGAGCCAAGGCATGGGTTAATATCTCAGCTCTCAGTGCACGATGTGGTAGTGGTGGCGCATGGCTGGCAGGGGTGTTTGATCGCAGTAGGTGGCATTTGTTTGCTTATTATACTTACCGCCTTGCAAACATGATGTGTTGATAGACAACTCATTTTATTCTGAACACAAATATCTCAGTAGCCAACCGACTGAGGCTCAGCAGCAGTTGAGGGCATGGATCCTTAATTTCAGTTTTATCTCTCTCTAATGTGGCGTCAGGAATGCTGCTCAGTAAGTACCCGGGGAAAGGGAGCCGACACTGACAGTGATGTATGTGCCAGCGCTCTTCATTAGATTACACATCAGCGAGAGCATCTCATGCCTATGAGTGCAAATGAAATTGTTGCTAATTAAATACAAGGGCTGGCAATGTGTTTGTTGAGGCAAGAGTATTCCTCCCCGGTGTCGCTGTCTGTTGTTATTGCTCTGCATCATCAGGTCTCTGTATTTACACAATCAAATCTGTGTATCATAGAGACAGCATGGTGTCCACTTGAATGTAGAGTAATGCTCCTTTTCTTCCCCCTAGGTACAGATGTAGCCAGCGTTACCCCCAACATGAAATCTCGGATTAGATAATAGGTAATAAATTCTGCTTCATTGAGGGTTCTTGTTGGGACCCTGGCATCGGCATCTCTATAACTGGCAAACACATCAATAATATGGTTTGAAACAAAGTTTTGTATTATGATATTGGTACATGTATGGTGGCCCACCGATATCCACCTGCTATAGTATTGGCTGCTTCGTGGATGGAGGCTGTGTGAAAATTTCATCTGCCTTGTATAATGTTGGCCAACATGGGGCATCAGCATGTGAGAAAGGGAAGAGGAGCCACAGACCTTTTTTTACTTCCTGCCGTCCCAACTCAAAATCGAAAGGCAGCCATACCCCTGATATGATCTTTGGCTGTTTGGCCTGAACAACCAATGCATGGCCGCCTAAGGAATGAAAATGTATACAAGACGGTACAGCAGATAGGGCTGTATTTTTATTTAGTGCTTCCCTGGGCCCCAGATGAGACTGGTCTGCCCCCTCCCTTCCCTTTTGGTGACCATTCATTGGTGGAACAGGTATCCCCCTATAGCTATACGACAGGATTTAAGGGGGCTATACATGCACTGATATTATTGTACAAAACTTTGTTTCATACGACAATTGGTAAGTGTATGGCGGGAGACGTGGCGATGTGGCGAAGGCGCCCAAGCACAAATGTTTATATCAGGTAGGGGTAAAATTCTTTGGTTTCTACCTGCATATCTGACAATTCAGCTCTGAGCATTAGTGTAGTCTACGAAGATCTTTCCTGCAACTATTGGTCCCAGGTAAGACCGTAATTGCAACGTGTATGGCCACCATTAGACAAGTGTCTCGCGGCAGGCAGTACCTTTAGAGCAGTGCTGTCCAACTGGCGGCCCGCGACCCCCCTCTGTGTGGCCCCCCACCTGTCTGGCTGCTTTAATGGCTTACTCTTGTGTAAGCTTTAAATAGTATCAGTACTGTGATTAACTGCCCCCCCCCCCCCCCCCCTGCATGGTTCTCACCTCAGATTCAGGCTGTAATCAGGCTGTATTGTTTACATATGTAATCCCCTGTGTTGTTCACACCTTTTAATCTCTGCATTGTTCAACCCCTGCAGTGTTCACACCTCAGGCTCAGGCTGTAATCACCCCCATTGTTCCCCTGTTCACACCTCAGGAGCAGTAGAAACCCACAAATAATCCCTGCATACTACAAAAAGAACATATACTGAGGTGGTACTGCAATTAAAAAGTTTTTTTAATATATAGTTATTGTGCAGACTGTAGGAGCAGTGCCAGCATTGTGTCACTGTAGGCTGCCTGTGTGTGCCATACACACAGGCAGCATAGGGCAAGCAGAGTATGGCACACACAGGCAGGGTAGGGAAGGCAGAGTATGGCACACACAGGCAGAGTAGGGCAGGCAGAGCATGGCACACAAAGGCCAAGTTTGGCACAAACCAGCCAAGAATGGCACACACAGTGAAAGTATGGCACACGCAGGCAGGGTAGGGAAGGCAGAGTATGGCACACACAGGCAGGGTAGGAAAGGCAGAGTATGGCACACACAGGCAGGGTAGGGCAGGCAGAGTATGGCACACACAGGCCAAGTATGGCACAAACCAGCCAAGAATGGCACACACAGTGAAAGTATGGCACGCAGGCAGGGTAGGGCAGGCAGAGTATGGCACACACAGGCAGGGTAGGGAAGGCAGAGTATGGCACACACAAAGGCAGGGTAGGGCAAGCAGAGTATGGCACACACACAGGCAGGGTAGGGCAGGCAGAGTATGGCAGGTTTTTTCTGTACTACAACCATTAATATGGGTATGGTCATGTGATAACATGGGTGTGGTTTCAAGTGGGTGCGGTTTCAAAAAGGGGAGTGGTCAAAACTGGCTTCCATTATCGGCCCTCCACCACATAGGTCGGAAAAATCCGGCCCTCGGTACCACAGAAGTTGGACAGCACTGCTTTAGAGGAACAGTGACCAGATTTACAATCTGCTATAAATCAGAATGGAGTTCTAGTCTTTGCTTCTCCCCAAAAAGGGCTCTACTGTCAGGGACATATTTATTATAATAGATCTATGGGCTGCCCCCCTAAAGCTTGCAGCCCTAGGCATGGGCCCACAGGTGCCTATATACAGGCCCGGACTGGGATTCAAAATAGGCCCTGGCATTTCAACTAAACAGAGACCCAAACAGCCCCCTCCCACTGGCCCAATATATACTCACTGTTTATGGCATCTTTCAGCAGCCCCTCTTGCCAGAAATAAATATGGCCCTGACAGCAGAGCTCATTAAGGGGAGAAGCAAATATTTGATTCAACTCTAGAGATCAAATATCTCATAATATGAGTAGCAAATGTAAAGCTTAATGTACAAAATTAGCCAAGCCATTGTATGTTAGTCCAACTATATAGAAAAATAAGTAAATATGAACCATATTCTGATACATAGAAGGTGTATTTTTCCTTTATTATTGTGATAATGTTGTATCTGTGGCTAGACTGTGGGAATTTAACCTCCTTGCGGCTGGGAAAAAAAGTGCTTGAGTGTCCATATAAATTGAGAGACCTGCAAGGAGAAAGTAGGCCTGTGCATTGCTGGTAGCCAAATGTCCATCTTCCCATGCCAGGTAGCCAAGTCTCACTGCCGTGGGAAACGGTTAAAGCATCTAAAGATCCAGCAGCTTTTGCTGCAATGATTTCAATGTGAGTGGGTATGGCTGGAGTCATGGTGGGAGCTGTCATTCTCATTCACCTGCAATGTCCCAAGGCAACACCCCCCATCACACACACACATACTTTCTACTTCTCAATCAATCGATATCTCATCAAAGCCATGTGCTTGGGCTGGATTTATGAGCTCTCCCCTAGCATTCAAAATAAATGTGCGGCAGGGCTCTATCTGCAGTTAAGATGCAGGTAGCGCCACTGTTTCTCTGTGGTGGTTCTGCTGTGCCTCATTATCATTTTGGGCCCCAGAACTGGATAAACAGCAGGGCATGGTCATTGGGGGGCATGGGGATTTTTACAGTAACGTAGGATTGCAGGGATTGCAGGTACGAGCACAAAGAAAATTCAGGGATCGGCTAGGCAGAATTTTGTAGCATACACTGTGAAGACAAGGCAGCACAGAACTGCTAGTCCACATCCATGTTTTTTCTAGCCCCTACATCAGGGTTGGACTGGGCCACTGAGAAAATACCAGGCAGGTCCCTGCCCTTATGAGTCCCACCGACCGAGCCCCACTCACATAGGAAGCTGGAGATGATCCCCAGTCCAAGGCCCCCCCATCTGAACGCAGCTGCAGATTAAAGGTTCTGTAGTCACTGTAGAACATAGAGGATTGGAACATAACAGTTTGCCCCAGGAGTTCAGACACTTTAGTCTTTTGACTTCCCATAGGCAGTCACCAGGGTGGCTTTGAGTAATAGAAGTTTCATTCAGTGCTGCACGTTTCCTTTGCAGGTTACATTGAAGTTATCAGCATAAGGCATTATCTTTTAGGCTTTAGTTGACCTTTAAAGACATAAACACTTACACTCCAGTAGCTATCAGAGCATTACGTGCTTGGATGTGGCTAATGAGTTAAAAAGACCCCCATTAGCGCTCATGGCACAGGAGCACGGGGGGACTGTATAGAGGCTTTTCTGTAGAGCTGCACTTTACAGATTGATTGTGAAGTTGTGAGGGTGAGATGGATATCGATGGGCAGAGGACTGAAAGGCTTGGGCTAAAATGAAAGAGAAGGGTCCTGCTGGTGTGAGAGCTCTCAGGTCTATTCATGGGGCTTAGACTTTTAACCTTTTCTTTTCTACATGAAATAGGGTCCTATTATGTACTGATTGTATTTCAGTTTAGAACATCATAGATTATATCAAATTAAATGTATTTTAATAGATATATATAAATAGATAGAATTTGTATTTTATTCATATTTATTTACACTCATGCCGCCATTGGATGAATACTGGTATATGGGCATGCTTCCGGCAAAAGGTTGCACAGCATCGAGGAAGTGCTCGGAGGCACCCGAACATGCTATACATGTCATCCCTAAACCCTGTGGGTGCCATGGATATAGATAACTTCAGGCACTCAACAATTGGCAGCACTGGCCAATATAAGCTACCATTTTTGCCCTTCTATACCGAGTTGGCCTAGCATGGGGCCCTCCAGACTGCCTATTCAATAGAGATCTGTTAGGTTAGAAAATTCCATTGGACAAGGACCACAATGACACAGTGCCAGGACAGGAGGCTTGAGAAAGGGCTGGTGCCCGAAACGTTGCCTGGCTTGTTGGCACAATAAACACTTTCTACACAGAATTGCTGCAACATGTTTATCAGTAAGTTATAGATGAACCTCAGCAGTGGGATCGGCAGCTTGCACCCAACAAGGCTCACGGTATAGTGAAGCATTATCCATTTTTTGTAGTACCAGGCCAAGAGGTACTTGCACCCAAGTCAAGTACTTCTTCCCCTGCCTCCCACATGCCCCTCTCCTGCCCAACATCCCTACCCCCACCCTACAGACTGCTTGCCACTTTCCAGAAGAAGTAAGCCAGAGCAGGTGGAAGCAGATTTTACTATACAGCCATTTGGGTTTTTTTGTGGCCCCAGCCTATGCTGTCTACCCAGAACTCCTGAACATTGATGCAGTCCTTTCCTGAGTGCCTGCCAGGCACATTATGATGCATCATTAGCCAACAACAACAACAAAGTGACACTCCTATAAAGTGTTGCTGTTGTCATCCTGTTCTCCTATCCCTTTAGTCCCCGTTCTATGCCATTATATGCAAGCCTTTGGCCGTCAACCTTACATGGACTACTAAAAGCAGCTGAGCAAGGTTAGTGCTTGTTGTAGAGCAGACAAATGATGATGCCGCACTAGTGGGGAAGATGAGTAGCCATACAGTGCATTCATTCACCCTGCGGGCACATCTGGGGAGGTGGAAAAGCTGATGGGTTGCTGGCGGTCTCCTTCCATAAGACATTACTGTTGATTTAATGGCTCTGACGGTGAGGATTTATGTGCCCGTTGCTGAGAGGGCTACAGAACAAGCACTTGCAAGTCATTTACATGAGGGCTGAGCAGGGATTCATTTCCTAACAGATAAATGGATCCCTGCAATCAGAGCTGGGAGCCAGGCAGCTGCCTTGGTGCTTCTCCGGCACATGCTGAAGGATTCCCGGCCGACTGCACTGGAGGACGAATGCACAGGGCTCCTCAACTGGCCTCACTCAGCAGAACATGTAACCCACACAGTAATGTTATTTACCATCTCCTCCCCTCCACTGGATTCCCCAGCAAACTACATCCCCCACAATCCCTGACCTTCAACCTATTTGGCTCCTTATTCCTAGCCCTCTTATAGAGGGTAACTGTAATAAATGGATTATTTCTTTGGCATAGGACTGATGTACCATGCCAAAATGATAAGATACAATCCCACTTACGTGGCCCTCCCACTCCATAGGGCTAATGCCTATGCTAATGCCTTAGGGTGTATGGTATCTAATGGCATTAAGCACTGGTACCCAGGTGCTGTGGGTTGGTTTTATCTGGGTCAACCCATTTTTATAATGGGCTTTACTTGTTTTTTATTTTTTTCTATTCTTAGAACAAATGGATTCTGCCAGTCATATTTTTATGCATCACAATGTCAATATAGCAATTGAATTACCTATGTAAGTGCAAAAAACAAATACAACTGGACATTTTTTGCATTTTGCACATGGCCCTCCACTCTTCTAGAGTTGCCAGAGACCCATATCTCTCCTGCTGCAGCACCGTAACTAGGGTCAGACGGGCCTGGGGGCAGAATTTGCACTTGGGTCCCCTTTAGGGCCTGTCCCTACTCTCTACCAGGGCTGTATTTCTACATAGGCATATGAGGTGGCAGCTTTAGGGGGCCCTCAGGTGCCTATATGATTAAAGGAAACAAAATCTCCCCAGGACCTGCTCTGACGCAGAAGAGGTAAGCACAGAGCAGGTAAAGGGCAGGGGCGGCATGGGGGCAGCTCAGGCAGCAGCAGCCCTAGAAACACTGCTGGCCCTGTAACTACACAACTGGGGGGGGGGGGCATGCATGCATCCCCTATTCTGCCCCCTAACTTGCACATCATTGAGATTGTGCCTACCATATGGCCTGTCTCTGCAAACACCATGCAGACCCAAGAAAGAAGAGCTGCCCCTTGTAAATGACTCCTATAGTCTCTGTGCAATATATATGCATAGGGTCATATGGCTTATTGCAGTATCTCGTGCCCCCCTGCACAACTATGCTCTAATACCAGGCATCTACTTATTCCTGTCGGCAAGGTTGATGCTGTCCTATATATTTAATTCCTATGATTTTGGCAGTGCAGAGCTGAGAGCCAGCCAGACCAGTGGAGGAGGACTCAAAGAGTTTTCAGCTGAGGGAAGGAACCCCACACACCTTGCAGCCCAGCACAGCTACTGAATAACTGAGACCATGGGATACCTGGATTAACTTAAAGCCTTTTGAACCTCAAATGGGTTCTTTGCTTATTTGTGCCAAGCCCATGATAATGCACAGGCTAACCTTTGTATAGGATATGAGGCTCCTACTCACTTGCCTTTGTCTTCAATCTCTTTTTAGTGAATTTTTATATAAGATCTACTGTATATTAACAAGAGGGGTTTGAATGGTAGACAAAGTGGCCAAACATTATAGGGAGCAGGGTAAATGAATTAGAAACAAATAGTTATAAATATGACTTGAATCAATGGCCAGTGTGAATCTCTCATTCTGGGCAGCTGATCTGCAGCAAGGACCCCATATAGCTATTTCCAGTACAAACCACCACTTATTATTATTATTTTTTTTTCTTTTACTTTATTTATCTTAATATTCAGCCCAATGTCCTAAAATCCTGCTTGCTTATTAATATGCAGACAGCCCAGTCTCATTGTGCAATATGATTGGTAGAGGCAGCAAACTGAGATCCTTTTCTTCTTCTCTGAACCTGCTGCTATCGCTAGCCGGTTAATGCCATAGCTACAGAATGGATGCAAGGGGACATAAATAAGAGATGGCTGTGGGCTCTCAATGACTGCCTACTGAAGGTCAGCCCAAGAGCAGATTTTACTGCTCCCACATAGAATAAAGGGGAAGAATGAGGGAGGGGGGGCACATAATATAAACTGATGAATAGGACAATGGTACAGTATGAAGGGTCTCTCCTATACAGGTACAGTACATTTGTAATGAAATGCCTCTCTGTCTCTGATGGGAAAGGGTATGGGGACACTGAGGATCCTAATCAGTCCATAGCATCTAACCCTAATTAGAAGCCAGGGCTGGGGGGCACTTGCCCAGCTTTTATACCGCACAAGGCATCTTTTATAGAGGGCTGAGCAAGAATGTAAAATCAATCTGCCTGCCGCCCGACAGTCCTTTCCACTGCAGCCTATTTAATTGCCATTAGAAAGCCATTTGTGTTTGCTGGACCATGTCCTGACCCCTGTGCGTCTCTATCTTTCTGCAGCCGCTGCATAGTCGCTGTGTCACCAGTCTGCGCCGACACTAATCTTTAGCCCAGAGACCATGGCTTCTGGAGAGCACATGGGGTTCCCCCTAGTCACCCCCTAACTTGCCTGTTGTTGAGATGCTTAAGGCAGGCAGTAAGCATAGGGCTAGGGTTGCCACCTGGCTGTTACATACCCAGCCTGGTCAGTAAAAATGCTACTTAATGCTAATGTTATTAATAGGGGAAATACATAAAAGTATAGGAAAGCTGGTATTTCTTTTCCCCCGATTCTGTTCTGGGTAACGTAAATGACCCCTTGCTTCTTACAATGCATGTGAATTCATGCATCATGAAGTCATGTGACACATTACATTGCACTGATTATTGCATTTTTAGACCACTATTTAACAAGACCAAGACAAGTGAGTCATGAGATACTGAGTACAGGTATGGGATCCCTTATCCGGAAACCCGTTATCCAGAAAGTTACGAATTACGGAAAGCCATCTCCCATAGCAAATAATTCTAATTTTTTTAAAATGATTTCCTTTTTCTCTGTAATAATAAAACAGTACCTGTACTTGATCCCAACTAAGATATAATTACCCCTTATTGGGGCAGAACAGCCCTATTGGGTTTATTTAATGGTTAAATGATTCCCTTTTCTCTGTAATAATAAAACAGTACCTGTACTTGATCCCAACTAAGATATAATTACCCCTTATTGGGGCAGAACAGCCCTATTGGGTTTATTTAATGGTTAAATGATTCCCTTTTCTCTGTAATAATAAAACAGTACCTGTACTTGATCCCAACTAAGATATAATTACCCCTTATTGGGGGCAGAACAGCCCTATTGGGTTTATTTCATGGTTAAATGATTCCCTTTTCTCTGTAATAATAAAACAGTACCTGTACTTGATCCCAACTAAGATATAATTACCCCTTATTGGAGGCAGAACAGCCCTATTGGGTTTATTCAATATTTCAATGATTTTTAGCAGATTTAAGTTATGGACATCCAAATTACGGAAAGATCCCTTATCCAGAAAACCCCAGGTCCTGAGCATTCTGGATAACAGATCCTATACCTGTATAACTGATCATCATGTAATAAATGTAGTAATCAGCTATAATCAGTGCCTCAAAGGGGTTGTCCACCTTTAAATTCACTTTTAGTATGTTGTAGTGAGTGCTATTTCTAGACCATTTGCAATTGGTCCTTATTTTTGTGAGTAATGAATTATTTAGCTTTTTTTTTTTTCAGCAGCTCTCCAGTTTGGAATTTTAGTGGCTATCTGGTAGCTATGGCCTAAATTACCCTAGCAACCAGACAGTGGTTTGAATGAGAATATGGAATATGAATAGGAGAGTGTCTGAGTAGAACGATAAGTAATAATAAGTACCTGTAACAGTAAATCTGTAGCCTCACAGAGCAATAGTATTTTTAGCTACTGGGGTCAGTGACCCCCATTTGAAAGATGAAAGCACCAGAAGAGAAAGGCAGATAATTCAAAAACTATAAAAATAAATAACAAATGAAGGCCAATGGAAAAGATGCTTATAAATGGTCATTCTATAACATACTAAATATTAATTTAAAAGTGAACCATCTCTTTAAAATAGGCATATTAATAATGAGTTCTGTGAATCTGCATAACGCCACTTTATCAGGTCACAGTATTCCGTGGTGACTTCTAATACGCATAGATTTTAAACAGGGATACATTGCTACCCACACAATATGTCACTTTCTATAAATGCCGGTTTCCATGATAACAGAAGGCGATATCTCCCAGCTGTAATAATGCAGTGTTCAGCTACTCACAGGCTCATTATTATACATTATTATTACTTGGTATGGCAGGCTCACTGGGCAAGTGGAACCTAGCCTGCTGTTCCCCTATGTGTATATATATATACATAGGGGAACAGCAGGCTAGGTTCCACTTGCCCAGTGAGCCTTATGGGTACCTTATGGGTACTGCTAATTTGCTAATGAAATGATAGCGTGTGGGAGAGGTGCAGCAAAAGAACAAAGCAGGGTCCGTGAAAGATGCACCGTCCTTGTACCTAGAACCCTTGTCCCTATAGCTTACAAATACAGGAATGGGACCCATTATCCAGAATGCTCAGGACCTGGGGTTTTCCGAATATGGGGTATTTCCATAATTTTGATCTCTGTACCTTAAGTATAGTTTAAAATAATTTAAACATTAATTAAACCGAATAGGATAGTTTTGCCTCCAATATAGATTCCTGCAGCTTAGTTACCATCAAGTACAAGCTATGGCTTTCCTGTAATTCTGAGCTTTCTGGATAACGTGTTTCTGTATAACAGGTTTCTGGATAACAGATCCCATACCTGTACAAGTTTTGGGAAACAACATTAGGCATTCTAAGCAACACTAACCACAAAACTGGGCACCCAGGTGGGGGCATTTGGTTAATTTTGGGATTATATGTATTATGTCAAATTTGCGGCATGGAGGATTTCACTTATGGCATAGGGCTACTGTGTCCCATACTCCTGAATACCCTGCCGGCCATCTTTCTCCTTTATTCGCTTTGTGTATTACCACCCCTCCCAGACTACCTGTGTCAATGACTTTCAGGCACCCTGCACCCTCAGTGAGCACCCTGCACCCTGTACCCTCAGTGAGCACCCTGCACCCTCAGTGAGCATCCTGCACAGCTATTGGAGGAGGCTACAACAGAGTAATCCAGGATGCAAGTGGGGGGCAGATTGGGGGAGATGTATCTACAATAGAATAGGGTATCAGCTGAGAAAAACATAGCCCCTATGCCATATGGGGGGCACAGCAATATATCAGCCTGATATAATTAGCCATTAGAGAGGAGGATATCAGTTGGTATTGCCAGTCTGGAGCCTTATCTGCATGCACAGCCTGTCTAGGGAAGAATTCGACTCGCTTTACTTGGATGCGGATCATATTTCGGGCTAAATTCAGTTAGATTTGCAAAATTTCAGTGTGCCATCTGGAATACACAAACACCTTCCATAAAGTTTGCAATTCGGTTAGGAGGCGGAAATGACCCACGAAGCACTGAGACAAGGCTCGATTTGGATTTTGGTATTTCCCATCTAGTGGAAATAATAGAATTCCCGTACGGAGGTTCAGTTGAGTGTGAAGACTGTTTGTGCTTGCTAATTCAAGTGCAAAAAGCCAGCATCCATATCTAGCCTGTCATTTCTTATTACCTTTTCCGTTGCTCTATAGCCTCACAACAGCAAGTGCTGAACCGCTCGTCTACCAGTTACTGTGCCGCAATCGCAAGCTTAAAAATGAAGGCAACCGGGTCTGAGTGCCTTTAAATGTACAGTGAAATATGTTCTTATACATATATGTAACTTTGTGATGTCTGGGTACAAATATACAGATATATTTCTTTCTTCAGAGATATAAGAACTGCTACTGTATAACTGGCACCCATACTTAACCCATATAGGCTCCCCTGAAACAGAGCTGGAGGCCATTGTTCATAGTCTGCCTCTTTCACCAGTCCAGTCATTTGTTGATGGGTAGACTTGTCTGTCCCCTTTGCTGTATTATGTACTAACAAGCTAATACTCTGCTCCTTAATCTCTTTTTTTAACCACACTCTAGAGCGCTTACTGCACGCTCACCAAAATTAACAAATGGTTTGGGTGCCCATGCCCAGGCCCAGATTTGTGGAGAGGCCACCAAGGCCCGGGCCTAGGGTGGCAGAAATTAAGGGGCGGCATGCCACCCCGCCGCTTCTAAATTTTTGAATTTTGCTCCCATATGGAGCAATGGGGGCCTCTCCCCACTGCTCCGTATGGGAGTTTAAATGTATGGTATGCGCTGCGGCGGGGGGGGGGGTGTCGCGCATGCGCACTAGGTGAGGGGGGGCTGCCTGGGACACGAATCCGGCGCTGCCCATGCCCGAACCCTTCGCTTGCAAGAAAGATATTTCACCATTTCTTCTAAATAAGGGTCACTCACCATTCCAAATCCCTGGCCCGGGTGCAGCACCCGAACCCGTAGCAGGGGGGAAAATCAAATCAATACACCAATATTGCACATGTACTCCACAGGATCACGGCTTTGATAAAACGGTTATATTTTATTCACATTTTTAAAAAACGTTTGTGTGTTACAAGGGGGCTTTTGGCTCCGAAATGTTGCACATTCGCAATAAATTTGCAAGGGCTTGCCCTGCTTATAACTGCTTTGGAGTGCCAGTGCTTGCTCTTTTTCAGACTATTTCGGAGGGTGCCAATCCCTCCAGCATCTGGGCACCAAGCTTCACTGTTGGAGAGCCAGGGTGTGCGGGTAAGAGTTTTCTTTTTGGCTATGTTTTGTGTGTTACTCATTCATTTGTAACACACGAAACACATCAGACTTGTGTTAAGCTTTTTAACAATGTGAATAAAGTGTATTATGTGTATTAATACTGGTGTATTATGTACCAACCTCTACTCAAGGGGACAGGACAGTAATACCAAGGGTGTAGGAATTAGGTAGCAGGGACTGAGACCTGGAAGTGATGGGAGTGGGGATTAAGGGAGATTTGGGTTAATGGAGGACAATGGGCAGAGAGGTGGGCAGAAGGATGGGGTACTGGCTAGACCAGGTAAATACCGAGTAGGAACCCTATGTGTGGAATGTGCATACTAATGTGTGTACTAAACACCCAGACCTCATTAATAGAGAGTCACTGTGTGTTTTCAGAAGCACACCCCTTTAACATCCCACCCTTTTAGTCCTCAGTTCTTCACAGGCCCGGACTGGAAATCTGTGGATTTTGGCAAATGCCAGAGGGGCCGCTGTAAGATGCCATAGACAGTCACTATTTAGTGGGCTAGTGGGGGGCTGTTTGGGCCTCTGTGGCCTTGAAATACCAGGGCCTATTTTGAATCCCAGTCCAGACCCAGTGCCCCCCCATTTTCATGCAGCTTTACAAAGCACATCCCAACACTGTAACAAATTATTTAATAAATTTTAGGCCACTCCCCTTCCACTTTGACCACACCTAGTTGGTCAGACATGTGCCAGACCAACTTCACCTTTGAGGTCTACAAGTGAACAAATATAAGGATATTAGACATTAATCCAGACTTTAATATTGGCCACTTCATTCCAGAATGTGGGCAGCCCTTAGACCCCCCCCCCCCGCCCTACATCCAGTCAGCTGTGTCTCCTCCCCATGCACCTTATTTACTAATGCACCCACTGCTGATAAGTAAGGATATTAGAAGTCGCCTTGGATTTCTATGACCCAACATTCTGTAACCTTTTTCTCATGGGATCCATGGTAAATAGTGAAGTCATCTTTGTGGCCCCAAAATTGGTTAGAACCAGATATGGAGCTTGGTTTAAATACTATATTCGGTTGTAGGAAGAAATGTCACCTTAATAAAGTAGGTCCATGGAGAGCTACCCTAAACTCTATGGTGCCTATAGGTTAAGAATCCCTGCTCTAAGTTGCAAACATACGCGCTCTTGTGCAAGTTATGACCACACAGAAATGTACAGTGTCTGCATTGGACCTCATTTATCAACACTGGACATATTTGCCCAAGGGCAGTAACCCATAGCAACCAATCAAATCAGCAGTAATGAATGCACCAATCTGATTGCCAGTGCACAGTAACCCATGGCAAACAAATTTGGTGATAATGACCCCCATTATGGCAGTATTAAACAATAAAAGGTATGTTGTACATTATATGTTTCACTAGCCCAGCTTATGTATGTACAAATGTGAATGCCCATGTCCACCATTATCCGTACTCCTTCTCTGATTGAATAGGGACAAATAAAAAGCCATTTCGAAGAATGACGGTATGTATTATTCCATCGGTTGTGTAGCCACCTAGTGGCCATTTTGCAGAGTTACAATGGTATTATACACAAGACTGGAATTTCAACGCCTGTATAAATAAGCCCAACCAATTTATTATATATTTTGCTTTCAGAGCAATGTGCAGCCAACCAGTATAACAGAGAATGATTTACATTCCTACATGCCTCAGGCATATATTCATGTAAACATGGGGGTGCGTGTGTGCAAACAGCAAGTGGCACTTACACAAGCACTGACAGAATGTCACTAAATGCCAGAATTTGGGCAGCCACTGTGAATATAGGGGACGGAGCATGAAGGGAAAGAACAAATGAGTTGCTCTTTGTACATCCAGCACTGTTGCATTCTGGGTGGCAGTAGAGTAGAATAGGTTCCATTGGTACATAATCTAATTCCACCAGAGCTCTCTGTCGTATGCCACGTAATGGGATAATAGCTGCTCTCAGTTATACAGAGCTGAAGCTATGAAGGCTATGTGGCTTGTGCATTGGGCAACAAGAATGTACCTCTATAAGGACGTACCCCTATAAACATGGCTAAGTCCCCTCTTTGTACATTATGCATCTCAACAACTGTAAGCGTGCGTGGGCTCTGATTTAGGCTGCTATGATTATTACTGAAGTATTGCTATGTTACCAGCCTGTAGCATTAGTGTGAGATAGGAGGGTTTTACTTTAAAGGATGCCTGGCACCCAAATATCTTCTTGTGTACCTTGATTTAGTCTTTCCCTTGTATTTAACAGATGAAAATACAAATGAAATTGCTGTTTCCCTCCTTTATTAAGATATCTCTGACTCACAGCTTAAGTCTTGCCTGAGCAGCCATTGTCTCCAGTTTAAATAGCGTAAGCTACCATTGCTCTTTCCATTGCCCTCCTTTTGTGTTATAATGCTCTGCAGCCGATGTGATTCAGTGTGACTGAAAGTGACAAATGAGTGTTGCTTGGACAAAGCTTCCTATGGCCTCCTACACTGAGTGGCCCAGATGATTCTTGTCCTGCGGGCTGTGTCCTAGGGTATTTCTGGAGATTTTCCTTGTGTTTAGGGGCAAAGACACACAGGGCGATTAGGATGAAGACACACGGGGCGATTACTAAATGGCATGCCACAATTCAGGGCATGATTTGTCGTGGCAGCTGAATCGCACCACAATCATAGTCGCTGTGACCACTTGTGCCATGTGTCTTCGCTCTCAACTGTCTACTGATGTAATAGATTTAAATAAATGCTGATTGGTAGATAAAGTGGGGCACAGTACATTTGGACTGAATAAAGTTATTGTACAATATATTGAAGGCACATATCCCTTGGTCTTGCCCTAAACATCAACTGCACACACTGCTCAGTGTATCATCTGAGCTCTGGGTGCAACTTTGTGCTACACCCAGGGACAGTGGCGTAACTATAGAGGAAGCAGACCCAGCAGTTGCTGGGAAAGCCCAGACCCCAGGGTCTGCTTTGTCTATAGTATAGTAATCCCCCAGCTGCTCCCCTACCTAAGAGCAGGCACTGGTTGTGTAGTGGGCCAGGTACAGCTGACTGTGTGCGCCAGGCCCCTCGGAAGTTTTTGTGCCCGGTACCATGTAGTTATGGCACTGCCCAGGGGCGCTTCTTATATGAGGCAAGTTAAGAAACTGCAGATTAACAGGGGCAGCAATGATCCCTTGACCCACTCCTATGCTAAAAACGTTATTAAGGGGCAGCAGCATCAGGTAGGCTGCCTCAGTGCAGCATTTAGGGCACAATCAGCCCTTGGTACACCTAGCTTAAAGGAATACTGTCATGGGAAAACATGTTTCTTCAAAACGCATCAGTTAATAGAGCTTCTCCAGCAGAATCCTGTATTGTAATCTGTTTGTAATTATTTTTTTTTTTTTTTTTTTTGAAATTTTACATGGGACTAGCCATATTCTTCATTTCCCAGGATGCCACAGCCATGTGACCTGTGCTCTGATAAACTTCAGTAACACTTTACTGCTGTGCTGCAAGTTGGAGTGATACCACCCCCCTCCCAGCAGTCGATCAGCAGAACAATGGGAAGGGATCAGCTCCCTGACACCTGTATTGCTAAGGGCTCTGGTACACGGGGAGATTAGTCGCCCACGGCAAAACTCCCTGCTCGCGGGCGACTAATCTCCCCGAGTTGCCTTCCCCCTGCCATCCCACCGGCGAACATGTAAGTCGCCGGCGGGATGGCAGACGCGACGGTGCGATTTCGCGCAAATCGCCGAAAAAGACTCGAGAGGATTTTCAGCGATTTCCCGAAATCGCCCCCTGCGTGTGCCAACCCGCCGGCGACTTACATGTTCGCCGGTGGGATGGCAGGGGGAGGCCAACTCGGGGAGATTAGTCGCCCGCGAGCAGGGAGTTTTGCCGCGGGCGACTAATCTCCCCGTGTACCAGAGCCCTTAGGCTAGTAGCAGCTACTTGTCACAGCTACTGAAATAGACAATGCTGATCAGAAGCAATTGTCTATGGCAGGGTATTTCCTGGCATTTAGTAGTTGTGACAAGTAGCTGCTACTGAGCAGCTTCGCATGTTTTTGCCCTAAAAGTAGTGGAATAGTAGTGAATAGCACTCCATAGTAAGAAATCCAAGTCCGGCTTGGGACTCCTCCAGTTACATGGGAGTAGGAGAAACAATAGGTTACCTGAAAGCAGTTCTAATGTGTAGCGCTGGCTCCTTCCGAAAGCTCAGACTCAGGCACAATGCACTGAAATGGCGCCTACACGCCAATATTACTGCTAAAAATAATACATTTGTTGGGTCAAGAATAAAAGTTTAAATGGTAGTGTGAATTATTTGCAATGTAAACAGTGTAAAGTACACCATAAAAATCATGACAGAATCCATTTAAAGTGGCCATACAATGTTTGGTATCTGATCTATTGGCCTGGGGGTCAAACGGACAGAACCTTTACAAACCGCCATACACAGTATGGGCAGGTTTTTGTTGTTCCCTTCATTCGGGCCATCAGTATGAATGATTGGAACCGCAGAAAGAGAATTAGGAGCATACTGCCCCCGGCATCCCGTCGAGGCCCCCCATTTCCCCACAGAAGCACATGATGCAGGTTGGGTTTATCATGATATAGTTGTATTTTTCTTTAACAATACCAAGCTGTAGACAGGGACTTACAGAGGCCTATACACTACCGGCAGATACAAACTTCAGAAACACTATTTACATTCAAAAAGGTTCAGTGCGGCACCCATCAGGCGCAGCTTTTGTTTCATTTTTTTTATTTTAACCCCTTCGCCACCAGAAGTGCCTGCAGCCTACACCCCTGGCTGCAAATATAATCCATCGACCCCGCTGAGGGCTGGAGGGAATACGCCACTGATATGTCTGCCAGCATTGCCAGGAATACACTATTATATGCCCATAGGGTGACCCTGCATGGTGTACTCATATTCAGTGAGTTTTATATCAGCCTGTGCAACACTATTATAGACAAAAATGTGCATATTCTGTAGTAATATTGGCAAATACTAACCTGTGAGGGACAGTAAAACAAATAAGTGCATTTGGGGGCCACTGATTCAGTGTGCAATGTACAAGATTGCCTGTGTTGGTGTAAAGCTTCCTTGCTATTTGGTGCTAGAGATTCCAGCTTGCCCTATGTATTCAGACTTGTTGAACAGCAGCACATTCATGGCCGGGGAGCTATATTAAGCATTTACACAATACTTCTTACAGCATCCTCACATGCTTTTGGGTTATTTTTAGAAGATAAGAGCCTAAAAAAATACATAGAATTATTCCTTTGCCATCTGCGCTGTACCAACTTGTCATATTTCCTTCTCCACAATCTGGATATTATACAGTGAGGGGGAGAGCGTGGCACAGTTACAGGCTTAACAACGTGATCGCAGTTACATAGTCATCTGCACCTTCCGCATGTTCTACGGGTTGTGTCCTAATGGGAGGCTTTCATTCCCAAATTTCTGGGCTAAAAGGGCTGTTCAGAACCAGTCACAAGGGCCAGGTAAAGCTCTTGCTGCCATATGCAATAAAAGGCACTAAGTTTGCCCAGCTGCAGTAACCCATAGCAACTAATAAGGTGATCAGTAAATGCTACCTGCTGATTGGCTGCTATGGGTTACTGCAAAAGGGCAAATAATGTTTTATTACATAACCCCCAGTGTGGGCAACCTGTAGATGTAGGAAAGCAGCTGAAAGGGTTGGTAGGTTACAGTTCCAGCCCACAATACTGACATAGGTCTAGCTTGAACCTTTGCAAGGGGGATCTACTGGTTGTGACATGAAGAAGCTCACAACAGTGGTCAAAACATTGGCATTTTGCAGGTGTATAAATGATGTGTATATACAACCTGCCCTCTGCAATGAAGCACAGTGCCCCAGAGCTACCCTACAGAATGTTGGATTTTCACCAATTCGTCACAGACACGATATTCCTACCTTGGCATCCAGGTATATCCTTCGCTGTGGATCACTTGGGGGTTGCCATGGAAAAGTGGGAACCCCCTTTATCCAGCTTAATACACAAGTCTGTCTGTGTTTCCTGGCAATGCTGCTTCCTCTTAGTGTTTGGACATTTTCCAGTGGTTATTCCCTCAGACCCCCCTAAGGATAAGATGTAGACTTTACACCCATGTCAACGGGATGGGAGACAGCGAAGGTGGTTACTCAGACAGTGGACGATAATGATATCCTTTATATATACAGCACCTCTGTCTGAGGCGGGGACCCTGCTGCTGCTCGGTTTTTCACAGGGGGGACAATACCTAATAACAGGGTTCCCCCAAGGCCCAGGGAGATTAAGGTGGCTGGGGTGGAATTAATGAGCTTCACAATGCACCAGCTCCTGAGGAAAAAGACTGTAGGAAAACATACTGACATTTGGTCCTGACACCTGGAAGAATCCCATACATTAAGTGTCACGGCTCAAAATGGCCGCCAACAGGTGGGTCTGTGTGGGAATCATAACTCTTTCTGTTTGGGGTCTGTTTACAAAAAACAGAAAGTTGTAAATAAAGGGGTGCAATATATCTGGCAAAGCAAGCAGCCCCAAAAAAAAAAACATTTGTGTCCTTTCAGGGAAGAACCCCATTTTTATACATTTTTATAGGCTAAAATAGGGCAAAATTTGGCAAAATGGTGTTCTTTTGTTAAAAATTAAATCTTTGTTGTTTTCAGATGGCCCACTCATATTATCTGCTTATGCAGGTCTTTTCTTGTAGGATAAGGTGCCTAGAATGGCAACCGGAAAAACGAAATGCCTCATTCGCCTGCAGTTTTTGTGAACCGACCCCCTTGTTTTATTATGCATCATGCTAAAACCCTGTTATTACCACGTGGAACCCCACCTTAAGCACCAGGGGGAGCAATAGACTTCATTGCACCCCAATCTGGTCCTAAGGAGGTTTTCCAGCCTTGTTGCTAGGAGACATGAGACTACATCTCTCAGGCTAGCATTTCCTAGCTCTGTTTGCAGCATATAGGTGACCTTTACAGATCCTGAGAATGAATCCTGCATCGTATCTTACAGCAAAAATATAGAATTACTGCTCTTGCGTTTGGCCCTGCCATGAATTCTGGACCATAAAGACTGGAAATGGTGTCCATTGATCCTGGTGAGCTAGATGAGTGTCAATGGGTTAATGCGGCAACCACCAAAGCCATAGTCATTCTTTCGCTCGTTGTACCAGAGGGGCCTGCTGGAACCCACCCAGTTGCAAAAGGGTTAATACCAACACCCTTACAGGCAGACAAGGGGTGCATGTAGAGAACCCCTATTGCCATTGGCCTGTAGAGCTGTAGGAGAGCAGAGGGACCCCTGGTTTCAGCCTAACATTGAGTAGGTTGAAAATAAAAGGGGTCATTACCGCAACGAGAAGCGCAAGGTTTTTTGTTATCTTTGCTCATTTTTGCATTCAGCACATTTACGTACACATTTGTTCGATTTTTTTTTGTTGTTGTTTTTTTTTTTGTATGTCTTTATCATTTGGCCGGCTGCACGTAAGATAGTAATAACCAATGGAAAGGAGTGGGGGTTCTTGGATATAGACCCCCCCCCAACGTCATGGGAAGAGAACATCACAAATAAAAGACAACATAGAAAAGGAACACACCTCTTCTGTGGCAAACGTGAAAGCAGAACTTGGCGTGAAAGAGAGAAATGCATTTTTTTGTCTTTTTTTTGTCTTTTTACTTTGGTTTTTCGTTTTTTTTTCTCTCCTCGTGGTTTTCTCCTCAGTCCTTTTTTGTCCGTTCGTTACTATTTTATTTTTGAATAAAAATGAGAACACTGGCACACATCCTGGGCAGATGGCATTTGAAGCCACCCATCCATGTTTTTTTTCCTGTTATGGTCCTTGTTTTATTTTTTCTTGATTTCCATTTACACACATGGCACTGAGCTGCAGTCCAAAGAGAATGTAGCAGTTCAACCACTTTGGTGCTAGAGAGTCTATAAAGGTTATGGGCTAGATACCCCCTCTGGCACCAAATTAGTTAGATGGCGTGCAAGCAAAAAATAAATTCTCCTTATCCATCCAGTTTCTCCTGCCACCCCGATATTCAACCTAAAACATCCCCGATGACCCTTCTTGGTCCCCATGACACACTCTATTCAACTGCAACGTTGGGGTTGACCGGAGAGGTTGCTCCAGAGCTCTCATTGCCCCCTGTTGGCTCCTTCTCCTTTTTGCCACTGTACTGGCCAATGAACGAGCCATCTTCATTGAACTGGACATCCACGCTACCACCATAGTCGGCCAGGCTGTCGTCACTGCCTAGTTGCTTGATCTCCCCATTGAGGGAGGGCTGACTGCTAGTAAAAGGCTTCTCGTCATTGTCACTGTGTTACAAAGAAGGAAACAAAGCAAAAGGTTGAGGTTCCTGCTCTTTGGCCAAACAGACTGGAAGTCTAAGCTGTTGACTTGAGGACAGTAATGCTAACTTGGAAACATGCTATCCAGTTATCCTCAAGCGTATGACTAACAGGACAGAAATGGGTGATGTACACTGTGTATAAGATATAAGAGCACCTAAAATATGTTACATGGAGAGATGCACTTACAGCCACAATGCAGACAGAAGGAGACAAAGATGTTATGGTGTAACAGTGGCTCTATGCATTCTGGTTCAGCAGTAACACTGACATTTACCCCACTGGAGTTGCCTAAAATCTAACTACCGCTTGGCTAGTATGGATAGTGGCCAGGCAGGTTACTACAACAAGGGCCACCAGGATGCCAATTGGCCAGTTACATGCAGCATGCAAAGATGAACGCCAGTGTAATAAGCAGTAGCAAAGATTCAGTAGGCTCAAATAGCTGATGTGCCAACAGCAGATCTAGCAGGGGATTATAGGGCAGTTATGCTCTCCTTGTGTTAGCAATTTAACACAATATATCTTTACGGCCAACACACTGTCAGAGGGTAACTAAAATAACTGTTCACAACAGGGGTTTATGGATAAAACTAAGGGGATATTAGCCTAAAATTGCATGCAATGTATCCGTGGCCAACATGCAGCAGGCTAATAAGTATGCAGTTAGCAGCATACAGAGGGGAAAGGAAAGAAAATCTAGTACTCCTCCTCTTTTGCCCAGTAGATTTAATCCCATTAAACCCAGTTAAAAGCACAATGGCCACCCAGTAGTACTTGTTGTACCAGTTGGCTAACATTCTGCTGAGATCTGCTCAACAATCTACCAGAGGTCAGATACCCTATTATATATATATATATATATACATATACATATACATAATTTTATAAATATATATATATATGGACAAGTGGCCATTAACTCCAACTAAAATTCTAAAGCATTTGTGGTCAATCTGCTAAACACCCCTTTAAGCCAGGCTAATAAACAGCGAGCCTGGTGCCCTATTTGAAATGCCCTTGAGTGGGCAAGTGGATGGACACCCATTAATTGTACACCCTAGCATCCATCAGACCATGACCCCTATTCAGTGTGTTTAATGTGTTACCCCATTCGCTGACATTGGGCTGAAATGCCCAACGCTGGCACAGAGGGCATGCAGGGTGGCAGGGCACTGCATTTTACCTATGTCTAGTGAAGGAACTGCTGTAGAAGAGACAAGACAAATGACACAATGACAATCACAATGGCACAATGGAGCATGTTACCAGAATGCATGCAAACACACACCGCCAGATAAAATCACCCACCCAGCACCATCATATGCACATATTTCACGGGCTCTGACAAACATATCAAGTGGCATTTGATATGAAGATGGTGGAACAGGTCTCGGAACCCACTGAAGGATCCAGAGATCTGGAATCGATACAATTATATATACCTGTGGCTGCAATAGGGCGCCGCTGTCTAGGACTAGGATTAATGAGAATCAGTATGGCAACTCATATTCATTAAAATAAAGGAGATACATGGCTTACTGGGCATAATAATCAATGCCAGTATGCTCAATTTAACAATTCCTCCAATGCCACTTGAATACATGAACACCAGAGCCTATAAGTATGTTAACAATTACATACAAATGTAAGAACCCCCACAGCGACCCTTCTCTACAAGGCGATACCCCACATTTCTCATGTGATACCCCACATTTCTCATTTAAACTCATTGTATTGAAATGCAATGAACGAATCATGGGTGAACTAGGTACCCACAAACCCACAGGGTGCGGCTTCTCTTCCTTCTCATCTCCCATGAGCACTATAATATAGACTGAAACAGAACAGTGTTGCATGAGATGCCCTGGTAATATCTGGCATGCTGCTCTTCTCATACAGTTTCCCTGCGTAATGCAACAGGGTCAGTGATGGTTCCACCATTTACTGGTTCTGCTGGAGTTCTGTAATGCCACTGTCTTGTTCCAATCCTGCGTATGCAATCAGGATTGGGATATTATATAAACCACCAATCAGAATTGGGCAATTCTCTTGCAGAGCACTGCAACTGACCAATCAGATTTGGATGATTTGCAAAACACCTGAATTATCGTATCAGAATAAAAGGTGCTTGCGTATCTGACACCCGTTCAAGTGGCACAGAGTCACCCCCAGCGTGAGAAATGTGTGCGTATTTTTCGGCACACACCTTTACTGCCATTGGTTTGGTGAGAGAGCAGCTTACCTTTCTAGAGATCTGAGAAGTAAGCATGGAAAATAGAATGAAGGACAAAAAGCATAAGGATGAGCACAGCAATTGTTCCAGATTATACAAAGACACAATGAGAATAAGGGTCAATACATATCTTAAATATTTTACATCTTTCCTTTTAACTGTCCATGATGCTAAAGTCTAGATTTATATTGGTAGCAGAGGGCAGTGATTCCTGGCTCCTGATAGTAAATTGTGTTATGATTTCCACCTTTGCCAGATACCCACTGCTTTGTACATATTGTTAGACATTGCCTGCCCGTGAACTTCCCTTGATGCCTGCTCTCCTTTACTTTCAACACTGGGTGCAGGGTAGGCAGCAAAGTGCAATAAACACATGCACAGTCCGCCATGTTTTCTGCACTTTGTGCCACAGCCCCCTACCCATGAATACAGCACTTCCAGCATTTGGAAACTCTGTATTTACTGTGTATATTCGCCCCATGTCTCTGTGTTTTTCCTCCGGGTACTCGCCACACTCCAACAACATTCAGGCAGGTTCATTGGCTCCTGATGAAACTAATCCTATTGATTAGGATTGTAAGATACCCTGGGGCAGGGATTGATTATAAGGACAGGGAGGGTGAGACTAGATAATTCTCTGTCTTCTTACACACTATTCTCTGCAGAGAGAGTAAAGGGGAGTTATGTAATAAAAGGCACTAAGTTTGCCGAGGTGCACTAACCCATAGCAACCAATCAGCAAGTAGAATTTAGTGGTCACCTGTTTAAAAGTAAACATTTAATTGGTTTCTGGCTGTGGGATACTGCTACTGGGCAAACTTAGTGCCTTTTTATTACATAACCCCCTAAATGTGAAAGTTTAATGAAGAAACAAACAAGGTAGAAGCCCATGTATTGTATTTGCCTCGTGTCGGATATTGCCCTTTGGAGTTGCCATCATTAATGGGCCACTGTCTATGTTGGCATGGCTTATGGCATGGGGTCCCCTAATTCTGACACTTCCAGCTGACATTCCTGCAGGCTTTAATGGCTTCTTTAAGAACGTTGTGAGAACAAATAATTATACATTCAACTGTAAAAAAAAAATGAAATGCAACTTTTCTCAGTTTCTTTGCTCCGGTTTTGATTCCGCTTCTGTTCCCACAATAACTTTAATAGCTTCAAACTGCCAACAAGCTTTTGTATAATTTTGTATAATAATCAGCTCCATATGGAACAGCAGGGTTTTCTGCCCCATAGCACAGAAGGAGGAACTGCACTGATACAGTCCTTGGCAACCCTTCCCTCACAGCTTACATTCAGTTCATTGGGCTTTTTTTTGCAGCAGGAGGGGCATAGAAGGGATTTCTAACCTCCCCAGCAATAAGACTACGTATATATATAATATATACTGATTTTACTTTTATTAAAGTGGCACAAACACTACACTGCCCCCTACTGGCTTTAGAGAAGGGTAACCATAATGGGAACTGTCTATTCCAGTCCATATGCCCTCCTCTTGTCTATAGACTGTTAGACTACAGAAACAATGTGTCATTGCACAGAAATGCATCCATTTATATACTATGCAAGAAAATAGTGTGCTCATGTATGCTAGGGACTTGCCCCAGTTTCCATTTTCCCCCTTTTTGGTGCACAAGAAGGGTATATAACTGGGTGGGGGTTAGGGTGGACAAGGAAGTGGCTTAATTTGTCCCATTTTGGGAAAGTTAAAAGTTAGATGGTATGCACTATTTACACTGTCTGCAAGTAACATTAATTGTGGTGGTGGCAGTCACACTGGAATTCTGGGAGGAAATGTTACATTATGGGGGACAAAAACCATGGGAAATTAGTTTGATATATTTCCTCTTTGCATTCTTTTAGTAAATGAGCCCTTAAGATTTCTACCTGTATTCCCCAAAGGTTTCATCCTTCATTGGCCGTGCTTCAGAGTCCCCTTGAGTATCTTCTTTATCCTTCACTGCAGGGATGTAAAGGGCACATTACATTGCCACTCATTTACGTATGTCTTATCACCATTATCAGTCTCCACCCCTCACATTAGAACAAACCCATTTACCCAGTGTTCCCACTCACGCCACTGCCTTGGATTTTATCACTTTCTCTTTCCATTGGGCATTTACCAGTGACCTCTCTCCTAACTCATGTTTGGATTTTCAAAGCTCCACTTCCTTGTAGCCTCCCTCATTATACTGGGATTTTATCACGTCCCCTTTTCTGTTTCCCACCGCCATGTTGACCATTTCCCCTTCGTAGCATGGGTATCTAATGAGATTATATTTAATAGGATACCCAGCCACAGTGTAATGTCTGATATAAGTTAAACTTATGCTGAAAATACATTCTGCCTATTCCGTTAAACGTGAAGGGAAGGGCCAATTTGTTAGGCACCCCCAGTGATTATTATTGCTTCCTGCAAAGCTCCTAGGGACAGAAAGCAGATGGCATCATGGCCCTCACTAAAGTAGTACCCTGAGCTGGTGCTTTTGTAGCACAGGTCCACGGGACCGGGTCACAGAGGGAAGTGATTACAATTACATAGGGGTATGTAACAAACTGGCAGCCCCATTAAAAAAATTATATTTTTGGGGGTTTATTTCTAATTTATAAATCAGTAGCAGAGCACAAATTTGGTTTTACACTTCATATCTTTCCTGTAATTAGTGGAGTTAGTTAAATATCATGAGCTCTGTATAAACAACCTCCTCACTTCCCCCCTTTGACTGTTTTGGCTTACAGATAAGATGCAAGTGTTAAGGTTATATAGATGTATATTAATTAAACTGCATATAGTATACTAAAGAATCATAAAATTCAAGTAGCATGATATTACCTAAACTGTGTATTTTGTGGATTTGTATAACCTTAACACAAGGCATTAGGCAAGGGGTTTACCTGTGAACTTGTTATATAGTATCTAGAAGAATTAAGTCTAAAACAACTGGACTTTTCTGAGTTTTTCTTGAAAACGTTTCACCACTCATCCGAGTGGCTTCTTCAGTTCAAATGACTGGTAGGGAATTCCCCGGTATTTAAACTCTTGATGGTGCACCCTAAAGACCCTACACCCAAGCACATGAAAAGTAATGTGGTCTATGCTGTCCAGTGTAGTGAAGAGTGTTATATACTTGTTATACTGCCCCTTTATACCATGCAACATACAGAATAAGAAAACCATCTGATAGTTCCACTTTAGCTGTTTGGCTGAAGGGTGAATGGAAGACAAGGAAGAGCTGGCAGGTTCCTTACCAGAGTACTTTCCTCCTTTGCTGCGCTTGATAAAGCACAGGATGAGCAGGATGAGCAGCAGGACTACAATGGCAGTGATCAGTGCAATAAACCAGCCTTCATTGGGAAATCCTCCCTGTTTTGTGGGAATTGCTGTAATAAGGAAACAAAGAGAACACTGTGTGGTTAGCAGAGGAGTGCTTGGGCAGAATGTGTTAAGTTTAATGTGTGTAGGGCTCATTTACCAGGAAAAATGCAGTTGCAAAAAAAAAACCCTATTCATTAAAGGTTCTTGCATCTAAAGGCGCCCCTTGTAGTTCTGCAGAGTTCTTTAGTCCATCCTGCCCTTTTTTGTGGATCTGGTGCAGTGCACCTATTGACGCAGGGGGCACTTGCAGCAAAAGAGTTTAGTGCGGACATCATTTTGACTCTGAGCACCAGATGTAACAAAATCCAAACAACAAAGATTTGCAGTGTCTGATTTGCTTACAAGTACAAGAACAAATGCATGCATTTTAGTGCGTGGACCGCGAAAACCAGCTTCTATATATATATATACAGTAGTGTATAGTTATAGTGAACTAGTGATACTGATAACTGTATGTGTCCCCCATGAATACAATACCCTCCCACTGGCCCCCTTTTCTCTACTTTTCATTGGAAGTGCCTAACAAATTGCCCCCCCAACAAGCTCTAAACAAGAAGAACAGTGCAAAGCTCATTGGCTCTCACCTGTTCCACTGGTTTGTACCATATCACTCCAGATTTCAACATGCTGAGTGTGATTGAGGGCCATAAGGCGTATGAAATAAAAAGTCCCGGGGAGCAGGCCGCTCAGCTGGAAGGTCGAGTCGGTGGTGTTCACTGAACCATAGTGGCGCCACAATAGTTCACCTTTAGAGACAAAAGGCACATCCTCATCCAGTGTCTTTCCTTAACTTTCAACAATGGATTCTGTTTCTACAGTCACTAAGGCTACTGATCATCCTCAACCGGAGGTAAACTAAAGAATGTGGCAAAATAATATCTATAGTTATTTTTAATAATAATGCTGCCTTGCAGCATGGCAAAACCCTAGCTTTCTTGATCCTTTGGAATGGCCTCTTTCTCTAAGTCTTGTGGGACATTGCACTACTGTGATAGTGATACCCCCCAAGGTAAAGGGACCTGCCCATGACCATTTTTAATGTAGAACATCCAAAGAATACAGAATTCGATAAGATGAGTTTACGTGGGTGTTGGAACCTTGGCCACTATTTCTGCTGATCCAGAGGAGGATAACAGAAGCCCATCTGAAAATGTATCTCTATTTTACAGGGAACTATTGCTTCCTGACTTGAGAATAGGGCGATCTGATCATTTCCTGGTGTCAGCGTTCATTTAGATTTATTAATATCAGTATTTCCTTCCAGTACATGTCTGCACTACTGCCACCTACAAACTCCTGCTCACTCCCATTCCCAAACATGCCGCCCATCTCAATTATGGCTGCCTCTCACTCACTGGATTTGTTCCTGATCTCCACTCTGATCTCTGCATTACTGGGCCCCTCCAGTTGCATCCAGTTTAGTGTGACCACGTTGTCCCCAGTCTCGATACTGACATTCAGCACAGGAGGAACCTCTGAACAAAAGAGAAGGTGGCATTATAGGTATATCCATTGCACTGGAGTGAGAACAGAGAGGTTGCCCTGCTATAGAACATTCACCCCTAATATCATGCTGACTGATGGTCAGACTCCACCTCCCAAACGTAAACTGTCATTAGACCCCAAGATATACTTTGTAGTCCCACCACTTCCTCAGTCTTCCTCTTTTACATCCAATAAGTAGAAATACTTACCCTATCATTAGCAAAAATATTGGTACCTTAGCTAAATATTCTGAATATATAGCAACCAGTCCTTCTCTTTTGGTTACCCCTGCTATAACCGCTGGCACCCAAACACATAGTCTCACCTATCTCCTGCATAGTGCTGCCCTCCACCATAACAGCTTCACTCTGTCCCACTGAGGTAGTGGCATACAAATAGAACCGGTAGGTGTCTTTGGAGCTGATATTTGAAAGTGTCCAGTTTTGCTGCGTGGGATCATTGATGGTTTCAGAGAAGTACTTTGCTCCAGTGTGAGTTTTGTTCACTGGCAGGGAAATAGAACAGTACAGAATGTTTGTTAGTGACACATAAAAAGAAGTGATATAATTGGATTACTTATGAAATGTTCCCAGTAATTTAGTTATGTCACCCATTGGAAGTACAAGTTTCATGATATTTGCTCTGGTCACCCTTAAAGAGTGATGACTACACGGTAACCAGCCAACCACCACATTCTATGGCTGGCGAAAATATCAGATTCACTCTATTTTAATATCTATTATTTAAAGAAAAAATTGGATTCCCATGATCATTAGTTCATTTTCCTGCAGGACTGCCAGTGCACCACTCCAGGGGTGTCTATCATGCCCCCCGCCATGGACACATAATTCAATTTAAGTTAAAAATATGTATCGACATTATGTAGTTGCACGTAATATACAGAGACTCCGGCTCCAGGTTGTACTTACCTATCTGATGATAAATCTCGTATCCTGTCAGAATTCCATTGGGAGTTTCGGGGGGGCCCCATATGAGTGTCAGTGATGTGTCAGATTGGCGCTCCAGCCGTAAAAATGAAGGTGGACTTGGCACTGGAAGGAACATCGGTATTATACAACATACTACTTGCCCCAGGAAACTGGTACCACTCACTAAAAGCACTCTGCCCTGTGGAGAGGCTACTAACCATGGCAGTGGTAACTTATTGTTTCCACCAAGGTTGCAAAATGATGCTATATAAAGAAGTGGTTATGGTGACACCGACTACAGAACACATTTGGACCACCATACCATAGTACATCCTATTTAGGACCAGTTATGGCACCATTCCATGCTTAGTGCAGGGGTAGCATTTATAGTTGGTTCTATCACATAGCAGTCACAACTGATACCATCCATCAGTCTCTTATATGTGCCTGTATGACAATATTAATCACTTCCCTGGTCCACCATGGTGGCTGCCACAAGGGGTTTTACTATCAGCTTTCGGTCTTGAGTAGTCTTACCTCCTTCATCAGTGCGTATCATGCGTGACTCGCTATGCTCCCCCTCCCCCTTTCCGTTTATGATGGCGACTTCCACTGAGTAGTTGCTGTAAGGTTTTAGCCCGGTAATTAAAGCATGTGTTGTGTTACCATGGACCAGTAACTTGCCAGGGTGCCTGTTGTGCCCGTTATGTCTGGTATAGTATACCTAGGAAAAATGACAACATAGGAAAACAGAAAAACCTCACACGCATACACATATATATATAGAATAATGTACCCCCTATTGTCAAATATAAGGATATTGAGTAGGAGAAGTCAATGAGTAGTTTCATGACCATATAATGGTACAAGGGTGCTATTATACAGGTTATGGAACTCCTCTATATCTTCCAACATCCTCAAATTTTACAACAGTGGGTACATTAATTATTATAATACACAAGTTTCAGTCAGTCATGTGACAGAAATGATATCACTAAGCACTGATTTAATGTTATTACTAAATGTAATTGCAGTTAGAACCAATGTCTATCTGTCCCTATCAATTCTGACCTCTGCTCCATTGTTTCAAGAGTCAAATAACTTTGACATCAATGGAAATGTTGAATTCATGGATAAGGGAGAGATGGTTCCAATTACTTTTTATTGTGTATAAAAAGAAGAAATAATCATTTTTGGCTGGGCATCCCCTTGTGTACCAAGTAATACATATAAACCAAATGAAGCGTAAGTATGTAGGGCCTGACACAATTCATTTGTTAAATATACACCTCATACGGACAGTGAGTCTCTAGCACAGAGCAGCCCAGGGGAAAAAACATGGCAACTGGATTCATTGGGTGGGACTTTCACACCCCCAGTAAATAAGGCTTTCTTTGTCTTTAATTTTTTAATTATGTAAATGTTTCTTACCATAAATCCCTTCAAATGACCGTTTAACCCATTCTTCTGCACAGGCAACCATGCAACCTTGATTGCACTCTCGTTCATAGCTTCTAAGCCAACATTCTCAGGGGTAATGTCAGGCACTAAAAGGAACAAAAATGGTAAGGTGACTCCACAGGAGGTTGAAAACGCCCTTGACTAGTGGGCAAGAAGTAAATTCATGAAACAGACAGAAGAGTATAATGCAGTGGGGGGGGGGGGGGGCTATTAGGACGTATCTTTCTCTCCACTGGGGTGGCTTACAACATTTCTCCATGTAATTCATTTTTGGAATAGGTACTGCAGATTAAAATTAAACAATCTGATACAGATGTAGAATGCTACAACTTTACTTACTGTCTTCCCCGGAATGGCCAATGACGGGTTTGGGTTCAGTAGCTCTGCCGATATCATTGACAGACTGGACTATGATCTCATAAGGCTCAAATATGCTAGTGCCTGACACAAGGACAGGGGGGCTATCTGCTACCACTTCCTTCCACTCTTCTTTACCAAGTTGCCTCCATTTTACAAGATATTTGAAGCCAGGGCCATTCCAGTCGATGCCTTTCAATGGCTGATAGATGAAAAGGAAGAGAGTACAAAGTCAGGTGAGTAATTACTAATATTTCTGATGGTCACCATTTCTTTAAAGTGATACTAACACAAAGAGGGATATGTAGCTTCAGGAGGCCAAGGGAATCAGTACAATACAACTTTGCTGCAAATGATAGCATAAATGACTACCATTGAGATATGCTGGTTCAAAACCAAATCAGCCTTTACTATAATTTCAGCTTCTAAGAAAATGGTCCCAAACGATGGGGCATCAGGGGTCCAAAGAACTAGTTGACAGGGTGTAGACTGAAGGCCAGATAGGGTGATATTTGGGGGAAGACGTTTACTTGCTCTCTAAAATTCCAACCAGCTATATAATGTGATTCAGCTGAGCCCCCATCCAATGACCTGCACCCTTAGCCATACAATGTACCTTCCACCGCGAAGTTGAACCATACAGCATAGTAGCTAGGTCACTAATTCCAGCAATACTAGTCAGTCGAATGGTAGCCAGGTGGCCCTCCAATCTACACTTACCTTCCAGGAAATGTACATGTTTTGTGGCTCTGTGCCCTCCCCTTTCACCTCTCTGGGATTCTTTGCTGGAGCTGTAATATAAAGACTGCTATTAAACAGTTGAAGTGTAGCAACTATCCTTTAACTAGAAGCAAGCTTAGAGTTGTGTCAGGATAGAAAGAAACACACATTTACTGCTGCTCCCTTTATATACTTGTGACTAAATCAGGGGCCTTTCAGAGCAACCACAATGACATTTTGACGACATATCCCATGAGTTTGCCTTCACCATTATCATAGAATTTCAGTACTATTGGTAAAATAGGGTTAAGCAATTTAACAGAAGACAATACGATTGGGCAGCCTTGCTTTAGCAGTCTCCTACAAAACTCTGCAAAGCATCTAAGGGCTTAACATGTGGACATCATGTAGTCACCATTACATTATGCTTGAAAGTATTAATGAGTGCCTCTGTTCCAGTGTAGAAGTCGGCACTTAAGACTGGAGACCAAATCAGTAAGTACCGATCACAGCCCTATCACGGCATGGCCCACTTGTAAAAGTATGTGAAATGATTTGGAGTTGCTATAGATGGTGGGAAGGATTCTGTTGGAGGAACTTTATACCTTATCAATATCACTATTCTAGAACTTGCTTCTAGTCTGATGGACACAACTTGTTGCCAGTCTGTTGTGACAATGGTTTATAGCCCACCTTCTTATCAATCCAAATTCAACTTGCACTATTGAACATTTCCTAGCTACCTCCAGTGGGGTTCCAGATCAAAGATGTCCCAGGGACTTAGCTGCCTCCAACAAGGCTGGTTCAGCTACAATTCCTTCTAATTTCTGGCTGATTGTGTGTGTAAAATATTACATCTTGGGGGCCCAGAATGGACGGTGGTTTTTAGGCCTATGTCATAACTTGTGTGCCACGAGGGGACATTGGCTGTTTACAACAGCTAAAGTGGGGGCCTTTAGCCATGTAGCAGTTGTCTATGGATGATAAGAGGGTGGGCTATAATAAATAATTGTTGCAAAAGACTGGCAACAATTTGTGTCCATCAGACTAGAAGCAAACTCTAGAATAGTGATATTGATAAGGTTCCTACAACAGAAGCCATCCCACCATCTCTAGCAACTCAAATCATTTCACATACTTGTACAAGTGGGCCATGCCGTTATAGGGCATATAGGGTAGGTTTTTCTTCTTTCTGCCCTATAACAGTGTGATGCTCTTGAGAGAATGGGAGCCCACCATGAGTATGTACCACCATTTTGCATGAACATGGTGGTGAGTTGCCCCAAAAATAGAAGTGACCAAAGCTAACAGGTTCAGTTTATCCCATCAGCCATTCTAAGGTAACAATACAAGATCCACAGCCTTAAACACTATACTACCTTTTTATCATTCTACTGCTAATTATTACCAAATGCAGGAGTCTCATAACGATCTGATGGGTTGCTTCCATTGCTAGGTCCAACCTCATTCACTGCAATCACTCGGAACTGGTAGTTGACATAGGGAGAGAGATCCAAATCAACATTAAACATATCCCCGTCCACTCTAGTGAGTTCATGCCATACTCCTGGTTCAAAGCTGTCTTCCTCATACTCGATAATGAATTCTGATGGACAAGGAAGAAGAGAAAGTGAGCCATCTCTACAGAAACGCACAGCATGGAATAAATTAATACAGGCCAGTAAAATATCCTACCCTCAATGGGACTGTTGTTATCGTTGCCTGGGGTCCAGGTGAGCGTTATACTGGTTTCCTGTGCGTTAGAAAGCTCCAAATCAAAAGGAGCTTCGGGAAGATCTGGAAAGACCAAGACAAGACTATGAAGAACAGTAACAGTAGTGTGTTAAAGACTTGTTATTAGGCCAGAGGGGCTGTTATAAGATGCCATAGACGGACACTATTTATAGGGCTTTTGGGAGGCTGTTTGGGCCACTGTGTACTTGTAATGCCAGGGCCTACTTTGAGTCCCAGTCCAGACCTGGGTGTAACAAACTGTAAAGTGGGCTTGGTTAAAAGAACAGTAACAGCAAAAAATAAAAATCTATCAAAGTAATTAATATATTAAATACTGTTGGAAAAAGAAGCTGGAAAAAAGAAGAAAAGGCACAGGTTTTTATAGCAGATAACTGATAAAATATCATTGTACTCTATCTGTAATCTGTTATGTAACCTGTGTCTTTTCTCCTTTTTTCCAGTTTGAATGGCTGCCCCCATGGCTATAAACAGTAGTTTATTTATATAAACTATAGTGGGGTTTCTTAAGCAAACTCACCAGTTTTACCACTGTAGAGCAACAGTATATAATATTTGAATTAGTCTAAGACACTTTTTATATTCCACTTCTCTTCTTCAAAGGTTTAACCCTTATATATACATATATAGCACAAAGTGTATTCAAATCTGCTTGCCTTGTACCCCCACCCACTTACAAACAGGGCACATAAGGGAATTCTCACCAATCACCACCAGTTCGGCAGTCAGTTCTACGGCATCCAGTTCAGTGTGGGCCGCACAGGTATACATCCCATGGTCGCTCTCTTGTACATTGGAGATACTTAGGGTGTAGTCCTCAATGAAGTACCTGGGAACCCAGAAAAAGAAAGTCAGCCTTCTGATACATTTGTACAGTACTGGAGTTGTGCCTCACAAGATGCGCTCCAGCTGTATCTGGGCAATGCCAGCTAACAATAGCTTTATTCACTTCCGATTTGAAGACTAATTCAATAACCCCAAACCTCTCCCCAGTAGGTGCCCCTTAATAAAGCTTACTTATCATTGTCGGCATCTTCTTTTATCTCATTGCCATTTTTCCTCCACTGTATTATTTTATCACTCATTTTGGGATCAAATTCCACTTTGCACTGAAAAATCGCTTTTCCACCTTTTCTTGCATGCTGCTCCATAGGGGGAGTAATGATCTTAGTAGCGTCTAAGGGGAAAATAATATAGAGGAAACCCAATATAACAGTTACTTGAAGAAGTACAAGTACAAGTCCAATAATCTATTTCACCCATTTACAGGGTTTTTTGTAACCTGCACATATATTCAAATTCCAGCGTTTTGTATGTCTCACAATTGAATGTTTTGCAAAGATTTGAAATTCTCTTCTAGAGGTTGCAAAACAAATATACTTTATTGTTTGTAAATATAATATAAATATATAAAAAAACAAGAAATTTTTAAGATTAAAATATAGTAGTTGTGACAATAGGCAGGTTTGAGAAAATGAAAAAATACCAAGTCACTGATGTTTTTTTACAAGGACTGGACTTGATGCCCTTTGGAAGTCAATAAGGAGTTTGTTTATTCTGAGGCAAATTGGGGGCAGCAGTTATTGGGGGCAGCAGGTATTGCAGCTTAAACAGAGATTCAAGTCTTGGAGGATGTGCAGAGACACCACAATGCTCTTTAACTTGCTCATTTCTAATACTCCCCTAAGGGAAGTTGTGTCCTTTTCCCATAGGGACACTTAAAGAACTGGGTGGTGACAGCCCACGCAGGGTGTTTAGCGTGTAGGGAGAGTCAGCCCACTGGGGGGGCTGTCAAGACCTTGTACTTCAGTGCCTATGTTCCCCTAAAATGAAAGATAAAACATGCTAAATGCAGCCTGGTCCTGTATCCAGAAGCAACCAATTAGCCATTAGATATCACTGGTCCAGAGCAGATATAACAATCAAAGCTTGCATTTGATTGGTTGTTTTTTGTTAACTGGACCAGGCGATCTTTATGGAATAGTTTTCACGCTGACTTACTTCTGACATCTAAGTAGGCAGAGATGCTGACATTTCCCTGGTTGTTGCTGGCAGTGCACCGATATATTCCTTCATCTTCCTTCGCCACTCCCGTTATGGTCAGTGTCCCATTAGTGTGCATGGAAAACTGATCAAGGGCAAACAGGTTGTCTTCCAGATCACTCTCCCTGTGGGGCATAGAGGGGAAGATGATCTACAGACACAGCACATCATTTATCCTACATACACCAATAGGTCCCATAGCAAACTGATATAGGAGGAACAAGTGGAGCTCAGTAATCACAGTAAGCCATGGCAACAAATCAGATTATAGTTTTCATTATTCTTCTTGCAGCTGTCTGTACACAATTAGTCACTGATTGGTTGTAGGTTACTGTCCTTCTGTAAAAGCAAACCATGATCTTGGTTTCAAGTTCCATTTATTCTCTTTTAGATATCAAAGTAGGAGGACATAGGTATACTGCAGGCAATTTCTAATATAGGTGAGCTACTTTTATTCCGCCCAATGTATTTTTCTAATAAAATGGGTAATTATTTTCCTTTATCTCCCCCTCAGTGGCATAACTAGATGTTACCGGGCCCCATAGCAAAATCAATTTAGGGCACTAAAATATTAGTAAGTTGACCAGTTCTACCAAGATACATTAAAATGACTCATTAATTAGGGCCTTGCTGAAATTGTTCATGGCTCACACAGACAAGTGTTTTTCCCTGCGTTTCCCTGTGCTGGATCTTTCATGTGTTTCAGCACAGGAAGAAATGCAGGCCTATATATCCTATTAGGCTGTACTCTTTGTGGCCCAGCGAAGCTCCTAACACAGCAAGTTGCATTCATCCTGCATTCCACGCTTGCCTGTGCCACAGTGAATACAGTCATATAGGAAATACAGGCCTGCGTTTATTTTGTGTTCTCCTGCGCTGAAACACATGCAAGATCCAGCGCAGGAAAACGCATGTAAAAAATGCGTGTCTGTGTTAGTGTGGTAACTGTTATTGTATATAGATACGCAACATTTTTATCCCCCCCAAACAAAAAACCACCATCCGCCTATGTCTAGCACTCAGAGGCCAGACTCACAGGCTCATCCTCTCATCTTGCTGAAGGCCCAGGGCAGTGCACCTGCAACATATACTGGGGAGTCTACTGATTTATAAGAATGTGTCTTGTATAATCCCTTGAGGTTTGTAAACCTCATAAGTCTACCTCTTTTATTGATCCGGTGTAACTAAAGTCATTGCTTTGGACTGGCCTCAAGCAAAAATTGTTAGAAGAGGAGATTACAAAAATTGTTACAAGGCAGGCAGACACCACTATATACAGAAGCAAGCACTCCTTGATACAAATAGTGCTTTTATTTACCAGAATTAACCTGGCATGTTAAAGGGGTTGTTAAATTAATTGTTTAAAAAACAAGTTGCAATTGGTCTTTGTTTATTTTTTTTATCATTTTTATTTTTTATTATATTTATTATTTATTTATATTAAAAGTTCGGACTGGGCCCCCACTGCCTTCACACACACCCCTCCTTTCCCCCACAGGGGATCGGGTCTGGGCTGCCGAGGCCCACTGGATTTTTTCCGGGTGCCCTGGCGGCCCAGTCTGATACTGGTTAACTGGACGGTGAACCACCCCTTTAAGCCTGCTGCTACATATGTAATTGGCAACTGGAGTGCTTATAAAATAATATCTTCTCTCCTTACCATTGGATCGTTGGAAAAGGAGTCCCAAAAGCTCTACAGTCCATTGAGACATTTGTCTTTTCGACTACAATGTACTGCTCATCGTTTCTGGTGAGGATCTGTGGGGGCAGTTCTGTAGGGGGGGCAAGTAAGAGGCAATGTTAACAGTAACGAGGTGCAAGAGCACAGAGCAGAAATGCACAGGTCATGCTCACAAAGATGTTTGCATCAGTAAGGATTCTTCTGTTCCCACATTGAGCTTTATTACTATCTTATAAAGATTTCCTATACAGACAAAGAGTAATCCGATCTCCTCTTGCATATACAGATAGCAACTGACTCACCAACTACATAGACAAAAGCATTGGCGAGGAGGTTTCCATGTTTGTTGCGGGCTTCGCATTGAACAACAGACGTGTCGTTGAGTTGCATGTTGTTTAAGACCAGACTTCCATCTATCAGCTTCCAGTTGTGGTATAGATCTGAGTCTACATAACATTGGAAGAGGAAAGGAGATTTAACTCTAGACATTGGGAAATAGGCAAAAGGGATGTTGTATTATCATGTATTCAATTAAAAGATAAGGGGGGTGTTCCAACATAATTGCTGAAGTAGGGCAGGTCAGAAAAAATGCACATATATATTTCAAGACATGACCCCAGCAGCCATTCAAACTGCTCTTTGGCTGTTTAGGTAAATTGTACCCTAGCAACCAGATAGCTGCTGAAATTCCAAACTGAAAAGCTGGTGAACAAAAAGTAAAATATTAAAAGACCACAAATAAATAAAATGAGTACCAACTGCAAATTGCCTCTGAATATTACACTCTACATCATACTAAAAGTTAACCTAAGGCAAATAACTCCTAAGAATAGGGAATATTTCCTAAGTTTGAGTGACCTGGAAGAGTAAATATCAATTCTGAGAAGGTAGAAATGGTTAAGTGGGCAGGAGATAGAGAGCATAGGTAGTGACAAACTCAGGAGATCTACTGGGGCTTGGGAGGGGTTAGTATAAGAGTTTTAGGTGTAATGACCTCTGCTGAAGCTGGAAGAAATGAGATTTCACCATCAGCAGAGGAAATAAATAGGCAGCAAAGCCAACTGGCTTGTTCTTGCTTTTGGCCATTGTTTAGTAAGGGGTACAGACATGTTACAGGGAGGTAATAGCATCAGCTATTATTCTCTTGGACAACAACTGTGTGAACTACATACCCTAGACTTTTAGGCTGCTAAATAGGCTGTGTTGGGGTTTATGTTGGGGTTCAGGTGGTTTAGCCCCTAGCTCATAGCTAGGAAGGTGCTGTGCTAAGCTAAGAAAGGGGCGCCTAATATATATATATATATATATATATATATATACAAAGAAAGAAAGAAGGAAGCAAAGAGAGAATGTGACAAGGCTTGTATAAAGATATACAAATAAAATAATATACACATACAAGGTAATTGGGGAGTAACACAAAGGAACAAGGGAAAATGTGAGTGAAGGTGAGGAGAATGAGATTCCATGGGCATTTTATTTTCAGACCCCCCCCCCCAGCGGTTATATACTCCATATCATGTGCAGAATGAGCAAGTGCTATGATCTCTCAACATGGAACTCACCTTTCAAAGATTTACCGTTAATCTTCCATGTGACCTTAGGTTTGGGTTTCCCTCCGACTTCACAGTGCAGTATAATATCCTCACCCGGTGCATAGATTCCATCCTCTGGTTTATTAATCCAGTAAGGGGCAGCTGGGAAAAGAGGGGCAAAATTCCTTTAAGTGTGAAACATATAAACATGAAATGATGGAGGATCATTTAGCTTTGAGTTGGAGTTCATGTCCCTCAAGAAAATCTGCTTGGCTGTGCTTGTCAGCCCCAGTACCAGGTAGCCACCATGGCCTTCATCTTTAGCTATGAGCGTGTCAATGATCAGGCTTCTGCACACCGCTAGCTTAAAAATGGACTTTTGGGAGCCCAACAGCAGCAAGTTTCCTCTATATCTCATAGGCTATGGGCAGTAACCAGATATTTGTTTTAAAGTTTGTGATTGGGTGATATTTCTAATGCAACAAACATTGCACCATTTATACTCCTCCTGTGCTCTAGTAGCCATTTTTCCCAGTTGGGGCCACCATCAGAAATCTTGGAGCCCCATGCAACTAAATGTCTGAATAGAACTAATTACAGTGGTTTGGCAAAGGGGTTTACATTAAGCAGGTACAGGGGCAGATATTGTGCCCCATACCTCATGGCCAAGTGCATCCCATACATGCCATGTACTAGCAATGATTGATATCAGTCCCCGTCACTCACACTCAACAACCACTGTGAAGGTATGGCTGGAGCTGCCCTGGGTGTTCTTGGCAATGCACTGATAGTCCCCATCATCCTCATCTTGCACCTTGTCAATGTGAAGGGTCTTCTTAAAGTCATCAAATTGAATGCGCTCATTGTAAGTGGAGCCAAGGAGGGGAATCCACTCAATCTCTGGGGTAGGGCTGCCAGGAAAGTAGAAGAAAGAATAATCTGTATGAAATCACATTTTATATATATATTATAATATAAAGTTAATCCCTTTATTATGGGAGATGTATTATATAAACCCTAAACCCTCATTGCATAGTTACAGCATGCCAGCTCATTCCCTTTAAAACCAGATACCAAATTCCCATGATGCATGACAAATTCACAGCGCCCAAATTGGCAGCTTAAATCTACCCCTGTATGGCCAACTTTAGAGAAGGGCAGTAGAAGAATGGTGGTACTTGGTTTACACTTTCCCCTGCATTGGGAAGTGTAAATATCCCTTGCGCCCTGGTCAATACATTGGGAGTATGTTCAGCTGATTCCCCTCTTCAATTGATGGTACATAAGCCTCTCTAAGAATAAAGCGGCTACCAAGCCTGTATATGGGCACACATGCTATTAATGTGTCCATGAACCCTGAAAAACCAAGCAAAGTTAGACTTACAGTCCTTCAGCTATGCACTCCAGCTGCAAAGGTTGGTCCCTTAATGCCAGAACAGTGCTCATGGAGCCCTCGGGTAACATCATTTCTGGTTTTCGAAATTTCACAGAATTTGCTGTCAAGAAAAAAATGGAATATTAAAGTCAGGCAGAATATCTCAACACAGACCTTCCCCTGCAGAACATTGCAGCGTTACTCTTCCTCAGAACATCTCAACACCATTCTTTACCTACTGAACATCTCCCTTTGCAGCATGTCTCACATACACTGTACTTACTGGGTCTGACTTTGATAGATATCGCCTCCTTCTGCACAATGGTACGGGCACCAACAAACTGGGCGTGACAGATGTAGTCAGGATGTTCATCTTGCTTTTGTACATTGGAGAAATACAGATTCCCATTCACACCCATTGACACCCGCTCATCCTGTGTGATGTGCAACAAATCTACAGAAAGAAGAAGACAAAACTGCTTTAACTTCAGACCCCACCCTTCTCTCTTTGACATTATAAAAAAAAATGGTTTGCTGTGATTGTTTTTTCTGTGTTACTAAAGGTGGGCCAATATCTGGCAGAAAATCATCAAGATATCTATTGAGCAGGTTGGAAAATCTTGTTGGATCCTTACAGGTCTGCACAGGTCTTCACTATGATCCAACCTAGTGAAACAAGGTGATTAGTGATGGGCGAAATGTTTCGCCAGGCATGGATTCGCGGCGAATTTCCGCGTTTTGCCATTGGCGGATTGTTTCACGAAACGGATGAAAAAATTCGCCGCAGAAAAATTCGCCATGCGTCCAAAAATTGTCGCGGGCGTCAAAAGAATAGCCGCAGGCGACAAACTAATAGCCTCGCAACTAAATAATAGCCGCGAGCGTCGAATTAATAGCCGCGGGCGACGAAATAATAGCTGCGAGCGACAAAATAATAGGTGCGCGACGAAATGATAGCCGCGAGCGACAAAAGAATAGCCGCGGGCGACACATTTTTTTTGACGCGCAACATTTTCGCTGTTTCCCGAATTTTCCACTGTTTTGCGAATCTTTTGAAAGATTCGCACATTTTTCAGCGAAGCGAAACGGGACAGATTTGCTCATCACTACATACCGTGTATGCCCAGCTTCAGACTACAGGAAGGTTTATCAGGATAAGGAGAAGGCAATATCACTGTGCATTTAATATGTCGGCTTTTCACTTACTGCTGTTCATCCAGATAACTCGTGGGGGCACTGCGCTTTTAGGTGGGTTACATGGTAATATTAGCGAGGCTCCCTCTTCAATATCAAGAGGGCGGATCAGTTCTTTTTGCCATTTTGGGGTGCCTTAAGAGAAAAAAGGAGAATATTTTGTTAAGCGTGTGTTTGTAGATATTCTGGCAAACTAAAAACATAAGTAGTTAGCAATGCAGTCAGTATGATATAAGGCACTATGTTCTGCTAAAAGAAATATTTATTCTATGGTAGCTTTAAATTCTAATCACATCTGTCAGTCTTTGTACCTGTTTGTTGCATGCAGGTATCTGTCTTCTAATCTGTGCTGCGATTAAACGGCTGGATGGCTCGTTAGTAATAATCTATTCCCAGGGCAATATACAGTATGTAACATAGCAACATAGTAGATGGTTTACAGATCAGATATAAAATTAAAACGTACAAAAAATGACAGGTGGGTCGCTAAAGACTTGTGCAAAGGGAGTCATTTCTAAGTTCTGCAAGCTCTAGCTTCTCCATTGTTACAGTTCCTTTTAGAAAGAAATTAGAAAAAGCATTCAAGGTGCAAGTTGGTTTTTCATTTCCCTAAGTAGGCAATAAGAATGAGCCTAGGTACACCTTCTGGTACATTGGTAGTACTCTATAGTTGAGATAACTCCTCTGTGCTAGTTTGCAACTTCTCAGGAGTTTCAGTCAGATAATTTATACACTTTGGTAATAGGTGGCTATGGTGGACTGTCCTCCCTGGCAGGCTGATCTCACCAGTTTCATATAATTCTGGGGTATGTGTATACTGGTTGGAATTCTCTGATCGATATCTATGTACCATAGATGGTTTGACAATGAGGTGGGTTTGAAAATGTCATCTGACGACGTCCCATGTTGGTTGGTGCATCAGTGGATAAAGAAGTGAAGAGGAGCCACAGCTGTTATGATCATCTGGGCCATCAGCTTGAATAACTGGTACATCGCATTTTTCAGACCAATCATAGAGGATCACCCCATGTATGCGTGTCTTTACACTAAAGTGCAATCATTCACAGTGCCATGCTCACTTGAATCCCTCATAGGCTCCCTCATCCATCTAACATATAGAGCATGTTGGTATGGAGAGTAGAATTGCTGCCTTACACTCCCTGTGTGGAGGTTTCCCTGTATTTGGGTGGGGTTCTTCCGTGTACCCCAGTTTTCACCCCCTCTCCAAAAAAACTAAAGGAGGATAACTGGCTCCTGGATGTGCTTTAATACCCAGTGGGTGAGCTTCAGCCTAGTGGGGTTCATGCAAATGGGAATTTTAAGAGTTTCCCAAATTCTTTCTTCTTGGCTCATAATTAAGCAGGGTATCTCCTCAACCAAAATGCTATTCTTGTGGATTGACCCAAGTGTGTGAGTGCCTGTGTCAGGGATATTAATTGTAAAACCAGTGTGAATGGCTGAACATTCTCTGTTTGTCAGCTCTGTGAGAGGATAAAGAGCAAAATGGATTCTCTGGCTTCTTCTATCTTACATCAACCTCCCTATGTCCTACTTCTCCTTCACTTTTCACAGGCTTTCAACTATGTTTATACAATACCCCTCCTTAAAAGAATTCTTATTAAACATGTTTTCCTACACGTTCTACCAGAAGGGGGTTATATTATTAGAGAGGGTGGCTACCTGCAGCGCATATACAATTTAATTTCCTGCTTGACATCATTAATTCACCATGGTTGCTGGGAAACAGCTTCCATGGAAACAGCACACAGTTAGAAAGGTAGTATTAATACAGGAATCCTACACAGTGTGTTCCCCGTGAAGGTCAGAAAACCAGTTTAAAGGCAAACCCAAAGTATAGGAACATGTTTACAGCAAAGCAGAACAGATGCAGAAAAAAAACAATCATTAAGTGGTTCCAAGCCCCTTTGAGGTCCATCATTTGGTCAAGATCATGGCCATTCAATCACAGTTCTAAGAATAGCTAAAACGGCAAATCAGTGTTCACCCCAAATCTTATTCTTGATGATCCTCAAGTTGTAATAATGTTCCTATTGGCACATTAACAATGATATTATCCCCTATAAAATCTAAATCTTATATGTTTATCAGTTTCTTAGTCAACTGACATTCATACAAAAGAATCACGGTCAAAGGTGGGCACCAGGTAACGTTATAGTGGACACTTACTCTCAGTGATAACATGGATCTCGTGTGAGATGGCTGTGCCCAGATCATTGGTGGCATAGCACCGGTATTTGCCCTGGAAATCCTTCATTGAGTTCCCGTTGCCAGAAATGTTTAAGGTTCCTGAATCTTTCTTGCGACTGACTCTTGGGTCATTATCTGGCTGAAACGTTTCCCCATCCTTTTTCCAGGTATATCTGCAATGAAGTAAAAAGTAAGCCATACAGGTGCTGTCAAATGGAAGTACCCGACCAGTGTTAAATATACCCATGTCTAACCCAGACTTTAGCAATGCAGGGCCCACATTTAGTGAAGGCATTATATTACGGTCTTTGACTGACATCTGGTGGTAGTCAATGCACTCTATCGTTACAGACTAATCCTAAATGTAAACAAAGGCTTTTTGAATTAAGAAAGATGAAAGGAATTCGATCTGTATTGTAAGCAATTCTATGGGTATTGTAAGATTAATTTGATGTGAGCCCCAAATACATCTAGATCTAGCAACAGGTCTACCACCTCAGTTGTTACAGTGCCACAAAGCCTGTAACTGAGTTACACTAAAACAGAATAGATAGGGGGTAATGTAGGGTTAATGTGCCCCTATGACTTTAAACCCTATCTTTCCTTTTCTCCTTGTTACTGGGCAAGGATTGATGTAACTATTTGGTATTATAATATACCATATTATTGGCCCAAGGCTAGACCACACCCTACCACACTTTAATATAGTGTTAGGAAAGGGGTGGTTCTTCCTTCTTGGCCTGCAGCATCTGACCAGGGTGTCTCTAGGAAGCCTGGGATTCACACGGCCCAGAAGGTTAGGCCCTAAGGGACAAATACCCTTATAGAAGTCTGGGAGCAGGGACCTCCATGAACGAGGGAACAGCAAGCGCAGAATATCTCCTGTTATAGCACGTTTAGAAAGAGCAATTTAGTAAGAGCATTTTCTGGATCCAAATAGGAATTTAGAGGATTATTCTCCTTTACAAGCTCTGCAGCCTTATTGTAGGGACCACAGTTAAGACACAGGTATCAGGCTAGTGCTTATCCCTCAACCACTGTCGGCTGTTTGGGATCCAGTCCAATAAGTCGACATCCTAAGGACAAAAGACTATTTCCCAATACTATCCACAGTGGTGCAGAACTGTTCCATATCTATTGTACCATCTATTGAGTCTGCCTTGCTTTAACACCTCATGTGCTGTGAGTATAATTGCTGAACCCCGCTATACCATCTTTGTGTGCATAAATAAACCAGTTGTTAATTAGTTCATCAAGAGCTTGTGGTGTCCATTTGCTTATTTGCTGCATTTCACACTTACACATTGCAGTGGGAGGTGTAGTTAAACAACACCCTCCATATAGTAACTTTCTTTTAGCAAAGGCCCATCCTGCTGAAGAGGAGTCTGATGTACCCCCATTCTCTACCCATAACTGGAATTTGTCAATTTTAGCCAAAAAGGTGTTACAGTAATAAATGGTCTTAAGTTAGCTGTTTGTCTATTAACCCATGGCAACCAATCAGCACATGGAATTTACTGGTCAGCTGTTTAAAAACAAAAATCTGACTGGTTACTAGGAGTTGCTAAATGTGAGCAAACTTAAAGGTGGCTATACACGGTAAGATCGTTTGGCGAGGTCACAAAATGAGCGGATCTTTTCCTGATATGCCCACCTAATGGGAGAATGCAGCTGGGGAGGGGCATTTCTTAAAACTATAGAAGAAGCAGAGATCTCTCCTTTCTAAACTAAATATGATTGAGAGGGCTGCCTTTGGAAACCATGGGCACCATACACGCACCTAGTCATGTCCGGTTATGCACAAAAACAGCTTCAATACACCACACAAGACTAAGACTGGCAATTTGTGAATTCTGAGAGTCTGCTGAAAGATGCCATAGACAATCACTATTTATTGGGCCTGTGGGAGCTGTATGGTATTGGTCTTGGTGTACTTGAAATACCAGGGCATATTCTGTACTCCAGTCTGGACCTGCCCGGGATCTACCCCTTTGTAGCAGTCTGCCTCTTGCAGTGACTCTTATTATAGATCTTTGCCCTTTGGTATTGTAGTGTTCTAAGTCTAATGGACCTCTCCCCAGTTCTGGTGTAATATTTGGTTCTATATGCTGATATAGAGATATCAGTCATATAATATTGGTGTATCTTCATAGTAGACTTTGTATGAGGTTGTTGAAGGTTTCAACACCAACAAGTATCTCATACCCAGAACCCAAGAGTCTCAACTCAATTCAGCTAGAGAGGTACAGTACTTTAATCGCACTGTGATGTATTGGGTTGGTTGGCTTCTACCTAAATGGGGGTTCTTAACTGTTATACAATATATCTCCATTGTTTCCCAAAAGCTCACTCTGACAGAAATCAAATCTCTCCTTCCTATACAAAAGGATTCCATTTACTTGACACAAGCGCAACTTACTTTGCCTTGGCGTTTCTCTTGGCTTCACACTTGAGCACAATGTCATCATTGGGGTACAACACATACTTTTCTGGGGACTGCTCAGTAATCACAGGTGGATACATGACTGTGAAAAGACAAAACAACACCTCAGTAACAAGGTAGGAAATAATGAACAAAATGTTCCCAATAGGTATACAATGCTGAAGATTCCATCTTTATAAATATAACCTTTAGTTACCAAATTCCACTTATGTAAGAAAGCATTTTAATACCTGTGCTCAACCAGGAAGATCTTTAAATCCTAAAAAAATATAAATGGGCAATAGGTCTTGTTTCAATTTGTTTCAACAGGCCATCTTGGTTGGGAGATTAAAGAATGTCACTGCTTGGCCCTGTGACTTCAAGGTCAAGTGCCTTTTCTCCATACATTATTCCATTATATTTAAGGTAGGTATGTATGTATGTATGTATGTATGTATAACTTTATTTATAAAGCGCTACTTATGTACGCAGCGCTGTACAGTAGAATACATTAATATAAACAGGGGTATTAAAATAGATAAATACAAAGTATTACAATAAGCACAAATAAATAAAAGATACAATTGTAATAAGTTAAGAGTCAAAGACACAAGAGGATGGAGGTCCCTGCCCCGTAGAGCTTACAATCTATATATGTAATAGGTAAGGTATATTTAAGCAAGTTTCTGCACAATAAAGGCAACATAGTCACTTACTTTCTTGCATTACATCTGTAGATCCCAGCAAGGGCAGCCAAGAAAGAGGGAGGGAAGGAGAAAGAGAGAGAGTGTTAGAAGAGCAAGCCAAAGACTTAAAGAACTAAGAAGATACCTAGCAGAATAAAGAAGGTGGTTATAAAGCTTCAAATAGGTTGACGTTTGGGATTATAAAGAAGCCCCTCAGAAGAATATATATAATATTAATTTAAGCCTAAGAAAGAATATTGTCAGCAACATGTAATACTGGCCTTCCAGAGCACCATAGCATCTCCCAGTGGGCCCCAGCCAGGGAGAATTCCTATTTTACAATGTGTTAGACCAGTCCAACAATAAATACAGACACAAACTATATATTTTTAAATAATCATATTATACAGCATATACAGTATATCAGTTATGTGACCTTAATTGCTTCATGACAGTAATGTCACTTAGCAAATAAGCAGGCAGGTTCTTTTAAGCAATGTCCATGCAAGATCCAATCAGAGCACGGTGGCTCGGGAGATAATGGTGGCACCAGTGGCACTGTCAGACATAGAGCAGTTAGTTGGTTGAATTATTTAAGCAAGCAAACAATTACATTATACTGATTCTATATTATTACAGATGTGTCCAGACTTCTGCTCACAGCACAGCACTTACTCCATGTTACTAGGATTGAATGACTGCTAAAAGGGAGTCTTTGGGTTAGCAAAGTTGCTAGTAGCCTAAAGAAACTTTGTGAATTGATGTAAAATAAATACTATGACTAGAACGTAAAGCAGCCAAGCCACGCAGTCACGCATTTGGGTTAGGTTAATTTACTAATACCCTGAATACAAGAGCCCAAAGTGTCCAAACCATGAGCCATGTAGAGCCTATATGCTTTGTGCACACTTTGGGCTCTTGCTAATTGTACCCACAGCAAGCAAAACTAAACTGGAAAGTGGGCAAGAGTGCTGTTCCAGGATAATCAAAGTGCTGATATCAGAATGTACTCACAGAAAAAACCCAACAAAACAAATTGGGAGAAGTGCTCTGAGGTTAAACGGGAAAGAGGGGAAACAAAGGAAAATGACAAGAGGAATTGTGGCATATTTCCTAATGTGATTCTGGGCACACTGTGAAGTGTGGAGGGCACTGTCTCCTTCTTGTGTTTGCCAAATAAATTCAGCTCCATCAATTAAGTAATTTAGCAATTCAAAGAGAGGGAGGGAAATAGAACATAATTGAGAGTCATGTTGTTCTTTCAGCTAATTGAAGACAGTGAAAGCATGACGGAATTGTGTGCCTGGCGTGACCCTGAGTTGTATCTCATTGCTTCACATACGGGGGTCTCAGCTGATATTCCATTAAGGTGGCGCCGTGCCCTACAATGTGACTGGAGTTTCACTGTACACCAGACACCTATGGTCATGATTCTGACCGACACTTCTAGAGTTCATTTACAAAGGATGTACAGTGTATGGAACTGGCTAATTGCCATGCCAAAGGGCATGGGTGGCCAACATAGGTACCAAGGAGTTGTAACCACATAAGTACCCCCAGAGGATCCACAAACCTGCCTGTGCAAGTAGCTGGGTATATACGAACTTGCATTGTTTTATCTTATCATGAGAAGGCTGGTTCTGCCAGGAAAATTAGCAGTACATGGCATTCCCATGGCTCACACGTGGACAGGATGGTGCTGGGCATTCAGGGAAAAATAATGCCACAACTAGAAAAATGGGTTGATAGATCAACACAGATCAAACATTCCAAATTACTTTTTAAAACTCAGAAACGTTGTAGGAACAATCCCTTCTTTCATTGGCAATTACTATACTAACGCTGCCTCATCCCATAATGTTCCCACAGATTAAACCCCCGTTTGACTCTAGCTGTGTCCAAAACAATAAAGGAATGCTATACTTGTGGGACTACGGTAGGTGCAAAATACAAACAAATACCAGCACCCCCAGCTACCTAGACAAAGGCGTAACCAAAAAGAGCAGACATGCTGGAGGGCAAAGGAGAGGTTTATATACAGCAGTGATCCCCAACCAGTGGCTCGGGGGCAACATGTTGCTCACCAACCCCTTGGATGTTGCCCCCAAACCAGGTAGTTATTTTTGAATTCCTGACTTGGGGGCAAGTTTTGGTTGTATAAAAACAAGATTTCCTACCAAATAAAGCCCCTGTAAGCTGATAGGGTGCATAGAGGCCCCTAATAGCCAATCACAGCCCTTATTTGGCTCCTCCATGAACTTTTATGGTGCTTGTGTTGCTCCCCAAGTCTTTTTACATTTGTCAGTGGCTCACGAGTAAGAAAGGTTGGGGACCCCTGATATACAGTATACAGTATGTAAAACCAAATCAAGATCTTGGGGGGTGAGGTGTAAAGAAGATTTGGTTGTTGGGCCGGCTAAGCTTTTGCCCCCTTTTGCTGTATATGCCAGCCAGTACACAGAAGAACTCCTAGACGTTATCCATCCTAATACACTCTGCTTAATGTAAAAGCATGTTTTATCAATAATGTCTGGACTCTGTCAAGATGGACAAATCTCCCCATCAGTTAAACTGCCAGAGAACAGCAATGCATTAGGCAGGAAAGGGAATGTTCATTAGCATGGAAACCAAGGCTAGCAAAGACAAAGAAGAAAGAAAACCATCATGTGATCTTCATGCTGGGGGCAAACTACCCACCCAGATAATGATTAAGAGGAAGCTATGGCTAACAATGCAGAGAAGGCGCCCACCATACATGATGAACAACACAGCTACCCAAAGATAAATCAAACAGTACAGTAACAGCAGATTCCACTTCATGGCCATTAACCCCATGGAGAGCTCTGCAGATGGATACCTGGTTTGCAGGTGATAAATACAGTGATCATTAATTGGTGGTTCGGCATTCTTTTCAGTCGGCTTTAGACAGTTACAGTAAGAAAAAGGGGTTACTGTGTTAACAACAAGCACAATGCTTTGTTCTGCTTCTGGCATGGGCACCAGCACCTCCTATTTCATCTTGGAGTCTGTAATTAGTACGGATTAATTACCCTTAAAAAAAGACATAGTTGAGTGATATTCCACAAAATATGTGCAGTTTAAACAAAAGTGCTGTGATAAGGGCTCTTCAGGGAACTGCAGAGCTAAGCGTAGCCACAAGGGCTGCTGTGCTGCTCAAGCATATGGAAATGACTGCAGCATGGCAGCTTCCTTTCATAAATACAGAGGTAATGTCCCATGTGCTTGATTTGCCATGTTTTGCCCCTTATAGATTTACTAAAGGCAAAAGAGGTAGAAACACACATCTTTAAACTATAATCACTTGCCACGGGTACTCCTAGCTATTTATGACATGAGTACTCTTATATTATACCCCTTTACCTACATGAGTACTCCTATACCTAACCTATAGACACATAAGTACTCCTATACCTAACCATATACCTACATGAGTACTCCTATACATACTCTCTGGCCATTAGCAGACAGTCCAAAATACAGTCCATTGACCCCACCTCAGATTCATCTCAGATCAGTTGTACTGAAACCTTGCAATGGGATATAGTAGCTTGAATGGGATTCATAATTAAGAGTTCAGCCTGAATCTGTTCTTCATTTCAAGCCCACTATGGAAGTTCAATCGTAGATCAGGACCCCCTAATCTCATAACAAGGTTACAATATAGGAAAATATTTATGTATTAGCCATGATCTCAAGAATATCTCTAGGCGGGTATCAGATACATTTTCACTATTTCCATCAATTCCTTTAAGCTAGATACCGTCAAGTAGATTCTAGTCCCTACAGTGTCTCAGCAATATAAGGTGCTGTGATGCATTGACTTGAAGAAAGGGTTAAGTTTGGCTCCAACCCCCCTTTATGTGTCAATGATTAAAAGCAACTGATGATAAATAGGGGCAGGGTGGCCTTGTCTCTGCAATAAATTGTCACTATCAATAAGGGGATCTTGGACTCTTTCTCCATTCATACAGACTGACCCCTGTCCACTTGAGTGCTGACCTCCTAAACCACTTCACAGCCCCCTTCCGTTGTCCTCTATTCCCGATTTGCTGCCACAAATACGAAAGTGTGTTCTAAGGTGTTTGAATATTAGATATGAAATTAATCCATCTCACAATATATAGATTCTCATTGCTCTTGGGCATAGCAAGTAATCCTCAGAGGTATGGGCCAGTGATAGCTAGCACTGTTAGTAGTACCCAGAACCTTGAACTGTGTATTCAAACCATTAACAAGACCCTCCAGTTGAAATTAAATACTGCCTCACTTAATGCATGAAGCTCCCACCCTGTATTGTGTCTCATACAACTGGGGGGGGGGGGGGGGGGGATGAGTCACACCTCTAAATGGCACTGACGTCCTCTATGCATTTCTATGACCTTGCAAAGCAAATGCTGCCTCTTATTTATAATTCAGCAGGGATGGAGGAGTCAGAATGGAGTCAGAATGTCTTAACTCTTAAAGGCATACTCTATAGCTGTTGTCTAACATTTTTCAGTTCAAGCCCACCTTGCAGGGCCAACCATTGGCCAGGCCCCCCTTGAGCTCATAACAAGATGATAGATCTGATTATGTATGGCAGCAAGTGCAACTCTCATTCTAAGTGACCATATTTATGAGACCCAATAGGCATTCACCCCAAAAGGCCTTCAGGCTGAGCTGCCCTTTAAACCAGTGTTTCAAGCTCCTCCAGGGGGTTAGACCCAAAGTTTGGGAACCACTGATATATAAGGGTCAGTTCTAGTCTACAGTAACTATATGGGTGCTGCATTCAGTGAATGGAAGAATATTCCTGCCCTACATTTAGGTATTTATACTTCTTCCATGGCTTTTTTTGCCTCAGTTGTGAGGTCCCTCACTCCCCAGTACAGCAAACTCCCCCCCCCCCATGCTTTACCTAGCGGCCATGATCAGGGGGAGGTTAGGGGGGCACCTATAGTGTCAGACAGGGAGCAGGTCTGGGTCGGTGGGGTCCACCAGTTTCATTCCAGGTGTCCTGCCAGCCCAGTCCAACCCTGCACCCACCCTAAACCCCTCTTTCCAACAGCACCGATACAGAGTGCCTATGTCAAGTACATAAGTACATAGGGCCATTAGGTGCAAAGCAATAATGTATTCTTCCAGGCTGATGATAATGCAATCACATGCTGTATTTCATATGTCAGTGTGCCTTTCAGAATGTTCCATTAGCTATATATTATCTTTCCAAAGTCAATAAAAAGCTGTATAATTATTTTAATGCATCGGTCTGCGCATACCCAGAGCGTTTAGAACGAGTGCCAGGAATATAATGGCATCATTCATGTCTACTTCCATCCACTGACACTCCTATATCATCTCAGAAATGGACTGTGTATTAAATAGAAATCCAAGAGGATACTGGGTATATATACAGTCTTTAGTGGTAGTTTACCTTTAATTATTATTAACTTTTAGTATTGTGCATGCAGCAATATTCTAGTATAGGGCCTGCATTCCCCTATATACCTACACCATAAACTCAAAAAATCTTATATCTTTTCTCTTATATCTATTGAAAGTGACAATATAACCCCAGCTGCACAGTATCAGAATACTTCACCTTCAAGGTTTAGAAACTATAATTAAAGTGGAACACAACCCCCTCTTTTCTGCACAATAAAAGAAAATGGAATTTTAAGCAACTTTTCAGTATACTGTACATTCAATAAACATCTGGAGATTTAAAAGTTATTTTTATGTATTTGTCCCTTTCTGTTGTCTGCACTGCCTGAACAATGTAGCAGAAGAGTCAGAACCAGCAGTGCAGTAAGGGCAATTACAGCAATTACATTTACATGGAGTCTTGTACTTGCCCTGGCCCAGTCACCCAGCTAATAATACGGATACGTGCAGAAGCAGCCAGTGATACAGAGGATCTCTCTAACCACCTGGAATAGGAAAGGACAAGGACCCCACCAGAATTTTTATCCCCAGTTATGATTTTTTAAGTGAACAGAATGCAGGAAACCTTATCCACCAGTGCAATGGTCCTCCATAGCCCCTGTGCCTACCAATGCACAAAAGACTGTAATCTGTTTGGCAGCAGGGGGGTAATATCCATGGTATTACAGAAATATCCAATTTAATACGTCTTAATAAGTAGGATTTATCTCTTACTACATTTGCTTAAATTGACATTAATCCATTCATTGCATATCTACATTCATGCTTATTAGTGGGAACTGGTACAATCTATACACAGCATTATACAAATCATCCTCCAACTAACGACAGGCAGCTGCTACCATTATGGCTACTTCAAAATAAAGGGGAAGGCCACCTAAATATTGTATATAATATTATGCTTAACTCAACTTTGTCAGTGGTTGTGATTGGGAGCACTGTCTGGCTGCTTAATCTCTGCATCACTGGTTCTGCTTCCTGAAGCAATGTAGCGGAAGCCAGTATATTTACAGAGATGGAGGGAAAATTGACTTCTGCTTTGTTTAAAGAGTCAGAACCACAGAACAGAAAGAGATTGTGATTAAAAGCCCTGTTTGTGTCCATAGGCTTTTAATCACAATTGATTCTAACAAATGAAAATGTGTAATGATGACTGTATATTAGAAAGTTGCTTATAATTACATATTCTTTCAGTATGCAAAGTATCAGTTATTGGGTGAAGTTCGCCTTTAAAAAGATTGTTAGGGTAAATCCTTAGCAATTTAACCCCTATCAAAGATTGCAAAGAAGAAACAGACAAAGTATAAAAAGGTAACATAGCGATGCAAAGCATAAGTGAGCACAACATTCTCTGTAACAGTGCCGGAACTCTATCTGCATCTAATCATAGTTATGGGAGAGGGAGCTTCCATGCTGCTTGCTCTAATTGAGGCTTTTTTCTGTGAACAGAGCAGCAGCATTGCCAAAAAGGGTGCTGTTACCCTTGATTGCATGTTATAAAAAAATGAAAGCTATTTGCCAGCTTGTTGCTATGGGTTACTGTACTAATGGCATTTAAATAGTATTGAAGTAAATGGCAGTATGTCTGCCCTTAGCTCCCCTTTAGTCGTCTAGCTGTACTGCATGTCTGGGGGGTGGGGTTAAATCAGTACCTGCCCTATGTGCTGAAATAATCCAGTGCTGTACAGCAGCCTCCATGCCTGGTGCCCACCAGCTGCCCTTGGTGCTGAATCCTGCGGGAGTGGCATGTTCTCTCCCATAGACTCACAGTGCTTCAATGTGGAACTTTACAAAACCCTTTTTAATTAAAGACCAGGAAGAGGACCTTAAAGTGATACTGACACTAAAAAACTACTTACTATTTGGCTGACTGCACACTTCTGCTCCAAGATTGGGGAGGGGGGGGGTCAGAATGTTGATCTACCCCAACATTTACTTTAATGAGGCAGTGATAGGGTGGCCTGGGAACATCTTGGTACCCCTGCATCAGAGTAAGTTTGGGGTCTCTGTGCCAATATATTCTACTAAGGGGGGGGGGGTTACTATGCTATTATATGCAGAGGGTTCCAATGCATATATAAAATGGGATGTTGTGTCAGTGGAGGGGTAGTGTAGCTACAACAATTGGTGCCTTACTGGGGGGACACTAAATAAAGTTTCTAGTGGGAGGGGGCACTGTATCTGAAATAAAGAAAACAAAAAGTTGGTTCTTCTGTATTTGATACAACAGTTTCCCTTTAGTGTTGCATCAGTCTGGTCCTTAATCGCATGGGTGGGGGGCTTTACGCAGTGATGAAAAGAAGCAGAAAATGAAATCCTATTACTCACATCCTTTAGGCAGCTGGAAGGCCTCCATGTGGCTGCAGAGTAAAGAGACAAGCACTGTCCCCAGAAGGCAAGGTCCCGATCCCAGAGGCATGGCGGCGGCACAGTCTCTCAGGTAAATCAGGGAAATGAAGTAAATGGGAATCCACCTTGTATAGAAACAGATTGGGAGATAAAGAGAGAAAGTCAGGCGTGAGTGACAGGAATGAGTCCCCGCTGCATTAACCCACCTTCCCCCATTAGCAGAAAAGCTTCACACACATTAGTGACAGGAGGAGGAGGGAACAGAATAAAGGGTGTCATGTGAAATTTGGTATTTTAACTCCTGTGCGACCGTGCTGTCATATAGAATTAAATAATAGATTTGGCTTTCCGTCTAAATATTCGGAAAGGATTTTTTAATGTGAGAGCTGTGAAGTTATGGAATTCTCTCCCTGAAGAGAACTGGGAAAGGTGATGTACCGTGTTAGCCAGTCAAAAATGTTTACAGGGTAACCCTTTTGAAATAAAAAATAACGAAAGTGGTATAAAGGTGATACCTTTATTGGCTAACTAAGATAATCATAGCAAGCTTTCAGAACATTCTAGCTCTTAGTACAAGTTGATCCAGGGACTGGTCCAATTGCCATCTTGGAGTCAGGAAGGAATTTTTTTTCCCTCTGCAGCAAATTAGAGAGGCTTCAGATGGGTTTTTTGCCTCCTCTGGATCAACTATAACTGCTATCCCACAGCCACAGTCCCTTTCCAGAGGCTATTATCCCACTGCTACTATAGGCACCATCTCTCCCTACTATACCTGCTATCCCACAGCCCCAGTCCCTTCCCAGAGGCTATTATCCCCCCACTGCTACTATAGGCACCATCTCTCCCTACTATACCTGCTATCCCACAGCCACAGTCCCTTCCCAGAGGCTATTATCCCCCCACTGCTACTATAGGCACCATCTCTCCCTACTATACCTGCTATCCCACAGCCCCAGTCCCTTCCCAGAGGCTATTATCCCCCCACTGCTACTATAGGCACCATCTCTCCCTACTATACCTGCTATCCCACAGCCCCAGTCCCTTCCCAGAGGCTATTATCCCCCCACTGCTACTATAGGCACCATCTCTCCCTACTATACCTGCTATCCCACAGCCACAGTCCCTTCCCAGAGGCTATTATCCCCCCACTGCTACTATAGGCACCATCTCTCCCTACTATACCTGCTATCCCACAGCCACAGTCCCTTCCCAGAGGCTATTATCCCCCCACTGCTACTATAGGCACCATCTCTCCCTACTATACCTGCTATCCCACAGCCACAGTCCCTTCCCAGAAGCTATTATCCCCCCACTGCTACTATAGGCACCATCTCTCCCTACTATACCTGCTATCCCACAGCCACAGTCCCTTCCCAGAGGCTTTTATCCCCCCACTGCTACTATAGGCACCATCTCTCCCTACTATACCTGCTATCCCACAGCCACAGTCCCTTCCCAGAAGCTATTATCCCCCCACTGCTACTATAGGCACCATCTCTCCCTACTATACCTGCTATCCCACAGCCACAGTCCCTTCCCAGAGGCTATTATCCCCCCACTGCTACTATAGGCACCATCTCTCCCTACTATACCTGCTATCCCACAGCCACAGTCCCTTCCCAGAGGCTATTATCCCCCCACTGCTACTATAGGCACCATCTCTCCCTACTATACCTGCTATCCCACAGCCACAGTCCCTTCCCAGAGGCTATTATCCCACGGCTACTATAGGCACCATCTCTCCCTACTATACCTGCTATCCCACAGCCACAGTCCCTTCCCAGAGGCTATTATCCCCCCACTGCTACTATAGGCACCATCTCTCCCTACTATACCTGCTATCCCACAGCCACAGTCCCTTCCCAGAGGCTATTATCCCACGGCTACTATAGGCACCATCTCTCCCTACTATACCTGCTATCCCACAGCCCCAGTCCCTTCCCAGAGACTATTATTCCCCCACTGCTACTATAGGCACCATCTTTCTCTATAAGTACAGTATATATTGTGATGGTTTTCTCAGATGTGCACCATGAAGGGTATGGAGCTGCCTCCCTTACATAAAGACATCACTCACTGAACCCTCCTCCACAATATCCCAATACATTAGTCTGTGTTACATTTCCACTGAATCACCTAAACTCATGTCTCTGTTCCGGAGTTACATTCGCATTACAAGACAGGAGAATTTTAGGTCTAGGAGACTTAATTGATAGCAAAAGAAAAGCTGCAGAGCCAGTGCTGTAACAAGCAGGGATTTAAATAGGAATCATGATGAGAGCAGAATGAAGACATCTTGCCATGAGAGTGCAGTAAGGAATAAGAATTAGGAGAAGAATATGGGGGGAATCAAATAACTAATAGAGATATATGGAGGAGGGGGCCACTAAAGCACCGTCTGCCTCCTTCCCAATCTGTCTGCGCCATGCTAGAGTCTATGAGAGAAAACAGGTCTGTTTAATTATAGAACAAAACAAGTTCCCCTTCTCTAGAGTAATGCATGTCTGGCAGTCAGAGGCAGTCTCTATGGGAGCTGGGACAGGAGGCAGTGGGGCGCAGGGTGCAAGCTGAGATCACCAGACACCACACAGTCAGGCTGCGCTCCATTGTTCATTAGTTTTATTACAAGGTAGCAAACTGTATGTGGGCCCTGGCACAGCACTGGCAAGTCTCTGGCAGCCGCTGAATTGAATTACATTGCTGATACAGAGATCTCATTAACCTCAGCTGCTGTTGTTGATCTTCAATAGTGATGTGCGAATCTGTCCCGTTTCACTTCTCCATAAAATTTGCAAAACGACAAGAAAGTGTGCGAAATGGCAAAAAATCTGCGAAACGCATTTGTCGTGCAACTTTTTTGTTGCCCGTGACTCTTTTTGCGTGACCGCGCCCATTTTTGACGGGGCCGTGATTTTTTTTTGAAGCAGGACAAAGTTTCGCAAAACAATTCGCCAATGGTCAAATGCGGATATTAGCTGTGATTCCATGTCTGCTGAAAAAATCCGCTCATCACTAGTCTTCAACTTCCATCAACGCACAAATGTGTTTTTGAACTACTATTGTTCAACAACTCTAAAAGGGGAAGGAGCCTTATTAGTCACCCTTAAAGCTATTCCTATTGCCCAATCTTCCGACACGCCGCATTAAAGGAAATCTATCCTCTTGCAAGGGTTTGATGAATGTCAGCCAAACTACCTCTTCTGTCAAATGGCAATGGTGCACTAGCAGGTTAGATGAACAGAATGTATTCAGTCTAAATGATCATTTAGTACCATACCAATGGACAGGTGGTGCTGTACATACATTATTTCAGTTCTGTAGGCTACTAGCCAATAACAATTGAGCTGTAGTATAGAATGAAACATACCACCACACTATGGCAAATTTCCTGGTTCCTGCTTCCTGGACATTATTATAATAAAGATTTATTTATAAAGCGCCAACATATTCCGCAGCGCTGTACAATACATTGGTTTCATACATTGGACATACAGAGTAAAATATAAAGCTATCAATAACCAAGAGGTGAAGAGAGCCCTGCCCAAAAGAGCTTACAATCTACATTGGCTGTGCGGACCAGTTAATACCGCAATAATTAAACCAATCACAAGGCGGAATCTTGCCCTGATTGCTGCAGAGAAAGCACAAGTGGAAGAGGCAAAGGTCACTTACATGCATACAATGAAGGGCTAATTTGCACCTCGGCAATAACCCATGGCAACCACACCCAGTTTTTCCTTTTATTATTCTTCCTACAGTGCTAATTACTGCACAGTGTTACTTTAAATATTACTGTAAAGCCCCGTCTAAGTCCCCCAACTCGTGAATTTCTGAGATCTAGATTATGCTCTAGAAATGCTCTACCATCAGTCTATGGAAACCCTGCTTTATACATGCTATTTTCACACTCAAAGAAAGAATAAACTCGTGCAAAATGGTCAGCCCCCTTTAATATGACAAATGCTGCTCTCAGCGAGCTGAATTTATGTCCTTGGCCTCCCTCTGAAAATCCTTCATTCCCGTTGTGTTATTTAATGTGGATATTTCGAGAAAGACATCCTATGGCCATCGATTGGCTGACCCACTCTCTGCACCATAAACACACATAAGGGGAAGCCAATCTTACACTCCTAACAGCCACTGATAATGGGGGGGATTCCCTGCTGGCACCTTGACATCTGCCGCCACTGAGTACCAGAGGGGAGAGCTGGGGAAATGGGTGGGGGAAGGTAAAGATGACTGCACTGTGCTCTCAATAAGCAATTCAATAAGCAATTTTTTGTATCTATTAAACCTTATTTATAGGGAATATTATCATCCTCCTCTATTTATAGAGGGCTGGTATGTTTACTCTGCCTGCCCCAGTGGCCTTATATTTAGGGTCTCTTACTTTTAAAGGAGCCACACATGTGTGTATCTATGTGTCTGTGAGAATGTATACACAAACACTGTATTTATGAGCTGCCAAATAAAATAGGTGTTTTACTCCATAACTTTACTTATTACCTTTCAGTGCCACCCAATGTAGACAGGGCTGTATCTTTAGTCTATGCATATACTGATAGCCCAAAGAGAAGCTACCCCAGCTCTTCTGCTGGATTTAACCACAATCTTGGCAGGGGATGGGAATACATATATATGAACATATTGGAATATCTGTGGACTGGAAGTCACAAAAAGCTTAGCTTATTATTATCCTTTATTTATATAGCGACAACTATACAGGGATCATTCCCATCAGTCCCTGCCCCTGTCTAAGGTCCCTCCATTCACACACACCAGGGGCAGTCTATTAACCTTCCGTTATGTTCTTAGATGCTTTATTGTATATTCTTCCCCCAAAGCATGGATGTGGATTTAGAGGACAAGACATGCTTTGTATGGCCGTACTTCCTGAGTAAAATAAAGGCATTCCTGTTGCTTAGTGCAAAGGTTATTGCTAAGTAATTCCATGCAAGCATTCTCTGCTATATTTTTGTGGTGATATATCCACCAGGGGCACTTTTGATCATTTACCTTGTTGGAGCATTGGTGGCAGGGTCGGACTGGGCCAGTGGGGCACAAGGAAAAAGCCTGGTGGGTTCAGCCAATCCCTGCTGCCATCATTCCCCGGCTGCCCTTCATCCCCTGATGGCAACAAAGCGGGTAGGAGGGTGGTTGGGGGTCCTTGAGGGGGTGTGGGCCTGAATGGTGGCTTCTCCAACTAATTAGATACAAATTCAAATACTAAAGAGCATTCTGTGCCATAATGATGTGTGGTCTGATGTCAGAGGTGGTCACTTATATACTAGTGTATTTCAAGGGGACCATCCAAAAAACATTTTGCTTGCCTAATAAAAGAAAATATAAATCTAATCAGCCTTCTAATTTACATTTATTAGATATCTCCAATGGTTTCAGTTATTAATTGCTATAGAAAAGCAGCATCTGTTTGTATTCGCTGCTTGTATTCTCAGCACTACTGGCTCTACATTGTAGCAGAAGGCTTGTTGATTAACAGGCCATGAAAAGATCTTCTATTACATTGTCAGAACCAGAGACGAGACGGATAAACGCTGCTGTCATTAGTAATTACACAACTTTAAAAGTGATGGAAAATATTAATAAATGTATAGTTGTAAAATGTAAAGTTGCTTAAAACAATATTTTCTTTCATAACTGAAATTAAGGGGCACAATTACTAAAATGCGTTTTTTTCTGGCCTGCAAACGAGATATGGTATAATTTCGAAGTATCCACGATAATTTCTGTAGTCTCGCAATGCTTTTATCGTTGGTACGAAAATATCACTATTGCGTTCCAAAAGTCAGAAAATTTTTGTGCCGAAAAGTTTGTTAACGCCCCAAAAAACTTTCTGGCTTTGATAGCCTTCCATAGGACTCAATGACACTCCTGTATTGTAAAATAAACAGTATATAACTGTACAAATAATTTACGAGAAGCTGGAGTAGGAGGGAAACAGAGGGATGTGAAAGAGGGACTGGGTGAATCAGGCAAAGATTGATCCAAGAATCAAAGGAATTATCTATGGAACAGGCATCCACCCTCCCAAATCTTTGCTCTCAGCCATATGCTCTCTGCAGCCAGCCATTAATAATGAATTACTTCTTGGACTGCTAATTGCTAATGGGTTTCAACTTTGCGGCTGGATGAGAGTGTCGGAGCCCATACAAAAAGTAGGGCATCTTGGGGGGGAAGGGGGTGGTGTGAGAAAAAAGTATATTTTTGAATGAAATATAAAGCTACAGATAAAGGGATTATGAGAAGAATAGATAAAGATATATCTGATAATAGATGTATCTGTATAGAGCATTAGCCCTAGCTCTGAGCATGAACAGAGGAGCTGATGTCAGTACCTACTGCAGAACCTTGTAACATACATCAGTCTGGGCCAGCGGGACAACTGGAACAAAGATGGTGGGCCCCACTGACCCAGAGTCATGAAACTGCAAGTGCTCCACCCTGCCTCCCCCCCCCCCCCACCCGATTGCAGTGAAAAGTAATTGGTATGCCCCATGATGGAGTTGTTGCTCCAGGTATGGCATGTTGAAGAGCTCACACCTGGGCTGGGGGGACCCTGAGGGGGGGGGGGGGCCTGAGGTGGCAGCACTGGTGGACCCCTGGCACCCCTGTCTGATGCTGAATACATGCGTTCTCCAGTGGTTTTTGGCCTCCAGGAGTCATGGTGACCTATGGGGAGAGGATCACATCAACATGCTGTTGCACTCCTACTCCAACAGAATTTTTCTGCCCAATAGATATCTATCTATGTCCAGAAATGTCCAGAAAAGCACCATAACCAGCCAAATCATGCATTCCGACACTACCCAAAACTATATGCTCCATAACCTATGGCACAGCACCTGGCTACCTGCTCATTTTTAGTCAACTTCATAGCCTCTGAATATCCTTATAATTGGAAGTAGGGACAACATTACCCCACAGAGCAGATTTTATTTACAACATCCAAATGATCGATTATGTCAATGGGAAGAAGAGTGTGGCCCTTAAGGTGGCCATACATGTGGCGATCTGACAATGTTTCATACGACCATCGGTCGCACGAAACATCGTAAGATCCGCCACACACCATTCAGGGCTGAATCGGCAGGTAAGGAGGTAGAAACAATAGGATTTCTACCTCCTTCTGCCGATTCAGCTCTGAAGGGAGAATTTTGGTCAGGCGCCTTCTATGGCGCCCGATCAAAATTTTCCAACTGGTCCGATCGGCGAGTCGGCCGATATCAGCAGCTTCCTGCGATATCGGTCGACTCGCCGACATACCATACACGCACCGAATATCGTACGAAACGAGGTTTCGTATGATATTATCGGTGCGTGTATGGCCACCTTTAGTAGGAGAAGCATCAATATAATCAGCACATGTATATAATATGTTACTCGGTGGCCTTACGCACTCATGGGATTCCGGCTGAGGAAGCTGGGTAGTTAATGTAACAAGCTCTGCAGGTTGGACCTCCCTAGTTGGGGGCAAGAGTTAAATATTTTAACATCCCAACTGAAGCAGTTAAATAATTCAACAAACTTACGGAAATAGCTGGCAGAGATTGGGACACACTAGACATCTGCTGGCCTGAATAATTCACAAGGGGTTGGGTGGTTGGGGAGAAGTAATGAATTTAGGAAATATTTCTGATTTTCATTCACTGAGCAGCCCCACCCAGAGCTAAGGATATAGGGAGAGTGGGGGCACAGACAGGTGCCTACAGGTGTTATTGAGTATAGTGACATTTGATTGATAGAATGAAAGTTATGTGCGCAGCATCTGGAAGCAACCGTGCGCATAAATAAGCCTTGAAGATAGCAGCAAGCCAGCAGTGGCACAGATGTACGGCAGGCTCTGGTGGTGCTCCTGCAATCGTCTAGGAGCCTGATCAGCACCATATTGTCTCTCCGTGCAGGCAAAGTGGAATGTCATTTGCAAATCAAATTCTCCTAAGTGGAGTGGCTGCCATCTCCGAAAAGCGCCATTTAATGATAATACGACCCTTCAACGCATCATGTGCTGCTGCGCCCATCAACTGGCAAACTGCCTGCCACTTAATGTCAATCTATTTCTCTTCATAAACAGAAATAAAAACTAAATCTGTACCGTCCTTTTCCTTAGATGGGATAAAAGCACACTCAAAGGATAACTAAAACCTAAAATAGAAATGCTGTATCTTATACATGGAACTTAAGGTGGCCATACATGGGCCAATTGTAGCGCCGATATCGGTCCCTTAGACAGATTCAGCAGCTTTTCGGCCCGTGTAGGGGCACAAATGAAATCGGTCAGATTGATTGGGCAGGTTAAAAAATGTAGTCGGCCTATTACTGGCGTTCTAAATTGATTGTTTGGCCCCAGGGCCAAACGACCGAATTAGCCTAAATTCACCCGATATCGCCAACCCGTAGGTGGGGATATTGGGAGAATATTCGCTCGCTTGGTGACCTCGCCAAACGAGCGGATCTTAACGTGTATGGCCACCTTTACTGTGCCAGCCTAGAGGTTCAGCAGTGCATCATTGAATCAGGCCTTTAAAGTTGTCTACAGGAGAGCACCATCTTGGATCTTGTTAGGCCATGTTTTGACTGCCAGTGACACAGCTCAGTGGGCTGCTTAGCTAAGCTTAGGGCTCTTCAACCATAAACCCCCACCAAAACTGGCCTTTAATGTATGGCAGTGTATTTAGTCTCCCCACTTTTCTGTGCATGCCCGTGACTCCCAGGGAGCTTCCATGCTACTCAAATTGGAAACAAGTCCCACTGGTGCGGAAAGAATGCGCATAGGGTTGTCCTCCAGAGGCAGTGGCACTGTGTGCTTTCAGGCAATACCTGCCCACGCTGGGGGGCCACTCATTCTTTCCCAGTGGAGCAGGGGCTGACACATTTATGAATTGAGCAGCTGCCATAGGTACCCATGGATTAAACAGCAGTGTGGCAGCTCCCACTCATATTTATAAAGCATTTTTCTATCATTATTAGGAAACAGTGTTATGGAATAACATGGTTGTTGATTTAATTGTGCCCCCTTAAGTGGTTTATGAGGAAACAGCATTGAATCATTCCCTCGAATGCTCCTTTCACTGCCAGTGAGAAGGGGAGAAACAGCTGTGAATGTAAAACAGCCTAATGGTTTTTGTCCAGGGATCTCCTGTTAAGCCCCTGCTAGAGCCAATTTCCCCACTAATCCTTTCTGTTAACGCTGTGCTTAGGGGAGACATTGCAGGGGCCACTTGGGAACTGGCGCTGCACGCACAGATAGAAACCCGCAGCGGCAGCTTCCCGCACCCAGGGGCTATGTACTTGGGCAGAGCCCGAAGCGCCCACTGCGAGTGCCATCACTTTAAAGGGCACCCATGGCTTCATTTTTTATTTATAATTAAAATTTTAAGAAGTGAGTGTATAATTATTTCCCCTTTGCTCTCTCCAACCTCAGATTGTATGAAGGGGTTACTTGCAATTTCAGCCTTGCTTATACTATTGCTTCAGCCTGTGCACTATATTGCCTTATATTGTCTCTATAACTCATCCTGAAACTCCAAACAAGTCTTTTAGTTAGCTAAACATGGCTGCCAATAGGACAGTTGTGTTCAGTTATTAAGTATAATGCAACATACACTTGCTTTCATAAAACATTGTGTGTTTCCAGCATTGAACTGTCCAGAAAGGAATAGTTCAAAGTGTTTTGACTTTCACACCGGATCCCACCTCATTGGTTCTTAAAAGTGTTTCATCACATTTTCCTTTCTAATTGGAGCACCTGTATAATAAACTCCTATAATATATAAAATCTGTAAACAGGACACAGACAGCAGATAGGAGAAAAGAAGGGGTTCTTTTATACATACCCAGCTCATTGTTGCACTCACGGCATAAATATCCATAAAGCAAATCCTCTATTCAAGCATAATATCTGCGCGTTTCAATCCATATGGGATTGTATATTATTGTTTAAGAAAACAGGTTACGGGGTAACACCCATGTATCTCAACCCTTAGGAAACCCCCTAAATACATTACGGCTGGAGCAACTAACTCGCTCCACGGTGCATCGGCCTAAGAGCTAAGACACACAGAGCTACTTAGTAGCACCTAATTGTCATGGCTACTAAATGGCAGAAAATACCCTGCCATAGACAATACTGGGAATTGCCTCTGCTAAGGGCAATGGCACACAGGGAGATTCAGGGAGATTAGTCGCCCCGCAACAAATCTTCGTTGTCGTGGGCGACTAATCTCCCCGCAATGCCATCCCACTGGCTAAAATGTAAATCACTGGTGGGATGGCATACACGCCGCTGCGATGTCCTGAGGTCGCCCGAAGTTGGCTTGAGAGGAAACTTTGGGCAACTGGAAATTGCAACCGGAAATTGCAGCAACATTTACATTCTTGCTGGTGGGATGGTATTGCGGGTAGATTTGTCGCAGGGTGACTAATCTCCCTATCTGTCACCTCTCTAAAACACACATAGAGACAATTATCAGTAAATGATCAGCATTGTCTATTTTTGTAGCCACTACAAGTAGCTGCTACTAATAGCCCTGTGTGTCTTCACTCTTAGAGCTCTGGCACACGGGGAAAGGGAGATTTGTAGCGGGCGACTAATCTCCCCGTGTGCCAGAGCCCTTAGAATCAGTGGTGGATAGTGATGGGCGAAATGTTTCGCCAGGCATGGATTGTTTCGCGAAACGGATGAAAAAATTTGCCGTGGAAAAATTCGCCGCACGTCCAAAAATTGTCGCCAGCGTCAAAAAAGAATTGTCGCGGGCGTCAAAAGAATAGGCGTGCGTCAAAAGAATAGCCGCGCGACAAAATAATAGCCGTGCGACAAAATAATAGCCGCGGGCGACGAAATAATAGCCGTGTGCAACGAAACAATAGCCGCGCGACGAAATAATAGCCACGGGCGACAAAGTAATAGCCGCGGCGACGAAACAATAGCCGCGCGACGAAATAATAGCCACGTGTGACGAAACAATAGCCGCGCGACAAAATAATAGCCGCGGGCGACGAAACAATAGCCGCGCGACAAAATAATAGCTGCGGGCTACGAAACAATAGCCGCGCGACAAAATAATAGCTGCGGGCGACGAAACAATAGCCGCGCGACAAAATAATAGCCGCGGGCGACAAATTTTTTTTGTTGCACGACATTTTCGCCGTTTCGCGAATTTTTCGCCGTTTCGCGGATCTTTTTAAAGATTCGCGAATTTCTAGTGGTGGAGCTTTGACATTGACAAGCAGAGGATGCTGGAAGCTGCATTTAGGAAATGCTGGAGGCTATGGAGCCATGCCACATCCTTAGAAAGCCTAGCTGGGGGTACAGCATTTATTATAAGCATATCTCTTTGGCCAAGTAGCTCTTAGGAACCAATTAGGACGTATCGTACAGTAACTAGGCAAGACCACAGCTAATGGCTACATTTGCCCAACCCAAGCCCAAGAAAGTCTAATCTTCTAAAGCTTCCATGAATCATATCTCAGGCATATTTATTTATTTTAGCTGATTTACATTTTGTGGCACAGCAAGTTTGGACGCTTCATAAATTATGGATAATAAATTCTGAAAGACGCAATGCTTGTAAAAAGGTTAATACACTCTCCTTATTTGCATCTCTCTCGGCCTAATGAGATTAATGCATGCTTGTTAAGAGGGGAACTTGATTCAGTTATGATAAGGGGAGAGGCAATCAGTGTGTCTCCTGTGGGCTGTATCCAGGCGGCACAGGGTTACATGCTCATTGGCGTCCAACTGGCTGTGCTGCAGGAATGGATGTAGGCATGTAGGGTAGTTAGCTGGGAATGTGCCATCAGGGCAATTAAGGGGGCAGACATATTTGAGGGCTGTCCAATTAAAGAGAGGACTAACTATAGGGGAAGCCAACCCTGTGTACTAGGAGGTAATAAAGTATGTGGGGGGCAGTAGGAAACTGACTTCATTATATGTTTATGAAAAATCTCTTACAGCTAAAGATTAGAGGAGCCAGAGGCAACAGAAGCACTTTCATAGGGTGCAACATTGGGGGGGGGGGTTACATACCTCCACTGCTTTCTCTTACTTTGGTCCTGAGCAACGACTGAGCAGATGTTGGTGGTGGTGTTGGCCAGGGCATCACTGACTTTTGGCTGAGCTCTGGGGGCCCTAAAATGATTTCACAGTAATGTACTGACTTTAACATCACTGCCTGTCAAGGCAACTAGGCTATTTTTAATTGCAATGTGCCTAATGGGGCGATAAGCTTAATAATGGGCCAGGGTATAGCCTGAAATGTTACTGTAATGCCCTAAGTATGCAATAAAGACATTTTAAACGGAAAAAAAAAATGTGGGGCTCATCCAGTTTGCCTCAATAATTGTTTGCCAGTGAAAAGTGCCCATTGGAGAATGCGCAAGATATATTGGTGTAAATATATATTTATATATAATAGAGTGAAATTGTAAAATGGTTGCACTTCTGTGTTCCTATTCATAGTACCAAGCACATAGCGGCCAATCCACTCTTACCTTATCTTTCACTCAACAATAAGTGCCACATTATTTATAGCAGGCACATGCTGGTGGCACCCAAATTATTTATAAACCTGAACAGCATCAGAAGAGCAGGAAGGCTTCACCCACAAGAGGGTTTAATGAGGCAGGTGACAGCACTGAGCCATCATTTTGGATTATTAGAGCAAGGACGAAAGGCACCAGGGAGGGTAGTGGGGCAGACTGACATGGAGGTGGGATAGCTAGGTTTGATTTAGGCATCTCCAGGCTGCTCCTTGTCACTGCCAAAAGCAACAAACAACAGGAGCTGCATTGGGCTGACAGTGAGAGCAACATCTCAGCCGTACAGTGGATGTGATCTGACAGCAGTTACAGACACAGAGGCAGGATAGTGCCTGGCTGGCACCTAGTGTTCTTAGCAGGATTGGGGCGGGGGCCCATTAAAGGAATTGTTTCATTACTGACTCTTCTGGGTCGAGTGGGCACAGAACTGCTGACTGCCATACAAAACACACTGAGATGCTGGAGTGATTTTAGAGACACAGTAACATAGCAATGCTGGGTCTCTATTATCAAACTGTATTTTGGAATAGGTTTTTTTTTCCTGGGGTCACTTTAGAAAATACAGATCATGTAAAGTAAGCAATCAAGATATTCTCTGAAGACTTTATAATAAGTCCTACTATAGGGGTAATGGTGAAACAAGCCCAGTGGGGTCCAGGACTAGAAACCGTTGCAGTTGCACGTGTTTCAGTGGATATTTGCGTGGTGGAGAGTAGCTGGGTGGCCCACTTGTCCTTAAGGACTATGTAGCTGACATTGCCCCCATGCTGGACATGTACGCAGGACTGTATTAAGACAACACAAGGATAAACGAACGCACCCTAAAAATGTACAGTTTCACATACAGAGAAAAGGCTCCATGTGTTCTACAGGGTGGTTCCTTTATTAGAAAATGACTGACTACAAATCATTCCTAGTGGTTCTGGAGAATCCGTGCCTTACTGTATCACATCCCTTTCGGCACCTACACCCACACTATGTAAGAATACAGAGAAACCTGACTCTCTCCATTGCCAGACGATACCCGTCTTAACCAGCAGGCAAGGAAAGGGTTACAAGAAATTGCTACTTGCATGTATCTGAGAGCCGAGAGATTCCCCTGAGTTCTTTATTTTCAGGGTTTCCCCTCCTTTCTGTCTCAAGGGACCCCTCACAGTCAGAGCTGCTGGTCCTGTTTCCATAGCAACTGCATGACAGAAAGCTGGTCCTGATACTCCATGAGGGGAGCTTTAATAATGCATGGATAACAATCCCCCCCCCAGCCCAATCAGCGTGTTATGCTATTAAACTGTCCCTACACGCTGATCCTGATCCACTTGTGTGCAATGCACTCTTCATACACCCAGTTACAGGTATGGGACCTATTATCCAGACTACTCGGGACCTGGGGTTTTCTGGATAAGGGATCTTTCCGTAATTTGGATCTCCATACCTTAAGTCTGCTAAAAGAACATTTAAATATTGAATAAACCCAATAGGATTGTTTTGTCTCCAATAAGAATTGATTATATCTTAGCTGGGATCAAGTACAGGTACTGTTTTATAATTACTGAAAAAAAGGAAATCATTTTAGAAAATTAGAATTATTTGCTTATAATGGAGTCTATGGGAGACGGCCATTCCGTAATTCGGAACTTTCTGGATACTGGGTTTCCGGATAACGGATCCCATACCTGTATTTCATTCTTCAGGTTATAAACTTCTCAAACCATTTTACTCCTTTCAATGGTGCTGCACAACTCTACCTCTCATGCAGCTCCTACCTTACACTCACCCAACCAATAATGAGCCCCGGGCCCATCCTCATTGCCACATTCTATCACTAACTTACTTCCACTCAGAAGATAGATCAGCTTTTATTATCCTCTACTCTACACTCACATATACTTTCTCATTCAGACACCTTTTCACATACCTACAGGGAATATCCTAAACCTGCGACATGCATCTGCAACAGCACAAAGCCTGCTCAATATTTATCTACTTTTTTCACAACACAGAACAAACCATCCCCACCCCAACATACGATTTCTCATAAGATAGAACAGACTATCTCTAACTACAACACTCATCCAATCCGACATTTATTCACTTTAACATAAAACCACCCCCACCTTAACATTCATCTGCTTTTTTTTATAAAACAGTATAAACCATCCCCAATTTTTATTTGCTTTATCATAAGCCAGCACAAACCATCCGAACCCCAACAAGTAGCCATTTTCTCCTAAAACCACACAAACCATCTCCAACCCCAACATTCACCTGCTTTCTCATATAAGAAACCTTTTGGTATAAACTAAGCCTTGGCTCCACAGCAAAATGGCCCTAAATATTCAGGAGGGTGAATAAAGGTGAAAACCTGTATTGAATAGGCTCAACATTCGTGATTCCCACGTGGCCTTTGTGGACTCCCCAGCACTTGCCGGATCTGCTTTTACTCCACTATTGCTAAGTCACAACAACAGCCGACACGTCTGATGCAAATAGAGACGCAGGGGCTATGCCCCCACTTTGCAATGGCTATGCCCCCACTTTGCAATGGCTATGCCCCCCACTTGCAATGGCTATGCCCCCCACTTGCAATGGCTATGCCCCCCACTTGCAATGGCTATGCCCCCCACTTGCAATGGCTATGCCCCCACTTGCAATGGTGCCCCTATGCCCCCCCACTTGCAATGGCTATGCCCCCCACTTGCAATGGCTATGCCCCCCACTTGCAATGGCTATGCCCCCCACTTGCAATGGCTATGCCCCCCACTTGCAATGGCTATGCCCCCCACTTGCAATGGCTTTGTTGTACCTGTATATTATTTTGTGCAAGCGAGCTCCTGTACATTCTACCGACAGGATTGTTTGGTTTGGATCTATTAAGTCTACGTTGACATCATTTCTAGACTCATCTATAGTTATGGACACATTGACAGAGGATAAAACCCAATGGACTTATGGGTTTTTATAGGAGTGAGTGGAAAACCACATTTAATTCCAGCTCCACTTAATTATATTCTACAGTACATTAGACCCTGCCCCAGCTTTAACTACCAAGGCTGTTAAGCTGCTGCCATTTTTCCTGCCTCTAATGATTGGTTCCCCAGGAGGCCAGGTTGGTGGAAGACTAAATTTAATGCCAGCTCCACTTGATTATAGTCTCCAGTACACTAGAGGCTTTGCTCCAGTTTTACCTACCAAGCTTGTCATACTGCTGCCATTTTTACTGGCTCTAATGAATGGCTTCCCCAGGAGGCCAAGTGTCTAACACTTGATGGGCATATTACCTAGGGTCAAATGTGTGCCCCATGAGTTCTTAGTCAGGAAAAGCTGTAGATACACCAGCTACTAACAGAAAAGAATGAACATATTTCCATATGTCGTCTTAAACTAAGAGCCGTTCTCCCCATGCACCAACAGAGACATTCACATTTATGCATGCTTGTATACAGGAGACATATTTTATAGCTCATTAGTGGAGATCTCCCCAGGAGAGAATGGTGAATAGCTACTCAGGTTTAATAAAGAGACTATCATGTGGGCTTGAAACGTTGCTTATTGCCCATTTCTGCTACTAGTCTATACATTTCAAGCTTTTTTTTTCTCCCTCAATATTGCTGCTCGGGGAACACCGGGGATGCTGTTGCCATAGAAACCTCCTTGTGCGCTTCCTTGCTAGAAGAAGCCTTGAACAGCTTACATTGTAAGTAAAATGAACAAGCCTACCCATCGGTAATGTTAATGTCGCCTTAAATCCCTTGCTGCAAATAAACTACATTGGCTGGATGTTCAACCTCTAAACAGGTATAATATTGTCCAGGAACAGGCCCGCCATTGTGCAAAAAGGGACATGTTTAAAGGGCAAGTCACTGCAAAACCATAAAAACCCTATAAAAAGTCATGTATAGAGTCTGCACAGTTAAAAAGTCTGCTGGTTTGATGTTTATATTGAAAAACATACCTGCTGTTTAATTTTGTTGAGCTTTCAGTGGGGAGAATTGAACAGTTCACTCTCTGCCTAGATAGTTACCATATGGGTCAGTGATTATTAGCACCATTCCCAGAGAATTTGGAGATTTTAAGACCCCTAATCTGCAATAACCATGCCCACCACTCAGACCCAGCCCTTAATCAGTAATAAACTCCACCAAGATTTAGGACTGTAGTGCCTCTATCCGATTGGCTCATATATAAATAAGAATGCAGAACATAGAATCTTTCCATAATGCAACACCAGACAGTGACAGTCATGGTACGTGTACAGCACTCAAGAACTGAAGAGCTCAGTATGCACTATAAGTAAAATATCATTGTAATATATCTTGTGAATATACTGGGCTGATGGTACAGCCAAATCATTCACCCCCAGTTCATTCTCACACTGACACAAGGACATAAATTAAGTGTTTTTCAGATCCATTGTTCCAGGTCACTGCCTAAAGCTGGCCATACATGGGCAGATCCTCTCGCTTGGCGATGTCGCCAAGCAAGCGGATCTTCACCCGATATCCCCACCTACGGGTGGGCGATATTGGGGAGGCATGTAGGCGAATTCGATTGATTGGGGGCTAACGGTCTAATTCTACACGTGGCAATGGGGCAGTCGGCTCGGGGACCGCATCAACGAGCCAATGCGGTCCCCGATCCGACTGGATTTTCTAACCTGCCCGATCAATATCTAGCCAATTTCAGGCCAGATAGCGGTCGGCCAGGCCCCTCGGTTCTGCCCCTACACGGGCCGATTAGCTGCCAAATCGGTCCGTGTATGGGGACCTTAACACTCACTGGATGTACTTATGTATGTATATCTTTATTTATAAAGCACAACTTATGTACAGTAGAATACATTAACACTAACAGGGGGTTATTAAGATAACAGATAAATACAATAAATTACAATAAGCACAAATAAATACAAGGTACAGTTGCAATAAGTTAAGAGCCAAAGACACAAGGGGATGGAGGTCCCTGCCCCATAGAGCTTACAATCTATACGGGATTTATAACCAGCCACAGGTATAGTTCCCCTCTCCACACACACAATAATAGTGGGGAATGAATTACAGACCCAGTAAGAGGAAGGGTTTACTAAGTACATTTTAATATATAAACATAACATATTTATATATAAAAATATACAAAGACTGGTATTTTTTCCATAAAAGGTAAGCCAGCCCCACCTGTGGGTAAACCTCCTGTGGGTTTCGGCCCTGTCCCTGCATCTCTATTTCTGGGTTATTATATATGCAACAGACACTGTATTTATACTACCATGTGTTGTGTGTTATTATATATGAAACTATTGCTATTTTCCTTGACGTCCCTACCCATTGTCTGATTATTGATGCCTCCCTTTGCTGCATGTTGCCAATGGACAAGCGGAGGATTAACTCTAGGCAACCAGCAACACAGTGTTCTAAATATAGAAAGAGCTTTAATGGCCAACGGAAAGGAAATAAAAATCAAGGTAGCACAAAAGCCACAGATTTTCCGTTCATTTAACCATTATTCTATCATCCTAATGAAGAGAAGGAAGATTTGCTGTAAACATGCTGGCAATATAAACAAGGCATAATAAGATTTCCCTTTGCTTTATTAACTCTGGTTTCTGTAAAGGAGATAGCTTTCAGTTTCAGCTGTGCATAAGCTGCCATTGTTGTGGAGAGGCTTATCACCTCCAATAGCCATTTTAATGGATTCTAGTCCTCTAGCAAGAAGTCTGTTGTATTATAATAAGCATATAGGAAGCCGGCATTATGAGCAGGCATCCCTGGGGCAAGATCAGAGCTGGATATGGAAACCTGTGGAATGCAGTGAGGCTATAACTAATGTGATACTGTATGTATGAATACAACTCAGTAGGAAAGTGTACATGCCAGTTAATGACTAAATACCATGCCATAGTACTTTCTCTCCCATAAAATATTCTGTGCAGGCCAGACTGGCAATCTGTGGATTAAATGTTGTTATTGATGCTAATGTAGCCATGAACGCCATTGTTGAGGTGGAGACAGCTAGACAAGCCATCCATTAAGCTGCAAGGAGATGGTGGGGAGCAGAATTTTAAGAGCAGTTACAGAGGCACGTTAGGAAAAAGATGCAACCTATTTATAAATAGGAATCATAGTTCAATGTTAGACGGGGCTTCCCAAAGGGCCCTGTCCCCCCAGGCTTGTCCTGCAGCTTCCAGCTACCAATCCTGTGGCAGAAGGTGGGAGGTCCCTAGAGGTCAGCTCTCCAGTGGACCCAAGTACTTCAGTAAGACACTGGTTCTGTTCTTTTCATTAAGGGCAGCTCTAGCCAAAAACCCACAGTTTTTCTTTTGCATAATAATAAATGAAGACATAATTCTAAGAAACTTTCCAATATACGTTTTTAAAAGATTTTAAAGAGTCTGCCTGTCGCTTTCTAGTCTATAGGTTCTGACAACATAGCAGGAGTCGGGTCTCCTCTTGTTAATCAGCACTACTACTACACTACTTCAAGAGTCAGAACCAGTAGTGCAGAGATCACAAACAGCCAGACGCTGCTTTCAAAAGAAGTTACATTTGCAAATAACTGTATAATTGCACCAAATATTTTTAATGAATTTATATGGGAAATGGCATTTGATTTCATTAAGCAAAACAAATAATTAATAGGGTTATTAGCATGGAAGCATGAAAGAAAGCTAGCTAGTATTAGGTGTATTTGTAAAGCTTTCTCTTTATATGTATCACTGTACAGCAATGTCGAGCACAGCTTTATCTCTGCTCTCTGGTACTTAAGAGGTTAACTGGACTCCCCCCACTGCTCCAGCAGAGCTGCAGGGTGTACAGACGTGTGAAACACCAACTGGAGCCTCTCATTGGCTGATGGTGATGTCATGATTTATGGCAAAACGACTGTCCCTGCAATGGGAGCTAAACCTGCAGCAATATCAGCAACACTGTATAATAAGGTGCCGTAAGCACCTCCATCTACACCATGTCTCCTCCTATTATTGTCTTTTTTGTACCTAGGGCTTCACTAGGAATCTTTCTATCTACAGCATCTGTGCGTTGTCTGTTTGGTCCTCTAGTTAAAGCGGATGTGAACCCAAAATAACATCTTGCCTATTGAAAGAAAATGCAACTTTACAATATACAGTTACATAGTTACATAGGGTTGAAAAAAGACCAGAGTCCATCAAGTTCAATCCTTCCAAGTAAACCCAGCACACACAACCTAAACTTGCCAATCTATACCAACACTTACATAAACTATATATACAACCACTAATACTAACTGTAGATATTAGTATCACAATAGCCTTGGATACTATGCTTGTTCAAAAACTTATCCAGGCCCCTCTTATAGGCATTAACAGAATCTGCCATTACCCCATCACTAGGAAGGGCATTCCCCAACCTCACTGCCCTCACCATGAAAAACCCCCTACGCTGCTTCAAATGGAAGAGTAATCCGTAATCAGAGTAATCATGTCCCCTCGCAAACGCCTCTTTTCCAGAGAAAACAACCCCAACCCTGACAGTCTCACCTCATAGTTTAACCCTTCCATCCCCTTTACCAGTTTAGTTGCAGTCTCTGCACTCTCTCCAGCTCATTAATATCCTTCTTAAGGACTGGAGCCCAAAACTGCACTGCATACTCAAGGTGAGGCCTTACCAGGGACCTATAAGAGACAAAATTATGTTTTCATCCCTTGAGTCAATGCCCCTTTTTATATACAAGACAGCACTTTATTTGCTTTAGTAGCCACAGAATGACACTGCCTGGAATTAGACAACTTGTTATCTACAAAAACCCCAGATCCTTCTCCATTAAGGATCCCCCCAATACACTACCATTCAGTAGATAGCTCGCGTTTATATTATTTCTACCAAAGTGCATAATTTTGCACTTGTCAACATTGAACCTTATTTTCCAAGCAGATACTGCTTTCCAGTAAAACTGAAAGCAGTATCTGTCCTCACCTTTTCTCTGCACTGATGGTTCTGACTTATTAATGGACCTGTGAAGAAGCATGCACGACTGATTTCTGCTACATTCTTTCAGGAGACAGAACCAGCACCCCATAGGCTTTTTCACTTGCTGTGACTGCTGTGTTGTATTATAGCACTACTCACGGGCCTGGACTGGCAATCTGTGGATCCTGGCAAATCATACCTCCCAACATTTTAAAAGTAGAAGGAGGGACAAGAATTTCAAGCAATGCCCACTTTCTGGCCACGTCCCCAAAAACAGGCCCATTTTACAAAACCACACCAGCGTCCTCCAGCTCCCCCCAGTATCCTCCAGCTCCCCCCCAGCATCCTCCCCAACATCCTCCAGATCCCTCCCAGCATCCTCCCCAGCATCCCCCAGCATCCTCCCCAGCATCCCCCAGCTCCCCCTTAACTTGCTACAGCTCCCCCCTAGTATCCTCCCCAACATCCTCCAGCTCCCTCCCAGCGTCCTCCCCTGCATCCACCCAGCTCTCCCTTAACTTTGCCCAGCTCCCCACTAGTATCCTCCAGCTCCCCCCAGCGTCCTCCCCAACATCCTTCAGCTCCCCCGCAACATCCTCCCCAGCATCCTACTTCTTCCTGCATCTCCCCCTGCTCCCCCCACCACCTGCCTGCTGTGTCCACCTGTGTCCTCCAACTGCGTCCCCCGGCTCCTCTTCTCCTCATGACGTCACAGTCACGTCTCTTGGGAGCGCTCCCGAGAGACATGAGTTTGACATCATGAGGAGAAGAGCAGAGAAAGGGGAAATAAAGTGGGACATTTGAAAAAAAAATCCAGGACTCCGGGACAGGGTGGGAAATCGGGACTGTCCTGTGTAAAGCGAGACAGTTGGGAGGTATTGCAAATGCCAGAGGGGCTGCTGAAAGATGCCATAGACAATCACTATTTATTGGGTTGGCGGGGGCTGTTTGGGCCTCTGTGTACTTAAACTGCTAGGGCCTACTATGAATCTTCCACGCAAAGCTTACAATCTAATAGCTACTTATCAGGGAAGGGGTAGATCATCTTTTCTGGAGTTAAAAGGATTAGAAATGAAAAGGTCCAGGCTATACTTGTAAACTGTCTCCCTGCAGGTGGTGGTGAAGTATTATACAGTCCAGAATTGGACTGGCCCACTGGGATACTGGCACCACTGCCTCTCACTACCTGGCACCAGAGACCTTATCAGAGTGTTTAGAGGGCTGGTAGCAAGGAGCAGAGGTCGGCAAATGGGGAGATGGCCTTGGTGCAGTGTGCAGAGGAAGGGAGAGGGTGCAGTGGTCAGAGCAGGGGCCCCAGAGGTTGGGTTCAGGGATAGCCCACAGCACTTCCGTTTGAAACTGTGCAGAATGGGTTAAGACAAGAATACAGATGCTTATGCATTGGTTCTCTGTAGATCAGGGGTTAATATATTGATGATGCAACCACACTGAGAATTTATTCATGAGCTATTTCTAAAAAAAAACATTAAAAATAATATACAAGATGATGAGCAGTGCTGACCGTCTGCAATGTTGTGCCTAATGGATTCACGCTCTGCTCGGCACACATTTACCTGGTGACCCCACTAAATGTTATAGGGATAATACCCTAAAAACATAAGCATGTATTGACAGAGCCATTAGTGCAGCCACAGCCACTGATAGGTGCATTGATCCCCCTGTGCTTATTATGCTCAGAACTGATCAATCATATTGCTTGGTGAGAGCAGTCAGGCATATATTGTTGTGAGAGCCACAACTCCAGATGTTCTGCAGCAAACTGCGGCATCAGTGTAAAGCCAAGGCGTTGGTTCTAACCAGAAACCTTCAGATGGTTCTACACTAGCGGAGTACAACCATACTTTATATTTACAGGTGGGGTCTCAGTGACCCACGAGGCAATGTACCCCTAATCAAGACATGTTCCCAAGGAGCGTATAAAACTTTAAGTGCCTCAGATGCCACTGTCTCAAACACTGGATGGTCACTACTTTCCTTATCCCCTCCCATAGCCCTCCTATTGTGTTCTTTTCCACGGCCCTAGATAACCCTTCCCCATTACTGTTACATGTAATTCCTGTCTTAAACTCGTATCCAGCTGTGCTATACATTTTTTTTTCATACAATCCCTCAATCTGTGCAATAGAATTAATCTCCATAACTCATCCTACTGTACCTTTTAAAATCTTCCTATTGGGCCAGACAATTGCTTTGTATAACACCCCCTACATTGCCTACATTGTGGGCACAACTGCGTTGCGGCTGCAGGGGGGCATGTTAAAATATAGTTGTAGGTATTTAACAGTAACTCAGGATCAGAGGAAGCACAGAAGGAGGAGAGGTTAGAACTAAGAGTTGGGAGAGAGCAGTTATATCAACCATTCGCGTGTTGCGAATCTGGGTTTTAGGCTGAGAGTTAGTAGAAGGAGACACGTGCAAGATTGAGAAAGAGATAAGATGATGATCTGAAAGAGGAAAGGGCTCACTGTTAAATGCAGACAGACTTTTGGAAAATATCAGATCTAGGAAATGACCGTCCTTATGGGTAGCTCTATTAGTCGACTGTTGGAGATCAAAGGAGGAGGTTAGATGGAGAAATCGAGATGGCCAGGGCTGAGAGGGGTCATCTATATGGCAATTGAAATCGCCTAAAATAATTGCAGGGGTATCAGAACATAGAGTACCATATAGTTTCTTTCTAAAACTCCTGCTACTGTACCATGCAGTTCCATTCTATAACCACTCCTACTGTACCATAAGGGTCATTTCTATAACTCCTCCTACTGTACCATAAGGGTCATTTCTATAACTCCTCCTACTGTACCATACGGGTCATTTCTATAACCCCTCCTACTGTACCATAAGGGTCATTTCTATAACTCCTCCTACTGTACCATAAGGGTCATTTCTATAACTCCTCCTACTGTACCATAGGGGTCATTTCTATAACCCCTCCTACTGTACCACACGGGTCATTTCTATAACCCCTCCTACTGTACCACACGGGTCATTTCTATAACCCCTCCTACTGTACCACACGGGTCATTTCTATAACTCCTCCTACTGTACCATACGGGTCATTTCTATAACCCCTCCTACTGTACCACACGGGTCATTTCTATAACTCCTCCTACTGTACCACACGGGTCATTTCTATAACCCCTCCTACTGTACCATACGGGTCATTTCTATAACTCCTCCTACTGTACCACACGGGTCATTTCTATAACTCCTCCTACTGTACCACACGGGTCATTTCTATAACTCCTCCTACTGTACCATACGGGTCATTTCTATAACTCCTCCTACTGTACAATACGGGTCATTTCTATAACCCCTCCTACTGTACCACACGGGTCATTTCTATAACTCCTCCTACTGTACCACACGGGTCATTCTATAACTCCTCCTACTGTACTATACGGGTCATTTCTATAACTCCTCCTACTGTACCATACGGGTCATTTCTATAACTCCTCCTACTGTACCACACGGGTCATTTCTATAACCCCTCCTACTGTACCATACGGGTCATTTCTATAACTCCTCCTACTGTACCATACGGGTCATTTCTATAACTCCTCCTACTGTACCATAGAGGTCATTTCTATAACTCCTCCTACTGTACCACACGGGTAATTTCTATAACTCCTCTTACTGTACCATACGGGTCATTTCTATAACTCCTCCTACTGTACCATACGGGTCATTTCTATAACCCCTCCTACTGTACCATACGGGTCATTTCTATAACTCCTCCTACTGTACCATATGGGTAATTTCTATAACCCCTCCTACTGTACCATACGGGTCATTTCTATAACTGCTCCTACTGTACCATATGGGTAATTTCTATAACTCCTCCTCTTGTACCATACAGGTCATTTATATAACTCCTCCTACTGTACCATAAGGGTCATTTCTATAACTCCTCCTACTGTACCATACGGGTCATTTCTATAACTGCTCCTACTGTACCATACGGGTAATTTCTATAACTCCTCTTACTGTACCATACGGGTCATTTCTATAACTCCTCCTACTGTACCATAAGGGTCATTTCTATAACTCCTCCTACTGTGCCACATAATTCTTATCTATAACTCCTACTGAACCATACAGTTCCATTCTATAACTCTTCCTACCATGCTATAAAATTTCATTCTATAACTCCTCCTCCTATCTGCTGCTTATCCTCCTCCTCCATGCCACTACTATTAATTCTGCTGCATTTCATTACTTACAGGTAGATAAACTACTAAAAAAAAAGGCATTTCCTTTCCCAGAGGTGTCTGTGACGTATCCATGTGCTACTGGCATACAGCTCTATGTGTGTTCTGCCTAGTGAGCCGCGCATTGAAACCCCTGCCTCCCGCACAGTATTTATTCTCTAAATAGCCACTGTCCTGCTGCTCTTTATTAAACTTGCCACATAAACAGCCATTACCTTAATACTGGGACTGCATTGCCAAAGCCTCTGATATGGAACGTGCTGATTTGTTCACGTATGTTCTTAACCTGCGAAACAAGAAATTCATTTTACTTGGTGATTTCGGTGTTGGACAAGGTAAAGTTTTTTATCATTTGTGGGCACAAGGTACATAATAAATGGCTTCTCCTCTAATAATGTGCTGGCATTATTCACTATAAGTAATGGAACATTATTTGTCCATTTTTAGATATATTACGCCACACCCTATCCAGTGATGAGCAAATTTCTTCACTGTGTTTCATGCAAAACCACAAGAAAAATCGCGGAACAGCAAAAGAATTTTGCAAAACACATTAAAGGCTATTGCCATTTTCTTTGCAACTTTTTTGTTGCATGATTTTTTTGTAGCAATTTTTTTATTTTCTTTTATTTTTAACTCTACTGAAATACATGCATTGTTGCTCTTATCATACAACATACATGCACTACACTGTTAGAGGACCTCCTATCCACTATGCCGCAACTGTTCGGCCCCCACAAAAACAAAATCCAGGGGCCCTTGGGTGCAGCTACAGCACTAATAGTGAGCACCTAGCCAGCAACCTCTGCCCTGCCCTCTCCCAGTAGCTGGAAGCAGGGTACAGAGTGACAATGTGTATTAATATGATGAGGTTATATTGACGGCAGAGAGAGAAAGCAATCTAGAGCATACATTCCTCATTGTCAGGCTATGTACAGAGGCGACACACAGAGTCTGTATATAAAGGCTAATTTGCACTTTCAGATTATAGCGCTGGTGTGAGCACTTTATATAAGTGGTTATGCCTCAGTGAAACTGCTTATTTACAAAGAATGCATTATGATTTTCCTTGTTATACATCTTTCATTATAACTTACACCATATAATCTGAGATATACACTTAGCTTTTATCATGTGGGGGAACACATTTACCTTACTCTCATTCCTTCCTGATAGAGCAGTGTACAAGGAACCATGGGCTGAGCCTTAAATAATGAATTATATCCCTATATAATGGGAAAAAAAAATTTTTAAAAGAAATTTTAAATGTAAAAAGGAAATCCTAGTCATATCTGCATAGTAGGTATAGTAGGGAGAGATGGTGCCTATAGTAGCAGTGGGGATAATAGCCTCTGGGAAGGGACTGTGGCTGTGGGATAGCAGGTATAGTAGGGAGAGATGGTGCCTATAGTAACAGTGGGGGGATAATAGCCTCTGGGAAGGGACTGTGGCTGTGGGATAGCAGGTATAGTAGGGAGAGATGGTGCCTATAGTAGCAGTGGGGATAATAGCCTCTGGGAAGGGACTGTGGCTGTGGGATAGCAGGTATAGTAGGGAGAGATGGTGCCTATAGTAGCAGTGGGGGTAAAAGCCTCTGGGAAGGGACTGTGGCTGTGGGATAGCAGGTATAGTAGGGAGAGATGGTGCCTATAGTAGCAGTGGGGGGATAATAGCCTCTGGGAAGGGACTGGGGCTGTGGGATAGCAGGTATAGTAGGGACAGATGGTGCCTATAGTAGCAGTGGGATAATAGCCTCTGGGAAGGGACTGTGGCTGTGGCATAGCAGGTATAGTAGGGAGAGATGGTGCCTATAGTAGCAGTGGGGGGATAATAGCCTCTGGGAAGGGACTGGGGCTGTGGGATAGCAGGTATAGTAGGGAGAGATGGTGCCTATAGTAGCAGTGGGGGGATAATAGCCTCTGGGAAGGGACTGGGGCTGTGGGATAGCAGGTATAGTAGGGAGAGATGGTGCCTATAGTAGCAGTGGGGGGATAATAGCCTCTGGGAAGGGACTGGGGCTGTGGGATAGCAGGTATAGTAGGGAGAGATGGTGCCTATAGTAGCAGTGGGGGGGATAATAGCCTCTGGGAAGGGACTGGGGCTGTGGGATAGCAGGTATAGTAGGGAGAGATGGTGCCTATAGTAGCAGTGGGGGGATAATAGCCTCTGGGAAGGGACTGGGGCTGTGGGATAGCAGGTATAGTAGGGAGAGATGGTGCCTATAGTAGCAGTGGGGGGATAATAGCCTCTGGGAAGGGACTGGGGCTGTGGGATAGCAGGTATAGTAGGGAGAGATGGTGCCTATAGTAGCAGTGGGGGGGATAATAGCCTCTGGGAAGGGACTGGGGCTGTGGGATAGCAGGTATAGTAGGGAGAGATGGTGCCTATAGTAGCAGTGGGGGGGATAATAGCCTCTGAGAAGGGACTGTGGCTGTGGGATAGCAGGTATAGTAGGGAGAGATGGTGCCTATAGTAGCAGTGGGATAATAGCCTCTGGGAAGGGACTGTGGCTGTGGGATAGCAGGTATAGTAGGGAGAGATGGTGCCTATAGTAGCAGTGGGATAATAGCCTCTGGGAAGGGACTGTGGCTGTGGGATAGCAGGTATAGTAGGGAGAGATGGTGCCTATAGTAGCAGTGGGATAATAGCCTCTGGGAAGGGACTGTGGCTGTGGGATAGCAGGTATAGTAGGGAGAGATGGTGCCTATAGTAGCAGTGGGATAATAGCCTCTGGGAAGGGACTGTGGCTGTGGGATAGCAGGTATAGTAGGGAGAGATGGTGCCTATAGTAGCAGTAGGGGGATAATAGCCTCTGGGAAGGGACTGGGGCTGTGGGATAGCAGGTATAGTAGGGGGAGATGGTGCCTATAGTAGCAGTGGGGGGATAATAGCCTCTGGGAAGGGACTGTGGCTGTGGGATAGCAGGTATAGTAGGGAGAGATGGTGCCTATAGTAGCAGTGGGGGGATAATAGCCTCTGGGAAGGGACTGTGGCTGTGGGATAGCAGGTATAGTAGGGAGAGATGGTGCCTATAGTAGCAGTGGGGGGATAATAGCCTCTGGGAAGGGACTGTGGCTGTGGGATAGCAGGTATAGTAGGGAGAGATGGTGCCTATAGTAACAGTGGGATAATAGCCTCTGGGAAAGGGACTGTGGCTGTGGGATAGCAGGTATAGTAGGGAGAGATGGTGCCTATAGTAGCAGTGGGGGGATAATAGCCTCTGGGAAGGGACTGTGCCTGTGGGATAGCAGGTATAGTAGGGAGAGATGGTGCCTATAGTAACAGTGGGATAATAGCCTCTGGGAAAGGGACTGTGGCTGTGGGATAGCAGGTATAGTAGGGAGAGATGGTGCCTATAGTAGCAGTGGGGGGATAATAGTCTCTGGGAAGGGACTGGGGCTGTGGGATAGCAGGTATAGTAGGGAGAGATGGTGCCTATATAGCAGTGGGATAATAGCCTCTGGGAAGGGACTGTGAGATAGAAGGTATAGTAGGAAGAGACTGTATTTCTAGGAAGGTAAGTATGGCAGTACAGTGCAGTACCATACCCAGTATTTCCAGTATCCTATTTTATAGAAAAATCAAGAGTATCCTATTCGACTGCCACAGACACTGAACCATATGTGCAGCTCAGATATATGTACCATAGACAAGTGGGCTACAATATAAAATGGGCAATAGTGGCGTAGTGGGGCCAATTATTATTATGATGTATCAAATTCTTTTCATAGAGAGATGTGCAGTAGGCGTTTCTGCAATGTCAGAGCTTGGCTTTCACAGACTACAGCGCCGATAACAAGCCTGTGTTTCCCTGTGGATAGGGATTGCGGAACACAGATTACTAATTTTTCATCTCATTAAGTGAAACCCCTGGAAGCAAATGACTTCTATAGAAATACATGTGCATATGTTATACCTGCGCTATATAATCCATTTATTATTCTGAGGAACAGTGGGGACAATTGATTTTTGTTTCATATACTATTTGTTGGCACACACAAACCTATAACATACAATTGCATCTACACTGAGGATGCTGGGAGTTGTAGTAACATCACCCTCCATACACCCAGTCCTGGCCACAACAGCTTCCACTACTAATTTCTATCAAGTCTCAAAGGAAAACCCAGTTGTCCAGAACCAGACACAATGGAGTGTATCCATGTAGAGAAATGACATCATCACACAGCTAATAATGGATGACATCATCACACAGCCATTAATGGATGAATGGCATCATTAAACTACAGTGAATTTCTGCAGATACCCTGAACAACTGCATGCTAACTAAGGAGGCTGGTTGGGGCAATTATTGCAATATCCCCATTACACATATCTTTACATATCTATAGATTTAATCCTTTTTATAACAGCATATGTTTGCGGGTGTATGATTTTAAGCTGAAGTGATACTGATGGATTTAGTAACGTAGTAACTTATTTTGAAAAAAGACAAATGTCCCACCTTTTATGTCTATATAAAACCTGTCTAACTGCTATAGGGGTGTATCCCCAGCACCCATGGCCCAAGCAGTGACAATGGGTGCAGAAGAAGAATATAGAGGGGGTACCGGGTCTGTTTGATAGAATACAGGCAAAGCTTAGATGCCCAACATCAAAACCCAACAAGTCCATGTGATATAATCACGTCAACAGGAAATGGATTATCTCCAATAAAGAGTTTAGATTGGATGCTGCTGTATTTTGAGGGTGAGTGGCCAGTAATTATCCAGCTTATGTGCTTATGCACCTTGATAATGCTCTGATTAGTGGTCCCCATGGTGAATGGAGTAATGCTACTGGATAGGTGCCACTCAACTGCTGTTAAACACTAATTACACCCTGCTATTGCATGATTCAGTGAGCAGAGCACATTACCAGGGTGGCTTCTGTCCTAATATGAAGGTGCACTGGGGACACTGGCCCATAAAACTCCGTCTTATTTTATTTATTACAGTGAAATCTGTTTTGAAAACAGTCGCAGCCAGTTAGTTAAGAAAAATGGCAAAAGCATTGAAAAATGCAAAAGAAATGAATACCCACAGATTTTCCTTCTTGGCTTGGTCACTGCATTTAGATGTCAGACCAGTTCCTGAACAGCAAATCTGGCCAGCAGGCTGGGTAACATAACTAAGTTAAACAGGAGGGTTTGGGGAGAAGGTATAGGTAATCAGGGTTGGACTGGCCCAATGGGATACAGAGAAAAATCCTGGTGGGCCCTGGCACCTGCCCTCAAACCAGACATTCCCAGAAACCACCACTACCTGCTCCACTGTGGAATGCTAAACCACCACAAAGTGGAAAGAGCGGGAGCGGTGGTGGGTGGAGATGGAGCAGGAGTGGGGAACGGCGGTGGCTGGGTGTGGGGCCCTTGAGTCAGATATGCAGTGCCACAGGTCTGGTCTGAGAGAATAATAGCTCTTTATGGAACAGAGAGATCTGCAGTTTGCCTATATCAGCTATGACAAGTGTACCAGTGAAAGAAGGACTCTGGGTATTATGCAGATTAGTTTTCTTCTACTGCGGCAGCCGGACCCACCATTATATTTTACTAGTTTGTAGTAACACTGCATACTGAGAGTCTCTGGCTGTCTACACAGATTTGGCCACTGGACTGTGTAAGATTTTGATTAACTGTGTTTGAAGGCTTCTCAAGCTCTGGAAATACAGGAGGAGGGGGACTGCCATGTACCTGTGCCCATCCCCTGAACATAGGCAGCGCTGTATTTGCAAAACTCTGCATTCACTTTTGAAGCATACAGACCTGCCACAATTTTGCAAAGGGCAGGAAAGGGTGCAAGGTGCAGAAAATATAGTGACCCTTTTTTTCCACTCTGCACTAAACAAATGACCCTCAGAAGGTGGCTAACAGTGGGCTGCCATAACAAGATCATTCTGTAACTTCAGGGATGTCATATAAAGTTATGAAGCATGACTTGTAAACGAGTTTCATTAACTAAAGGCAAAGAAACTACATGTCTAGTACCTACACAGAGTAAAGCTGCTTTAAGCTGGTGATAGGGCCTCTTCAGATCAAGTGCCTTCTCAATGGTCGAGCAAGAAAGAATATTCTGTTCCGCAAGGACCAAATCAGTGTGTCGATTCAGCCCTTTTGCGCTGAACTCACATAGGCACTATTAATGTACGGTTTGACAAAAAGTCTCTATACGTTACACCAGTGTCCCTCGACATTAAATAGAAGTCGCTGTATGTGGAGGGATGTAAGATTTTGCTCACTCAACGTAAGCGGCATGGCAGTTCTCAAAGACAGACAACTGATATGCCCTTATAATAAAGCAATAAATCCTCCTTAAATGTACAGGGTCTAGTTCCCATTTCACAGAGAAGAGGTAGTTTTAGGAAATGAAGTCTTTCCTGCCTATCTCCCAGTGGATGGATAAACCAGGACTCCTAACCACAACTAAAAGACTAGGAACCCAGTGATGCCAGAGCAGGAAACCCATAAGTGCCATCATTTATGCTCAGGAAATATGTAAAAGCTTTATGCCGACACACAACTCCGGATCCCTGCCAATGCACTGATCTGATACATACTCCAGCAGCAGCCCCTGTATAATATTACACCACCCCTGTTAAATTTACACTCGTTAGTTGTATCTCATTAAGCTGTCACTAAGACTAAAAATCCCAGCCAGCTCCTCATTCGCCAGTCACTGGGCTCTATTGTTCCTCTATGTAATGATTCTATCACAGCCCATGCCACAAGCATGCCGATCTCCCAAAAGCCATTTGACTGATTTGATTGCCAGACAACGGTAACAGAGCAGGGGGGGCTGCCCATAACCACACTGTATTTGTTGCATTGAGCAGATAATGGATCTTTTCTCTTCACTTGTGCTCATCAGATTACAGATGGCAAGAATGAAATGAAAGTCAACTGGAAAAAATACGCTAAGAAGGACTGCGGGGCAGAAGGAGGTGGTGGGGGAGGCCAGACGATCAATCTGCCCTTGGAACGCAGGCTCAGGAGCATTCATCTGCTCGCTTGTTTGCATTGGAAACAGGGTGTGGTGGAGGCTCTGAGAAACAGTATAAAGTGAAAATGCCATTTGCCACGCCATTATCATTCCCATTAAGGCAGCATTTACAGGTAGCAAGGCCTTTAAAAGATTTACAGCATCTAAAATTAGCCATCTCTCTTGAAACACAAGAAGGAATGGAAGAGAAAGAAAGAGGAGGGGAGAGATATTTTGGGATTGTGAGGACAGAGGAAGATGCATCATGGGCTTCAGCATAAGCAATGTCCATTTTTCACTTGAGTGGTCAGGTCTTGGGGCTGGTACTGATGCTTAATTGGCTTGGCTGCCAACAAAAAAGACGAGAGACACACAGAATGACAGAAAACCACAAATGGCTGCCTGAAGTCAATACATTTATTAGCATATCCATTTGTCAAGGAATATGGCTTATGGCATATAGAAGCTAGAATGGAAGCAGAGGGATAGGACAGAGACTGCGGAGCGTTTAGATAAAATATGGCCTCCTCTTTATATTTCAGTATAAATCAGAATATTGCAGGGCTCTCTCTTCATATTATTAATAAGACCAGAAGTTCGCTTTCAAATTAGTAAATGCAACAGGGAGTTGATTGGTTCCTTGTGAATTGTAACAAACATTACACCCACTCTTACATCCCTTTACGGTAAAAACTCACTGAGCGGTTCAGTTGCCCACGATAGATCTCTGCTATCATGGGCAACTAACCACGCCGAAATAGCTTTCCAGTCACAGCAATGGGAGTCACCGGTGCATCAATTCAGTGATTCGAAGTTGCGCAAAGTTTCCTCCTCCTAGAAGCAATGCAAAGGGCTTTCCCTATTCTATTATTCCAGCAACTTTGCTGGTGGAAAGACCTGTGCCTTGGGTTGAGCAGCCCCACATTGTCCCAGACAAACCCAGATCTTAAATGGGATCTATAAAAGTATAGTTTGAAGCCTTTTTTTTTTTTTTTTTATCCCACCCCGGAAGACAGGGCTCCCATGCAGTTGGCTACACTGGTTCTACCCTCTACCTCCTACCCAATGCCTCTTTTGCAAAATACACTGGGCAAAACCAGGAACCAAAAAAAATCCCAGCAGAAAGAAATGGGGGTTGGTTTTGCTGCTCAGAATGGTTCTGAAGCATGCTTTGCTCTAGGGCAGGGGTGGGCAAACTACGGCCCATGGGCTACATCCGGCCCGCTGGCCTTTTCAATCCGGCCCTCCAACACATGCCCCCTTAAAAGAATTAAGGCCCCTGATCAGTTGCACCCCGTGCGTGCGTGTGACATCAGCACGCACAGAGCGCAACCATATAAAAAGGATGCAGTGGGGAGCCGGGGTCTGAAGCAGCCGGAGGAGGGAGAGAGATGCAGGTAGCAGGGGGGGGATGGATTGAGGATGCTGGTAAGAGGATGCTGGAAAGGACGCTGGGATGGAGGTGGAACTGGAGGATGCTGGGGGTGGAGCTGGAGGATGCTGGAGGTGGAGCTGGAGGATGCTGGGGGTGGAGCTGGAGGATGCTGGGGGTGGAGCTGGAGGATGCTGGAGGTTGCTGGAGGTGGAGCTGTTGGATGCTGGGGGGTGGAGCTGGAGGATTCTGGGGGTGGAGCTGGTGGATGCTGGAGGGGAGCTGGAGGATGCTGGAGGGGATGCTGGGGTGGGGAGCTGTGGGGCCTGGCCTGTCGGTAAGTCAATGTGGCCCCTGAGCCAAAAAGTTTGCCCACCCCTGCTCTAGGGCAAAGGGAGAAAAGGCTGTTCTGCAAATAAGATGGGAATACCAGTAAAAAGCTGACTGCTGATTGGTTACTATAAGTCACAGGGCTAAAATGGCACTTAGTATCTATATACTAAATGCCATGTTAGCCCTGTGACTTATAGTAACCAATGCGTTGCTGGCATTTAAAGCTCCCATCTGGTGAGTGCCCCATACAGTCCCTGGGCACAGGTAAATATACTGCAAGTGCCCAGTGGTGGGCAGGGGGATTGCTTAAAAAGGGGGACACACTGTTTTCCTCGGCACCATCTCTTGGATACCTATTTAGTAAATAGAGGAACACAAAGGCCTTTAAAGCATTTTGCGCTGATTTTAGACACAGATAATGTCCCTTTTAAGAAAGGCTTTGTTGTTATGTTATAATCGCATTCCTACCAATAAAGGCACAAAGCAAGCAAGGAAACGATTTCCCAGATACCGTATCTTGATCCTAATCACTTCTGATCTTAATAAATTGGTAAAAGGCAAAAGATCAAAGTGGAGTTCAGCATAGCGGGAATGTGCCACAGTGGAGGGAGGAGGAGGGGGGTCTGTAACACAGGGAGATGAAAATATCACATGCCCCCAGGTTATTTATCAGATTCAGCTTCTTCTTATCAAATATCATCCATGAGAAAAGGAGGTTCATTTTGTTTTTCCCCTTGTCTAAATTTAAATGGCAATACTGTATGTATATCTTTATTTATTATACTGTTCCATAATAGGGGGTCTGGCAAAACAGCTCCACACGCATTCATGTTCTTCTTTACAGAACAAAAGGAATTTAAAGGCAAGCAGTGGGGGGGGGGGGGGGCATTATCTTAACAGGAAACATTACACTGACCAGTTTGGAACACAATACAACATATTCATTGCTCGGCTTTATTGCAGAGTAAAACAGGGGAGCTCCTGGGCCTCAGAGCAGCTCCAGTGTTATTGCTTGGAAAATCCACGCAACCATTATACCATTTTCATGACAAATTGGCCTCTACAGGGCTCTGAATGACTGGCATTTGGTCTATTTAATGGCTATTTAGAATGAAGATTAGGTTGTAATTTTAGGCCTTGAGTTAACCCTGTGCAGTCCAGCATCTCATTAAGCCCAGCTATTAATGCACAGACCCGGAAGGCAGGGTGCAAAGTGCAAATAGTAGAAGCAACATGCAATGTTTTTTTAACCCTGCACCATGCCTCAGGCCCATTTCAGCACTTAGTGCCGCCATAAGTCGGTGTAGCTAATGCTACAATGCCTCAACTGGCATCATGGCAGCAGCGCTACCTCTTGTCTTCTATTCTAGATGAATAGCCACAGGTCAGGCTGTGCTCCATTTGGGCAGCACTGCTTATATAGGTATATAGGCTACCACCCCTTTCTGTCTCCTAATGCTACATCATTTAGATCCCTTGGCTGGAGAGCAGTAGTAGATGCAGGCCTCAATGGGGCCCTGTACTTACCAAATTTTTGCCTGTCCTTCCATCAGAACAGGCAGAGACTGTGAAGACACTCCGACTGCATGTCCCATTGACCTGTTTTAAACTCCTTTTTATATATTTGAACTCCAAAATCATCAGGTTATACCCTTAGGTTGGTTTTATTATTATTATTACTATCGCACTTCTACAATACGCACATTTGCTACCTTCCCACTGTACATCAAAATATGCAGAGTATGCACCGAAATATGTTGCATAGTCTGCATTTTATGATCCACACAGAAAATGCTTGAATTTGCTGGATTTCTGTACTGATGAGCTATAATGAGCTACGCATAGGCACTAATCAGCACAATCCCTAAAGCTTAAGGGGAGATGGTTTCATTATATGGTTTTAGTCTTTATATACAGATCCCATCCTTGGTGCACCCAATGAAAAGAAGTTGGCCAGATAAACCAACAGCATGGGTTCCACAACTCAGCAGGGAAGGCAGATGCAGTCTGTGACTGTCCAACTACATCTCGGCACAGTACCAGAAACAGAGCTGTAGCTTGAGCAGCCCCGTTCACTGGAAAGGGAGCCATAACTATCATAGAGCTGTAACCCCTGCTGTGCACTCGGTATTGCCCTAAGCTGTAGGCTGCCATACATTTTAGTATCCCGGATCAAGTGAACTTATGGATATCCTAATGTTCATGATGGAGACACCACTAAATACATTCAGTGATGCCCCATCTATTTATATAAATATATATACACTGCATACAAGGGTATAAGCAGGCCACAGGATAGTCCATGAAGTAGTGGTATGGAGATCCAAATTATGTAAAGATCATTATCTGGACCCCAGGTCCTGAGCATTCTGGATAACAGATCCCATAACTGTGTATATGTGACTCACCCTGGAGTTCATATGTATAACTATAGTCATGGAACTTCTCTTTTACAACAGGAGGTATATTGTATAGGATACTCATAAGTGCTTAGCACTAGTGATGTGCAGGACACAAAAACTATGACCCACACCGGTCCCTATGGAACCCACACCTGCCTGAGACCCTCACTTTTAAGCCAATGTGAACACAGATGGACGCCTTTTGTTGGGTACGTTTTGTTCCCCATTTCTGTTAGCAAGGCATGTAATGTTGCATAATGACAATAACTAATCATTATACAGTTTCCCTTTATTCTAGTCTTGTATTTTTGCATTGATGTAAACATCCGGAGGGTATTTTTCTGTACAATTGCTTGTACGTTGCCCTGCGCACCAAGAGTGCATTAAACACAAATATAACCCCCAGATGAGGTTGGACTTCCCAGATGAGAGCTGCCATTGTACTGGGAGTTCATGTTGTCCAGCAGGGCATTCCAATCTAATTACAGCCAAAGAGGATGGGATAAAAGCGCCCGCTTATAAAGTTCAAGGGGGGGCAGGAATGTGACATCAGCATGCTTGTGAGTGTTGTGGCTTTGCTCAATGAGAACTGTTACCGATGGGCCTCTAGAGAATAAAGTTGTGGTTGAATGAAGCATCTGGCGCTGCCAAGTTTCCCAGTTCACTGTACGAGTGCCCACCAGCATTGGGAAACAAGGAGTCATAAGGAGCGGGGGCTTCATAGGGAGAGGGGAAATACAGTACTTGTGCCTACTTTTCATTTATCCAAGCTCTTTTCTCTACTGCTCCATCAAGTGTGTTTATCAGCAGCATGAAAATGATGGCTGACGTGATACATGGATTGGCTTCTATTCACATCCCATTCCAAGGACTTTCTCTTCAAGCAGAAAACACAACAGCCACCTTGTGTATAAAATCACCTTGGTGCTTCAGCTGGGCACCCATTATATATGACTCACTCCAGCAAGGACTGAAAGGACTACTGAGTCACATCTGCAAGCAGACAATGAGCACATACAGTGCAGGTCTTTGTGTTTCTTAGACTGGGGGAGAATGAGAAATAGCCACAGGGCTATTGGGGGGGGGGGGGTGGGATTGTAGCTTGACACTTTAAAATACAAGGCTGACACTAAGTTGGATATTACTAAGTTAGATATGACTGCGTAATGTCCCCAATGCTACAGCTGTCACTATCCTGCCCTCTTTTTCCTGGCAAAGGTGGTAATCCTAGTATCTACCACTGGGGAAGGGAAATGCACCAGACCTTTTCCTCTATGGGACCTGCTGACAGTGGTGCATTTGGATGCATGTACCACCAATACTTGGGGCCATTTTACGTCCACTGTACTGGTGGCTGCATTCCTAAATAACCCCTTTAAGCTGCCTTTATGAGTGTAGGAGGAAATCAGAATGCCCAAAGGGAAACCATGCAAACATAGGGCAAACATATTCCTTGCAAATAGCACCTATGCCCGGGAACAACCCCAGCACTACAAGGAGGCAGTGCTAACTATTGGGTCACCCTGCTGACTTTTCAAGCTGGCCATACACAGGCCGTGTGCGCTCTAATAGAGAGGCTGCTGTAAAAGAGAAGTAACACCAGGTCCTGATGAGACCCTTAGTAAAAAAACTCTAAGGGGCTGATTTACTAAGACACGAATTCGAATCCGAATTGGAAAAATTCCGATTGGAAAACAAACATTTTGCGAATTTTTCGGCGCCTTTACGACTTTTCGGAAATTATCGCGACTTTTTCGTTACCAATACGATTTGCGCGAAAAAACGCGAGTTTTTCGTAGCCATTGCGAAAGTTGCGCAAAATCTGGCGATTTTTTCGTAGCGTTAAAACTTGCGCGAAAAGTTGCGCCTTTTTCGTAGCGTTAAAACTTCAAAGGTGCGACGTTTCGCGCAAGTTTTAACGCTACGGAAAAATCGCAACTTTTTGCAAAAGTTTTAACGCTACGAAAAATCGCCAGATTTTGCGCAACTTTCGGAATGGCTACGAAAAACTCGCGTTTTTTCGCACAAATCGTATTAGTAACGAAAAAGTTGCGAAAATTTTCCGAAAAAATCGCAAAATACCGATCATTACGAAAAAAACGCAATCGGACGCATTCGGCCCGTTCGTGGGTTAGTAAATGTGCCCCTAAGTGTGTGTGTTGATTCCCCATCCATGTGCTAAGGAGGGACACGGGCAGCTCTAAGCATGCGTGGGTACCTTATATATGCAACGGCCTGTCAACAAAACCCATTATTGCAGTATATTAGAACATTTCCCTACCAGTGTTATATAAGGAATCCTACATTGAATGCCGATTACAGCTTCTTTGAAATAAAACCAAGTCATTTCAGGTTTTTTTTTTGTTTGTTTTTTATGATTGCTTCTAAAAAAACGGAATTCTTCAATTATTATCCCCTGGTTTCCTGCAGACAGATGTGCGAGGCACATCATAAACAGAATATGGAAATTACCCCAAAAGGCACAGCAATGATTTCTATTGTGTTCAGCATTCTAACGCCGCTGAAGCCATGGAAGCAGCAGAGCGTTTCACGTGGAGACACCAGGCTTTTCACTGATAATATTGAAATATTTGCAAATAGTGCATGTTTTATTATCTGCATCTCATACAGAGAGGCTTTTCATAGGGTCGCTGGTAATTGCCTTCAGTTTGCAGGGAATATAGAGCAAGTGTAGTTTGTGTTACCCATGTGCTTGTGTCTCCTTCCTTTCTCTGGAAAGGTCACATTGCATTTTGTCACAGTGGTCCCTCACCTTATTAGCAGGCCACTGGCTGCAGCACTGTAGGCTTTGGCTTAATGAAGAGTTGTCAGCTGGCCAGTATTTTACCAGCCTGGCAACCCTTACCACTAGCCAGGTAGCTGCCAATAGTGACTGTACCACTGGGCAGTGCCAGCAATAACATCTGCCCGTCACTTCACACACAGGTAGGGTTTTGGCATTCAGGTTGGGATCCACCCTTTGTGGGCAGTGACAAGCATATGTCACTGATGCAAGGACAGTATCAATTGAATATGCACCCCCCAATGCAATAATTGCTTGCCCAGCCTTTAAAAATAGCAGCAGCCCGCTGCTATATTCTGCCATACAGGCATCCCTTGCACCTTAGTCACACTCAAAGTTTCCATATTGCACATGTATCAAGTTTGAAGAGGCATTGGGAATGCCCCATCCCTGGCCCCGTTACTTTGTGGCCCTATCTGCCATGCTTTCTGCTTCAGATGGATATTAGAGGACTTCGGGTGCCGATTCTATACATGTCAGTGGAGCAGGTGAGTTGGGTTTTAAGTTACAATTTTTGAAGGACCTGATCCTGCTGGTGATCAGATGAAGGGGCTTTAATTAGTGCAACTCCCAAAACATACAGATGAGTTACTATGTCTGGAAAAGCCTGGGGAGCTGGGGAAGATGGCTGCCCACCTAGCAGAGAACTACTCAAGGGATTAGAGTAGTTGGGGGTACCAAACAAAATGACAGCTTCACCCTGGTGATGCAAGCTTTCCTTGTACTTTCATGTCCCTTTATCTCTTATGGCACATTTGGTGTTTTCTCTGCAGGCACTTGCAAGGAAGCTTCTTTAATCCGTCAATGCACACTGCCATTCACTTTAAAGGGGTAGTTCACCTTTAAATTAACTTTTAGTTTCATTCAGAAGCTCATTAGTTTGGAATTTCAGCAGCTATCCGGTTGCTAGCAACCAGTTTAACCTAGCAACCATGCAATGGTTTAAAACACAGACAGGAATAGAGAAACATAAGTAACAATGACAATACAATAGTAGTAGTTTTTTTGGTTGCTGGGGTCAGTGATGCCCATTTGAAACTGGAAAAAGCTTGAAACAGAAGGCAAATAATTTAAATACTATAAAAATTAAAAAAGGAAGACCAATTAAAAATTTGCTAATATTAGGCCTTCTATAACATTAAAAGTTAACCTGAAGGTAATCCACCTCTTTAATGGTAACTGCCTATCCAGGAACCGTCAGTGCCAATTTGCATTAAACTAAATGTCAGGTTTGGGGGTGCTGCACAATGCCAGTGGGGAATACTTTGTGCATGCCACGAGAACACAAAGTGCTCACACAAGTTGCCTATATCCCATCAGAGATGTGCATCACGTGCATGGCAAAATAGCATACTTGTTATTAGACAGAGACGGAGAGAGAGGAGAGACACACACAGGCAGCTAGAATTCTCCAAAGAGCAAAGGACATGAAAATGATTTCACATCGTGACAAACTGGTCCCTCAGAGAATAGAGGTGCCTAGAACAGCTTTTAGTAGGGGGGAAATAGCGCTTCCTCGGCTGAGGTGACAGCACATTGTATGCTTTATCTGGGAAGTGCAGCGCTGGAACTCACACTCTATTCTCTTGTCTGAGGCAGCAGAGCCATCTGGAGAAGCACATAAATGCCAAGGCGCAGGGCATGGATGGTTAAATACATGCACTTAATGGCTTTCAGGGGAAACATTTAGCCAAGCAATAACAGAATTCAAAGGCTGAATATCATGTATAGGCTAATTGTATATTCACTCTTATTGTTAAGCTTACTGAAGTATTGTGATTTCTGTCTGCTCAGGAATTCTAGGCTCTGCTGTGGCCCCAGGTTCCTCAGGGGAGGGGCTATTTTGCTGCTCCATATGTTTATAACAGGGGCAGCTGGGTATGACTCCACAAATAACAGTTAACTGAATAATATTGCAGAAGGAACACAGTGAGATATTCCATTTGGTCTGAGCAGCACTGGCACAAACCCATCATGGTAAAGATGTGCAATGAGTCCCAGGATTCTCATAGAGTCACACTGCCCTGCTGTTGTCACAAGCACTATGATTGATTAACGGGGTTGTCTACATTTAAAATCAACTTTTAGCATGATATAGGCAAGGATATTCTTATGGTTATTTTAGTTATTTAGCTCTTTGTTAAACGGCTCTCCAGTTTCCTATTTCCACAGCTTTCTAGTTTCTAGGGGATTATTTACCCTAGTGACCAGGCAGTGGTTTGAATAAGAGACAAGAACATGAATAGGAGAGAGCCTGTACAGAAATATATACGGCATAAAAAGTAACAATTGTAGATATTGGTGATTTAGATTTCTGCTATAAACCCTTATATTAGTTATTATCAAAGAACAAGGATTTAGAACAGGACACAGGCATAGAACTGCAATTGTAGGATGATTTTAGACATCAAGACCATGCTATTTGCTTGAGTCTTAAGTTTATACAGAATATGGAATGTATCTGTTGTCCCCTGGCACAGGTATTCCTACTGACTTCATGGTTATAGGCCATTCTATTTGCTTGGGTCTTGGAATGTTTATACAGAACATGGAATGCATCCGATGTCCCCTGGCACAGGTATTCCTACTGACTTCATAGTTATAGGCCATTCTATTTGCTTGGGTCTTGGAATGTATCTGATGTCCCCTGGCACAGGTATTCCTACTGACTTCATGGTTATAGGCCATTCTATTTGCTTGGGTCTTGGAATGTTTATACAGAACAGGGAATGTATCTGATGTCCCCTGGCACAGGTATTTCCTAGTGACTTCATGGGTATAGGCCATTCTATTTGCTTGGGTCTTGGAATGTTTATACAGAACAGGGAATGTATCTGATGTCCCCTGGTGCAGGTATTCCTAGTGCAAGGCCAAGAAAGTTGCAAATAGTCTCAAACACCAACTGCATAAATACTATTCTGGACCCTGCACTGACATAGCAGATCATGGGAGAGAGATACCTTTCTGGGCTATTGTGCTGAGAGAGTGGGGCAGTTAAGCCTTTCCTAAAGATGGACAGAGAGACACAGTTATGCTAAAACAAGGATAATGATTGGATGCCATGGCATCAGCCCCATGTAGAAAGAAATGGTTAAATGGCAACAATTTGAACTGGAATATGTTCCCGCCACATCCTTACAAGCTTTCAGGACATATGAGCTATTATTTATTTCATATTCTGTATTGTAATACTCTATATTAATGTATACCTCAAATAACTGTAAAAACTAACTAATAAAGTGACTTACTCACTGTGGGCAATAATCGTATATATCCCTAATGGTGGAACATATGGGAAGACGAGAACATATGAACCTGACATTTGGAGGATGAATGCCACATTTCAGAACATTTGAATACAAGATTTATGGGGGCTTTGGCACAGTCCTGTGGTTCTGATTGTCACAAGAGGATTGATTGTCTCAGCTCTTGGTAAGTAGGTTTCTTTTTATAACTTGTTACCACAAGGTTTGCAACCCATTAGGGATAACATTAGTCTTAGGAATAATGTATCTCAAAGTACTGTTTCACCAGGCAGAAGCTTATATATCCCTTGTCTTGTTAACTTTTCCCTTTTGTAACCCATTGTCTGTTATATGTTTAAGAATAAGTGGCTGGCCATTTATAGAGAATAATAAGGGAAATTAAAGTTGAATAGAGGACAGTCTGGTTACTGTGTGTGTATATATATATATATATATATATATATGAATATTACAGTTTAATAAAAAAGGGAAGAAATTATAAGTACAGGTATGGGATCCCTTATCTGGAAACCCGTTATCCAGAAATTTCTGAATTACGGAAAGGCCATCTGCCATAGACTCCATTATAAGCTAATAATTAAAATTTTTAAAAATGATTTCACTTTTCTCTGTAATAATAAAACAGTACCTGTACTTGATCCCAACTAAGATATAATTACCCCTTATTGGGGGCAGAACAGTCCTATTGGGTTTATTTAATGGTTAAATGATTCCCTTTTCTCTGTAATAATAAAACAGTACCTGTACTTGATCCCAACTAAGATATAATTACCCCTTATTGGGGCAGAACAGCCCTATTGGGTTTATTTAATGGTTAAATGATTCCCTTTTCTCTGTAATAATAAAACAGTACCTGTACTTGATCCCAACTAAGATATAATTATTCCTTATTAGAGGCAAAACCAGCCTATTGGATTTATTTAATATTGAAATGATTCTTGGCAGACTTAAGTTATGGAGATCCAGATTACGGAAAGATCCCTTATCCGGAAAACCCCAGGTCCCGAGCATTCTGGATAACAGGTCCCATACCTGTACATAATGGATTTGGTAATAACTTCCCTATAATTAACTGTAAAGCTGCTGGTCAGCAACATTTTGAAGAATACTTATATAGAAACACTGCTAGTTCAGTTAAAGAACGGTAGACAATCAGCTGTCCTCCTCTAGCACAGTATCGACCAAGTGACAGCTGACAGTAAAATATTAAACAAAAAGGTGATAATTGTAACACCTTGACTAATACAGAGTAAATCCAATTGACTCTCACATATCCTCTATTGCACCAGTGTTAATTGTATGTTGTTTATTCAATTTTTTTATTTCATCTTTTCTTAACAGAAGATATGACAACATTGACATAGACTGATTTAGAGATCAGTTATCTCTTTAACGGCTGTTCAACCTCCAGGACACAGATATCTTTGGCAGTCTGCAAGAGAGTTCAAACCCCTCATACTATACAGTACATGGCTTATTGGGATATTTGTCCATAAGTATTCCCTTATAATAATAATGGTCTAAAATGTTTGTTTTGTGCTTCAATCAATGTATACATGTGGTGAATCTCATAGCTATTCATGTATCACTTGATACCTGACATTGTGGAAAGGCAGGTCATGTTGCATAAGTTTACTCTCAATGAACTTGTATATTATTATCAGTGTATCATCATTTTACATTAATTCATTTAGTGCCACTTTAAAATACTTGATAATACTTTATAATGTTTGTTGTAACTGCCGTCTTTAATACAATTGCACAATTCAACTGGATATACTAATTTTATCTGCATATATTAAATTTGAATGTTGTGTATTTTCTATATATTTTTTTATATATTATCTTATTATGTATTTTTGTGGTTATTAATATGATGAAAGGGCTCTTATTTACATCTAAAGATTAATATTGATACATAATCTTCATAGAAGAAATTGTTAACCCTTGGGGGGTGTCGATTTCAGAATGAAGGGGGGGGGCTGGAAGACCACTCTGAACCTAAATATAGCTCTGGTGAGGATACAATTTTATTGTAATTCTAAAATTTTATTGTAATTCCTTATCTTTTATACTCATCCCTCTTCTATTCATCTCCAGTATCACTTTCACACCACTGACTGGTTGCTTGGGTAAATTGCATCCTAGCAACCAGATAGCTGCTGGGATCCTAAACGGCAAAGCTGCTGAACAGAGATACCATGTGATAGTAACTGCCGCTCAATCTCTTGCTTGAGATCCAGTTTGAGACGCAGAGCTCCTCTAGGCTAGTGCTTCCTATTTGTGGTGCCACATGATCCTGTTACGGTGTAATTACCCCGTTGAGATGGTCCGGTCGACCAGTAAACCGAGGTGACTGAAACTCAGTGCTTGGAAGGGAGCTGTCGGACTGGGTGCCAGGGGCCCACCAGAGGACCTTAGACTGTGGGCCCAGTCTCCAAGCATTCTTTCCTTCTCTCTTCACTTGCATTATTTATTCTCTTAATCACTTCCCCATGCAAATTATTATATATTCTTCCTTCTATTTAATTTCTTTCTTCTCATATAGAAATGAGGAATGACCGTGGTAAAGGCATACAAGTAAAATGGCTGGGTGTGGAGGAGGGCCCACTGACACCTGGGCCTGGTATCCTGGTGGGCCAGTCCGACACTGGAAGGGGGGTAGTTTAGAATTACACCAAATTGAACAAAAAGGCTTTGGACCAGGACCAACCAAGTTACTACATAATATTGTTATGGCTCATTTATTTTTATCAGTGTGATGCAACATGCATGTTTTCTGCCTGCAAATCAAGATGTTTGCACAGAATGCCAGTGCAATTGTTGGTGCCATCTGCCTAGGCCACTTGGGTAGAATGTTAAACAGTGTTGGCTCAAGTTAAGCCAAATTTCCCTATCAGATGAAAGGTGCTCTCGCTGAGTGAGTGAAGAGATGCCCCAGTGTTATTGTGGAGCCATATAGCTGCATGTTTGCTAACAGACTAGATATTAGCTGCTCTTCATCCCTTAACAAGGTGAAAGTTGAGAAGAGGTTCCTGAAGCCCTGAGACACAGAGATTTACAACCACAATGATACTGCCATGCACATGGGCTAGTGTTTAAAGTATAGACTAGGAGGGAGTAGACTGTAAAGGAGACTGGAAGGATGCTTGCACAAACACAGTTCATTAAGCCAACAACTACCATTGTACAGGGACAGGCAGAGTAATGAAAGTAAGCATTCTTACTGGCTTAGTAGTAATAGTAAAAGGGCAGCAAAAGTTCTGGGACAGGCAAAATACAGGCAGAGTTCAAGGTAACCAGCAAGTATAGGGTCCGGAATCAGGATAAAAAACCAGGAACTGATACAGAGTCAGGTTGCCTAACCGGCCATCACAAACAAGAACAAGGTCAGGATACTTGGCATTCAGGAACAAGAACAAGGCTAGAGTTCCCAACCCAGGAGAGTGATCAGCAGGTACAAAGACCTAGGGACTGGAAAGGTGAGGAGCCAGGCCAGGGTTTATATAAGGCCTCTGTGCTGGGAGCTCACTAGGGATTGGCTACACCAGCCAATTAATGCAGAGAGCCCTAGGAACCCCAGAAGAGGGAAACTATGCACATCTAACCTGCCTGAATAAAGAAGATGTAAGGCAACAGGCTGCTATATACCAGGTATCTGATTCAAGCCCAGAAAAGAAATGGACATAAGAATAGTACCTTAAACCTAACCCTTTTCACATTTACATAAACACCTAGCAAAACTGCAGCTGAGATGTACAGATGAGTAGACAAAGCCTTTTCATATATGGCTCTTGGACCAGGATGTTCTTCCTACCCTGTCCTCCAGAATAACCAAGGAACAGACACTTGGGGCTGGGATCCCAAAGCACTGATGGTCATTAATGGCAAGCTTTATTTATTATACTGAAACCACTAAAAGAGGCAAAAGACAAATGGGAATAACCTTCCATACAATTACAAGTGCATGGAAAAGGAAAATAGGGCAAAAGGGTAATTTAAGGGGTTTTACTAAAAAAAAGCAGCAGACAAGGCACAAATGCTCTGGTTCGAATGGTTCAGTGCACCATTACCCTTATAGCACAACACAGAAGTGAATACCAAAATGCTGCCTGCCTGTTCTTCTGCCAATTATTGTTTCATGCCTTCTCTGATACGCCCATTCTGGTGCTGACACTTAGCGGTCTGGGCACTCAGCACTCATATGACCATCACAGAGCAGTCTGCTGGTCGGAAGCTTGTTTCAATCTCTATTCATCCACTAAAAGCACTTCTGTCTCTCAAGGCCCCATCAAATGACTGTCTCCCTTTTAAGCATCACTCTAATTAATATGGGTCCCAGCTGGACCGGGCAGACACTTCATGAATGAGCGGGCTTAACTCTTTCAAAGCACGACATACAGGCAATATACACCAGAATGAATATGCTTATTCATGCATACCCGTGTCTAGAAAATAAACCTGTAATAATGCTAGAAAGAGCCTCCTCGTTGCCAAAAGTGACCCTTGGCCATTTAGACTTTGCGAGTGAAACAACCATAATACAATGGATCCTAGAATGTCCTATTAAGAGTGTTGTTATGGCAACATGGGTGCAGTTGTAAGTGTTTATTTATGTCCATGATTGGCCCTTGTAATAAATAAGACAGTCGAGCTCATTTACTAAAGTCATGTTGTGTGTAAATGGTGCTAATTGTTCAGTTTTTTACCCACAATGCCCTGTTTTCCGCCACTATTCCACTGTAATAGCAAAACAGTAGGGTGAGATAAGAACACAGAGAAGGATTAAGTCCCTTAGCCCCATAGGGCTCATTCAGCAAGCACTTCTACCACTGAGGAAGGCATGTGTTTGTATGTATATATTAATATATCACAGAATGGATACTTGGATTCATCGTATTTGAATGATGCACTTTATAACACATTCCTGAGCATGAGTTGAGTGCATATTGCGAAGGGAATGGGGGAGAGGTAAAATAACGCATGTAGTCTGGTGCCGGTTACTAAGGAACAGTGGAAATTTGCATGGAAATAATTGCTTATGTAATGCATTATGTATGTGTATTTAATTCATGTTTCATTTGTGATTATTCCCCAACTCACCAAATCCAACCTAAATATTTTATTACAAACCCTAGTGAGTTATATGCTGAAGAGGAATGGAGGGCAATAGTGTATTTATGTACAGATTGGGGTGGGGGAGCAGTGTCTGTGGGGCATGAGCAGGGATTACAGAGATGGAGGGGAGATGGGAAGGAGGGGGGAGAGAAAATAGTGTTGGGGGTAATGAGGAGCTAAGGACATGTAGGGGAGTCAAGTTATGATTTTCTCTGCCAAGCGAGACAATAAAGAGTCTCCCTAATTTGATTCTCAGTCCAGACCTGGTACTGACTGTGTATATAACCCCAGCTTATTCTGCGGCTAGGCTAGGCAATACAGAATGTACATTCTAGAACAGAAGTCCCCAGCCTTTTTAACTCATGAGCTACATATAAATGTAAAAAGAGTTAAGGAGCATCACAAACATAAAAAAAATCCCTGGGTGCCAAATAAGAGTGGTACAATTGGTTTTTATGCAACCAAAACTCGCCCTAAGCCAAGAACAAAAATAAGCATTAGCTTTGAGGCCACTGGGAGCAACATCCAAGGTATTGGGGAGTAGAGATGTAGCGAACCTCACAAAAAAAGTTCGCAAACCCGTTTGCGAACTTCCGCCAAAAAGTGCGAACTTTTGCGAACTTTGCGAACCCCATAGACTTCAATGGGAAGGCGAACTTTAAAACCTAGAAAAGCCATTTCTGGCCAGAAACCTGATTTTAAAGTTGTTTAAAGGGTGCCACGACCTGGACAGTGGCATGCAGGAGGGGGATCAAGGGCAAAAATTTATCTGAAAAATACGTTGATGACACAGCATTGCGTTTTGTGCTGTAAAGGGCACAAATCACACTACATTTCTAAACTTGTGTAATAAACTGCTTTAAAACGTCCGGCGTCTACATGCCAATCAAGTCGTGTAAAGGTTACAGCCGGTTCAATGTGTGGTTGGTGCTTAGTGCACTACTATGAGCAGCACGCCTGTCTCCAACACACACAGACGGAGCTGCAGTACACAATGAAAAGAAGACTAGAGTAACAGTTATCAGAAAATAAAAGCAGTCCTTACAAGGACTATTGGGTTACAGCAGATGAGATCAGCAGGACAGCTGCCCACAGCAGCTACATACAGAGTAGTAGAAAGTAGATTACTAGTCAGCAAAGCTACCTAAACTGTCCCTCAAACCCCTGCACAGCTCTCTCCCTATGCTAACTCATCAAGCACACACAGGCAGAATGTAAAATGGCTGCTGGGCTTCAGTTTATATATGGAAGGGAGTGGTCTGAGGGTGGTCCAGGAGGGAGAGCTGCCTGATTGGCTGCCATGTATCTGCTGGCTCTGGGGTGAGAGGTCAGAATTTGGCTCCAGCTAAGGCGAACCCAAAATTGCGAACTTGCGAACATCCGATTTTCGTGCGAATTAGTTCTCCGGCGAACAGTTCGCTACATCTCTATTGGGGAGCAACATGCTCCTGAGTCACTGGCTGGGGATCACTGTTCTGGAACATGCTGTGATATACTGTATATACTTGTATAAAAGGGTGGTTCACTTTTAAAGTTAATAGAGCTTCTACAGCAGAATCCTGCATTGAAATCCATTTTTTTGAAAAGCTCAAACAGATTTGATTTTGAAATATATTGATCTGGTGCACCAAGCTCAGAATACAAGCATAGCATTTAGCAGCTTTAGACAAACTGTCTGCTGGTTACATCACAGCTTAGCATTTTATACCCTGACACAAACATCATTTTTATTACATACATTAGCTAAACAGCTCATTGGACCTTGATTAAGATATGCAAGTTTATGATTGGTTAATACACATGTGGAATCTACAGTTGCAAGGTTCAACCCATAGTGCAGGAGTTAGTATCCAACACTTCCGTTTTCAGACAGTCTTGCTCATTAGACATTAGTCATTTTAATTCAGTATGCTGGCCATTAGCGGAAACATCACATTGATATTTTGTCTATTTACAACAGCTTGGACTTTCCAGACAGGTGAATGATGATAACTCCTTACTTACTATGCGTAATCAACTTAGCTAAAGCCTTAAGATTTTATATATACTGCTGCTTGACCTTTTTCTGAGGCCTACTAAGTAAATCTCTGCCCTAACTATGGGAATAGGAGAAACAATAGGTTACCTGAAAGCAGTTCTGATGTGCTGCGCTGGCTACACATGATGCCTGCTACATTGCATTATGGTTTGAATACAGTGGGATCTCACAGTTCTTTGCTAACTGTTATGTCAGACCACAAGACAATGGGCAGGCTGGGAGAATAATAATAATAATAACTGGCTGCCAATATAAATCCACTCTGTACCAAACCACCCCCCGGTAATTCAGGGTTAAAGCTGCCCCCAGCAAGTCATAAAAGAGATAATCAAAAGTCAAACCCAAGCAAGTTGATGTATTTCTCCAGTCCATCGAGCCTAATTAGAAAATTATAGGCACTGTCAAAAAATAGCATGAATAGCTGGCATATGAACCCCAGCCCTTCTCAATAACAAGGCGCCTCTGTCTCCCTCATTTATGTGCCCCTGTTGTGCTTCTCCAGCGCCACAGTATTAGGGACTATATCTCTGCAGCACTGACAGGGAACACACTGTGCTGCAGTCGAATTTACTGGCACATCACCACCGGCCACTCCAGTTTTACAGCAAGACGTTGTCCCAATTTCTAAACAGGCCTCCAGAAAAACAGGGGGAAATTCCTGCCGAGGCAATAAATCTGCCCAAATTTCACTAGGGTGGTCACTAAGTAACGGAACGTTCCAGATATCAAAATAAGGAGGAGGAAATCACCAAAGCACCAAAAAAGGAATAAGCAGAAGTGCAGTAAACAAAGAAATGAAAAAAAATGATTTCATTTCTATTCTGTAAATGCTAAAAAAGCCACAGCTCTTGTGATAGAAACACATATCTATGTTGTATTGACTGTCATCCTTTGATCCTGCCAATCATCTGCTGATAAACCATGTTTATAAATGCATAAGGAAGCCACAGCTTCTCTTCCCTAATCTATTCCTAAATGTAGGAATAGGGGAAGGCTGTCAAACAAATGAAACAATGGAATGGGGCAATGTACTGTATATGTGTAAATGATTGCCCGAATTTCACCAACCCAGCAAGGCCATCGCCTAAACTAGTCCTTCTGCCCCAGCATGCCTCTGTCCCACCTTCCCTACTCACCAAACTCTTTCCTTGGTGAATGACAGCATCACAGCCCCACCCCTTTCCAGTATTATTGGGGGGTTGAAACTGGGCAGATATTGGATGATCAGCCCCCATATACTGGCCAATAAGTTTTTATTGGCCCATATATAGCCAGCTTAACAGTGGGAATGGCCTTTTAGCGAAAAGTGATTGCCCTAATGTCAGTGGGGGAAACCCTTTAAAAATAACTGGTTGCAGTAACCTGAATTGGGAGAATGACCCCCACACACACACACACGTTTGTCATAGGTAATTCCTTGTACTAAACACATTAGAAGATCGATTTTGTTGTACCCTGCTTCATTCTGTTACTCTGTGCTCCCCCTGATGGACAAATGTAGATTGGGGTACACAGTGAAAGGACCTTTCCTGCAATATATCACTTCTAACTTGAAAGAGGAGGATTTAGGAAACCACCCTGGGAATTCTGTGTGCCTTTTGCTACTGTAAAAATGTTTGATCGCTGGATATAGCAGCTCACACAGCAGCTCTTCTCCCAAACAAAGAATAAAAAGGAGACATTGGCAGACTTTGTAGGGAAGGTCCTTTCACTGTGTAGCCCCTATCTACTTGCCCTTTTCTTTTCAGCTTCCCATTAGTTTTTGTGTAGCCACCTGTCTTGTGATGAGCCACAGAACCACATTTTAGGAGCATTAGGCTAATTCACATACACTGAGAACTGGAGAATGGAAGTGCCTTAACAAGCCACAAGAGATAGTTAATATTTTGGCAACCGCAAGAAAACGCCCAGTGCATAGGTCAGTGCCATAAAGCAGCCAGCTGGTGTATGCAGAGATTGCACATGGGACTATAATGCTGTATGTTCCCATAAGTGATTCTGCATCAACCAAGGCTTCTCAGTGATAACATTGTATTGCTTTTTGTGTGTGTTCTAGTGCCACCAATAAATCCAACAAAGGGCTGTGGGCCACCCATGGCTTATAACCTGTCCTGCTGGGATACCAGTCCCCAAAAGATTCCGTTTAGGAGCTGGAGCATTTTATCATAATAAGCCGCCATGGAGCATTCTTCCAGCCAATACTCTGATGCTAAAATAAAAACATGCCAGTCTATCACTTGGCACCTACTGCCAACAAAGGATGATTTGCCACTCACTGTGAGATCTCTGATTCTCAGACTAGAAGTACATTCTCATCAGTATTCTGGGTGCCACATTAGAATGTGCAGTCGTTTCATGTTTCAGCTGCACAGACATAGACACATGATACCCCCTGACTTTACTGCCATTTATTTAATTGTATAACAAAACCAGGGCAGCATCTCTATCCTTTCTATCTCCAGTAAACTGGCCGTCCTTTCTATCTCCAGTAAACTGGCTACTCCCAGGTGCCCTGGGAACTTTCTGGGTGCTTCATATGGTTACCAGCCATCCACCCACTTACAACAATTAAAGGCATTTTGTCATTTATGGCTCAGTGCTCTTAAAGAGAGTGGAAATTCTTTTGGTTGAAAGAAGAGCAGAAGCTTTACAAAGGGATCTGTTTATTAGTGTCATAATGAGGGTGAAATCAACCAATGAGAGGGCTTTATATGGTGACTGAAGGTGAAATAGAACTAGGAAAGTCCCCTCCATCCAGGTCTGGACAGGGATAAAAAACAGGCCCTGGCATTTCAAGCACACAGAGACTCAAACATCCCCTTGCCAGCCCACTAAATAGTGACTGTCTATGGCATCTTACAGCAGCCCCTCTGGCATTTGCCAGAATCCACAGATTGCCAGTCTGCCTTCTTTTACATCCCCATTAATAATTATGTTGCAGGTACTGTGTATAAAATAACGAAAATAAAATAATTATCAGGATCTAAGTGTTTACAGGCAATGATACATTGTGCTTTATGACCCACTACTATGTAGTGGTGATTAAAGGACAAGTTATTATTATTATTATTTATATAGCACCATGAATTTACGCAGCGCTTTACAGAATAGAGGGCTACAAAGACAGAAGAGTTAACATGTACATATAAACAATTCACAAGAATGGTTTGCAGTTACACTGGATGAGGCTCGGAGACACTAGGGGGAGGGCCCTGCTCGGAAGAGCTTACATTCTAAAAGGGAGGGCTGAGACATAAGGTCAGGGTAGATAGCATGACGGTAGAGTTCATGTAGGTGTGTAAAGTGACAGTAAGTGCGGAGTGAGAGGTGAAAACCAGTGGTTAGTGAATGTTTGGGGGGGTTTAGGTTATAGGCTTGAGTGAAAAGGTGAGTCTTAAGAGACCGTTTAAAGGCTTGGAGAGTCTGGCAGTGCCTAATGGGATGGGGAAGAGCGTTCCAGAGGATGGGTGCAGTGCGTGAGAAGTCCTGGATGCGACAGTGAGAGGAGGTGATGAGTGAGGAGGAGAGAAGGAGGTCATGTGTAGAGCGAAGGTTACGTCTGGGTGTACTTGGGGGTTAGTTAGGGTGGTTAAATAGAGCGGTGCGGCACTAGTGAGTGCTTTGAAGGTGAGTACAAGAATCTTGATGTGATTCCTGTATGTGACAGGTAGCCAGTGCAAGGATTGGCAGAGAGGGACGGCACTTTTGGAGCGGGAGGAGAGGTGTATGAGTCTGGCAGCACTGTTCATGGTGGATTGGAGTGGGGTCAGTTTAGCCAGGGGAAGCCCACAGAGCAGTGAGATGCAGTAGTCTAAGCGAGATATGACGAGGGCGTGGATGAGAATTTTGGCAGTCTCATGAGTGAGGAAAGGTGGAATGTGTGCAATGTTTTTGAGGTGGAACCAACAGGATTAAGAGAGTGATTGAATGTGGGGAGGGAAAGAGAGAGCAGAGTCAAATGTGACTCCTAGACAGTGAGCTTGTGGAACTGGGGTTATATTAATATTTTCCACGCAGACAGTGATGTCAGGCAGGGAAATGGAGTTGGAGGGTGGGAATATGACCAGCTCGGTTTTGTCCATGTTGATTTTTAGGTGGCGAAAGGACATGAATGCAGAAATTGTAGTTAGGCAGTTGGAAACACGAGCTAGGAGTGAGACATTCAGAGGGGGTGCCAATGTGTTAGGCACCACAAAGTTAAAATAATCACTAACTTTGGGCCCCAGAGATTCTGACATTGAGGGTCTGCTCTCACATTCATTACATGTAGATAATGTTAAATGCAATAAGTATCTATATACCTATGGTGGAGATAATAAGTGGCTAATGGAAATTTCCCTTGGATGAGGCCACTAGAGCTGGGGAAATCCTGTGGTAGTTTGGCAGAGCTGTCCAACCCTGTCTCCAGCCTACAGAGTATTTGCCCTGCACCCAAGCCTTGCACCATAGCTGGAGTGGCCATAATAGAAGAGATGCCATGAGTCTTACAGGGGGTAAACAATGGGTGATGCAAAAACCTGGAGTATCTCACGGTAAGATTTGCTCATTTTGCCAAACAAGCAAATCTTTCTCCCAAGGCCTGTCGTAGGGCCCCATACATGGGAAGTTAAGCTGCCGAGTCGGTCTTAAGGAGCCAAAGCTCGGTATGGCCACCGCAAAGCAGAGCCACAGGTTGGATAGCCCTGATATGCTGGGGAAAAAAAGAAAACAAAATGTGTGTGTATATATATATATTTTGTTATACTACATTATATAACCTTTGTAGTCATATCCAACTCCTTCAATGAAAGCTGCATTTTGCCCCTAGGGGTCCAGCACCAATGCCTTCTCTGCCCTATACCAAACACAGAGCTGGTTCTAAAATGTTGAAATCCCAGAAATAATTCAGCAGCCACACACATTAAAGTGGGAAATGATCCACTCACCTGCATATCCCATGTGCCCAGAGCCATATGCTGCAAGTATATAGACTGTGACAGTTCTGTCCTGTAAGCATTACTCCCAATTCAGCACAGACTGCATAGAGAATATCTAATGAGAAGCTATTTATATTTGCGGGAATTTCCTAACAAAGCCAGAATTTCTTAAAAGTGTCAAACTGCAAGTTTTTTTCTCTCAAAATATAAAGGGAACAAACCATAATTAGAAACGAGTAGAACAGTGTCCTTTTTTTAACACCCAAAAAGGCTAAAGCTTTAAGATTCGCTTGTTTTGTGAGGTTGCAGTTTTTTACGTGGTCAAATCTGGCAATTGCTGCTCCTCATCATCTCTTGGGCCTACAGGGTATTAATGCATCAAGGAGGTCCTAGTCCAATTGGATTTTTAAACCTGTCCAACAGATATCTGGCCAGATATTGGTCATGGGCAGTCCTGGATACCCCATACACTGGCCGACTATTGATATATGCCTTCTGGAAACCTAAGGTGCTTCCTAAATGTGTTGTGGGCAGAAGATTTGATTGATGAATTAAGCTGCCATACAGGGGCTGATAAAAACTGGAAACTAGGCCCCTCCACAGTGGCTGCCTAGAGTTTTGGGGGTCATATACATAGGAACTTGGGACCCTCCGCCCCACTGATATACGCTGTCTTGCAGGTCAAGCACAGCCTTAACCCCAAGGAAAGCTTAATAAATCCATGTTTTGTTCATGCTGTAACTCAGTGATTCCCAACCAGTGGCCTGTGAGCAAGATGTTGCTCCCCAACCCTTGGATGTTGATCCCAGTGGCCTCAAAGCAGGTGCTTATTTTTTAATTTCTGGCTTGGAAGCAAGTGTTGATTGCATAAAAACCAGTGTAAATCCAAACAGGTTGCCAGTCCATATAGAGTCTACCAAATTCCCCTAAGGAACTTTTTCCATGCTTGTGTTGCTCCCCAACACTTTTTCCATTTGAAACGGCTGTAACTGGTATCTCTGGTCCTTTTAAAGGGCAAATCTGCCATTCTATAAAGAAGGGAAGGCTATTGTTTGATAAATGTTGGTTGGTAGCTGTTAATGACTTCTTCTACTGACCAAAGAAACAATGGCGGAATGAATGCCCATTTCCCCCTCTCTTTATTGCTGCCAAGCCAGCAGGGGGCAATAATAGACATCGCTCCTCCTCTAAACAAGTGGAACCTATAGATGCAGGTAACTTCCCTGTAGGCTGGCCTTAACAGTCATATTTGAATTTAGTTACAGATACAGACCCCTTCCAGTTGTGCTCAGTGCGAGATCTAAGTTATGGAAATGTCCCCCTGACAGCTGACAGTACAGCCAACATCTTTCTCCGCAGAGCTCAAAGGTCTCACAAGGGAGATACAGGCTTCCAACAGAGGGACCCTGAGACAATGGCAAATAAAATGGATACGAATAAGAGATAAATGAACAAGTAAGGGGGTGGATGTGGTAAGGAGGGGGAAGAAGAGAAAGGGAGGGGTGCATAAAAGACACCCATGAATTAACTGACTGACCAAAGCCCTTCGAGTGTCAATCAATTCCTATCAGCGCTGATTTATCCACAGATATAATTAATGTTAATTAAGGAAGACCAATTCTTTTCTCTTCAGGATATTAGATTCCCCGCAAGACCCGCTAATTCAAAGGTCACATGGGCTGCTGTCGCTCTCCTGAATGTGACCTCATCCCTCATTATACAGTTGGCTCCTTCCCCTTGAATATCGCTGCTGTCATTTTAGCTCCTTATTTCAGCATATCTATGCTCTACAGACAGACAGGTCATCTGAGATATGCCACTTTATCCACCCTAATATTATTGCCAGGGCTAGTGAGTTTTCAAGGGCAAGCAGAGCTTTCTTTTGGGCGGGAGGGATGTCCAACAGAACAGTGTGCCGCAGAGAAGCCAAAATAGATAGAGTGTATGAAAGATTATTAAGGCACCAGGCATACAATGGGTCCTTAACTGGTTCCCCTAGCACCTTCTACCTTACAAAGTCCCACCACAGTCAAAAGCGTTCAAGAGAAGATGGACACAAATTGCCATGTTTTTACCCTCATTGCACTCCCAGACTTGCAGTTAATTTTTATTTGCTTTAGTTAAATGCATGCAATTTGCATTTTTGTTGGCGTCAATGGAGCCATAAATTCAACACTCAGTTCAACACTCAACAAGAACCTTATTAAAGGCAGGTGTTACTTCTAGGGCTCCCTAGGCTCCTTGTACTTTGCACCTTATTTAGCAACTTAGAAGTCACCGGCATATAGACCATCATGTATAGATAAAAATACCCTGAAACAAATACCCTTTTCAATAGCATTTAGATGGATGCAGTTTCTACTCTGCTATGCAATAATTGCTTTAGAAGAAACCCAGTGCATATTGCATTGTACATTGGCAGCCCTGGTAGTCAATTAGCAGCCATGGGCTCATCCAATTACCCTAAGAGTCCCTATTATACTATTCTACCACTGAAATGTTCAATTTTTGCAGGCAATGTTCAGAATTTGTAGAACTACTATTGCTGTCGGATAGCAAGTATAGTAGAAAAAGATGGTGCCTGTAGTAGTAATGGGAAAATAGCCTCTGGGAAGGGACTGGGGCTGTGGGATAGCAGGTATAGTAGGGAGAGATGGTGCCTATAGTAGCAGTGGGGATAATAGCTTCTGGGAAGGGACTGTGACTGTGGCATAGCAGGTATAGTAGGGAGAGATGGTGCCTATAGTAGCAGTGGGGGGATAATAGCCTCTGGGAAGGGACTGTGGCTGTGGGATAGCAGGTATAGTAGGGAGAGATGGTGCCTATTGTAACAGTGGGGGTAATAGCCTCTGGGAAGGGACTGGGGCTGTGGGATAGCAGGTATTGTAGGGAGAGATGGTGCCTATAGTAGCAGTGGGATAATAGCCTCTGGGAAGGGACTGGGGCTGTGGGATAGCAGGTACAGTAGGGAGAGATGGTGCCTATAGTATCAGTGGGGGGATAATAGCCTCTGGGAAGGGACTGTGGTTGTGGGATAGCAAGTATAGTAGGGAGAGATGGTGCCTATAGTAGCAGTGGGATAATAGCCTCTGGGAAGGGACTGGGGCTGTGGGATAGCAGGTATAGTAGGGAGAGATGGTGCCTATAGTAGCAGTGGGATAATAGCCTCTGGGAAGGGACTGTGGTTGTGGGATAGCAAGTATAGTAGGGAGAGATGGTGCCTATAGTAGCAGTGGGATAATAGCCTCTGGGAAGGGACTGTGGTTGTGGGATAGCAAGTATAGTAGGGAGAGATGGTGCCTATAGTAGCAGTGGGATAATAGCCTCTGGGAAGGGACTGTGGTTGTGGGATAGCAGGTATAGTAGGGAGAGATGGTGCCTATAGTAGCAGTGGGATAATAGCCTCTGGGAAGGGACTGTGGCTGTGGGATAGCAGGTATAGAAGGGAGAGATGGTGCCTATAGTAGCAGTGGGATAATAGCCTCTGGGAAGGGACTGTGGTTGTGGGATAGCAAGTATAGTAGGGAGAGATGGTGCCTATAGTAGCAGTGGGATAATAGCCTCTGGGAAGGGACTGTGGCTGTGGGATAGCAGGTACAGTAGGGAGAGATGGTGCCTATAGTATCAGTGGGGGGATAATAGCCTCTGGGAAGGGACTGTGGCTGTGGGATAGCAAGTATAGTAGGGAGAGACGGTGCCTATAGTAACAGTGGGATAATAGCCTCTGGGAAGGGACTGTGGCTGTGGGATAGCAGGTATAGTAGGGAGAGATGGTGCCTATAGTAACAGTGGGAGATAATAGCCTCTGGGAAGGGACTGGGGCTGTGGGATAGCAGGTATAGTAGGGAGAGATGGTGCCTATAGTAACAGTGGGGGGATAATAGCCTCTGGGAAGGGACTGTGGCTGTGGGATAGCAGGTATAGTAGGGAGAGATGGTGCCTATAGTAGCAGTGGGGGGATAATAGCCTCTGGGAAGGGACTGGGGCTGTGGGATACCAGGTATAGTAGGGAGAGATGGTGCCTATAGTAGCAGTGGGGGGATAATAGCCTCTGGGAAGGGACTGTGGCTGTGGGATAGCAGGTATAGTAGGGAGAGATGGTGCCTATAGTAACAGTGGGGATAATAGCCTCTGGGAAGGGACTGTGGCTGTGGGATAGCAGGTATAGTAGGGAGAGATGGTGCCTATAGTAGCAGTGGGATAATAGCCTCTGGGAAGGGACTGTGGTTGTGGGATAGCAGGTATAGTAGGGAGAGATGGTGCCTATAGTAACAGTGGGGATAATAGCCTCTGGGAAGGGACTGTGGCTGTGGGATAGCAGGTTTAGGAGGTAGTGATAGCTATGTGATACTAGTTCATATGCACCAGTGCAGTAAACCATAGAAACAAATACTTTTTAGCACTAGTTTTGCCAGTAAGATTAATTGCACCTCTTGCAGAATGACAAAGACTCTAAGTCCAAGGCAACGACGAATGCCCATTTGCTCTTGGAATGAACTAAGACACAATCCTTCTATCCCCGGAGCAGGCCTCTGTTACCCCCCTCCCATCGCTATAACCCTCCTCCTCAGCCCAGACTCCAAGAAAAGCCAAACCACAACGCAGCAGCTAATTGCAGGCTGTGTAATGTGGATCAAAATACACCACCAATTACTCTATTGCAATTAGCAGGGAGAGTGATCAACACATACTGTACCACAAAGAGAATACACCGGATGCTACAGATAATGATAATCTTTATACACAGGGAAACTAGATTATAAGGATTTTGTTTCTCATATTAGATTTGCCTTCTTGTATTATCCTACCATCAAGATTAGGAGGTGCATTTATAATTAGCTCATCTGTCTTTCCCTACCTTCCCCAGTGGTGTTACTGGCTTGGCTGCAGTTTCTATACACTTCTATAACATAGTGTTATAATAGGGATCAGCAGACTGTTAGCTCTAGCCCCACTTGGAGGTCCAGCCTTTCTACTGGACCAACCATAGCTCATAACAATGTTATAACTATTGGAGAACAATGGTGTATCGGTTAGTCAGCCATAGTTTGAAGAAGATCTAGGAATATATAGCAGGTAAGTGTTTGGCCCGATTCTCACCTTTATTGGCCTACAGACTGAGCTTCCAGGAGTATGTATGAGAACTTTCTCCTCAAATCTATGAAAAAAAAAAACTTTCACCCCAACTTTAACTGGCCTTGAGAATGAGAGCCACTGGTACTTCACCAGGCCCACAGGGGGAGATGCCCCACAATTTGGGCACTTACATGTAGCGGACAAGGTATAAGGCCTGATGACCCAGGGTGTTAGGGCGGTCAAACACAACCATAAAATATAAAGGATGGAAGTAAAAGAAGAGAGAAAAAAACATGCAAGATGCAAAGTTCCTGGATAAGGGCAGGCAGCCCCCTAATACACATTTGAATCTGCCAAACCCTTTGAGTACCAGCCATGATGGGGGTCAGGAGAACAAGGAGTAGGCAGCATATGCAGAGGAGTATCCCCTCCCGCTTCTGTTCCATTAGAAGACCTATTAGATTCATGTGTATTGTAAGCTCTACCGGGCAGGGACCTCCCTCCTACTGCGTCTCATACTACACAGCACTTAATCTCTGTGTATTTACTCTAATTTATTGTGTTTATTATAACACTTGTCCTCCCTGTGTGTAATTGTGTATACTGTAAGATTGTACAAGGCTGCGTATTCTTGTAGCGCTTTATAAATAAAGTTATATATACATACAATAAAGTTAAACAATAAAGTTATATATACATACACTTACACTAGTTACCCTTCATTCTCCATTCGCATTCTCCACCTCAGGGGCTCTGGTTTTGGACAGCACATCACTGGCCAACTTATCCTACAGCAAACACACCCCTATGTCACTTTAAATATAATATAACTGGAGCACTTGAGAGGATTTTTTGGTATCCTATGACACAGTTTTCTGATAGTCACTTCACTTAATTCAAATATCATCCACAGGTCCTTACTTTGCAATTTCATCTAATTGGGAAAAAAATGAATTTCCTTTCGGGATACAGAGGTTGTAGACTTACTCAGAATGCAGAACACAGGCAAGTCCATGGTGCTGCATTTGATTAAGAGCTTGCAAAGCTTCTAATGCAAATGCACAAAATACAAATCACTATTAACTCTTTAAGGGCCGTGACACACGGGGAGATTAGTCGCCGCACAACAAATCTTCCTTGTCGCGGGTGACTAATCACCCCGCAATGCCATCCCACCGGCTAGAATGTAAAACGTGAGTGGGACGGCAAATCGTGGCACCGCGTATGGATTCCCACCAGCGATTTACATTCTAGCCGGTGGGATGGCATTGTGGGGAGATTAGTCGCCCGCGACAACAGAGATTTATCGCAGCCCTTAACTGTAAAGGCCCCCATACACGGGCCGATAGAAGCTGCCGATATGGGTCCCTTGGACCGACTCGGCAGCTTATCTGCCCGTGTAGGGGCAGAAACGAGCGGGCTGGCCGACCGATATCTGGCCTGAAATTGGGTTAAATCGGGTGCCGCATTGGCTCGTTGATGCGGCCCCCGAACCGACTGCCCCATTGCCGCCTACATAATCTGGTGGTTTGGCCCCAGGGCCACCCGTAGGTGGGGATATCGGGGGAAGATCCCCCTGTGTATGGGGACCTTTAGTCTCATATGAGGCCTTCCCCTTAGTGATGTGTGGGTCTACCCTGACCTGCCTGCTCCCAACCCACATTTGACCTAGCAGTCCACTCCTATTTATAGACCCGCCCCATCTCTGATGTCACAAAGGGGCTGGATGAGGCAAGCGCTTGCATAATTAATAGAGGCCAACAGAGGCCGGGGGTTGGAAGGAAGAGTTCAGCCTGCAAATCTTGTGCAAATGTTGTCCTGAAACCACCTGACCCACGAGGCCAGCCCACACATCACTAGTTCCCCTGATAGTAGAGAAACACCCACTATCCTACTACTTCTTAAGAGTCCAGTCACTGATATGAATGTAAGCTGCCCATCAAAAGTGGCTTCCAACACCCAAATATACATCTGAGCTTGGAGGCATGGAGAGGATGGTCAGGTACTGGGCATTTGCTTGCCCATATGATATCAATCGGACAAGGTTTACTTCTCCGCTTAATCCATCATGTAAAAGCATGATTTCTAATTAGAGCTCCTGCTGGATAATTAGAGCAGTCACCCTGTTAATTGTGCCTTAGCTCTAAGAACAAATATGCCTGGAGTTCCCTACCCAGCCAAGAATATGTTTTTGCAGCTTTACTAAAATAAATATAGTAAAATTTTTGCAGGCAAGGGACTTGTTGGGCTTTATTAATCATTAAATATTTAAATTACATTAATTAAAATTCCTGCCTCTTACAGGATTGGTTCATAGGAAGAGCAATTTCAGTTATTTACTCAAAAACTCAACATGACCAAGGTTTGATAAAGGTTCTATGGTGGCATCCGTGGGCACATATCACAACAATTGACAGCCCAAAGTGCAATGTAAAACACAAAACACTCATTAGTTTTCTTGCCAGATCTTGGCTTTTATGTTTTAAGACTGATCGAAACTAATTCGTTGCCAAGGGTAACTGTACTTGTGCAGTTCAACACCTGTGCCAGTCAATAAGTCCTATTGACTCTGAAGAAGGTCTTTCTATATCAATATCCAAAGAAATCCATTTCCACTTTTTAGGCTCTAGTTGTCACCTATAGGAGGGGTAAGTCACTATTTATTACATCTATCGGAAGGTGGTTTGACCCACTGGAATCAAAACTCTTTCCAATGAATGCTTACTTCTCATGAATTAGATTTACGCCATAGGTGCAGATAATTTCTCCAGTCACCCATATATGATTTATACCCCCCATGCCAGAGAACCAGATGATATAAATAGTTCATAAAAATAAAATGTCTGAGGAGCTTTTGGGAAAAGGTGGCCATACACACTAAGATCTGCTCGCTTGGCGAGGTCGCCAAGCGAGCAGATCTTCTTCCGATATCCCCGCGTATGGGTGAGTGATATCGGGCTAATTCGGTCGTTTGGGGCCAAACAATCGAATTAGGAGGATGGGTATAGGCGTTCGTCGGTTCGGGGACCGCATCAACGAGGCGATGCGGTCCCCGATCTGACTAAATTTCAAATCTGCCCAATCGGCATCTGCCCGATTTCAGGCTAGATATCGGTCAGGCAGGCCCGTCGTTAGTGCCCCTACATGGGCCGATAAGCTGCCGAATCTAAGGGACTGATAGCAGCAGCTAGAATTTGCCCGTGTATGGCCACCTTTAGATTGGCAAGGAAGTACCAAACACACCCACCTCAACATAATAACAGTTCTATAAAGTACCAAACCTATTCAACTCCAAGATAACAACAGTTCTATAAAGTACCAAACCTATCCAACTCCAAGATAACAGTTCTATAAAGTACCAAACCTATCCAACTCCAAGATAACAATAGTTCTATAAAGTACCAAACCTATCCAACTCCAAGATAACAGTTCTATAAAGTACCAAACCTATCCAACTCCAAGATAACAATAGTTCTATAAAGTACCAAACCTATCCAACTCCAAGATAACAGTTCTATAAAGTACCAAACCTATCCAACTCCAAGATAACAGTTCTATAAAGTACCAAACCTATCCAACTCCAAGATAACAACAGTTCTATAAAGTACCAAACCTATCCAACTCCAAGATAACAACAGTTCTATAAAGTACCAAACCTATCCAACTCCAAGATAACAACAGTTCTATAAAGTACCAAACCTATCCAACTCCAAGATAACAGTTCTATAAAGTACCAAACCTATCCAACTCCAAGATAACAGTTCTATAAAGTACCAAACCTATCCAACTCCAAGATAACAACAGTTCTATAAAGTACCAAACCTATCCAACTCCAAGATAACAGTTCTATAAAGTACCAAACCTATCCAACTCCAAGATAACAACAGTTCTATGAAGTACCAAACCTATCCAACTCCAAGATAACAATAGTTCTATAAAGTACCAAACCTATCCAACTCCAAGATAACAACAACCCTTTAGTGAAGACTTTCATTAGTCTACTTGCCCTCAGCTCAATATTTACTGTACATCCAGTGCTGCCCTAGGCACTGCTGCTCCCCTATATAGAAAGTAATGCCTTTGTAGTTGATAGCCCTATTACTTAGGGCTCTGGCACATGGGGAAATTAGTCGCCCGCGGCAAATCTCCCTGTTTGCGGGTGACTAATCTCCCCGCAATGCCATCCCACCGGCAAAAATGCCATCCCACCGGCGCGATTTCAGTGGAATCGCGGAAGTTTCCTCTCAAGGCAACTTCCTCGATTTCACTGAAATCGCGCTGCCGCGTATGCCATCCCACTGGCGATTTACTAAAGAGCCCTTACTGTTTCACCAAAAGTGCCTTCAGTTCTCCTGCAGAATTACCCGTCCTGGCATTGATTTATGGTTGCTCTTGATATGGTAAATCATGGGTTGACCAACCCCCTATAATGTATGTATTAATGTATGTATAACTTTATTTTTCAAAGCACCACAAGGGTACGCAGCGCTGCACAGTCTTACAGAATACAAAATTACACAAAGGGAGGACAAGTGATATAATAAATAAATACATGTGGTATGAGACACAGTGGGAAGGAGGTCCCTGCCCCGTAGAGCTTACAATCTTGTGATGTCACAATCTTGTGATGTCACATCCCTCTGGGATGCTGGGCAAAGTCCGCTTTAAATTTAGTCCCCTTCCAGATGATATAAATAGAGGTCATAATAGTAAAAAGTCTGAAGAGCTTTTGAAGAGCATTACAGAACAATAGGAGCCGTGTGGGGTGAGATAAGGAAGCTGGTGGCCAGAAAGCTAGAGATAAAATGGCCTAAAAGTGCAAGCTCAGCCAAAGGAGTGAGGAAATAAAGCAAAATATATTGATTTAGGGCACAGGCAGACGGGGAGATTAGTCGCCCCACGACAAATTTCCATTGCCACGGGCGACTAATCTCCATGCAATGCCATCCCACCGGCAAGAATGTAAATCGCCGGTGGGATGGCATAAGCATCACTACGATTTGCTGAAGTTGCCCGACGTTGCCTTGAGAGGAAACTTCGGGTGACTTCGGCAAATCGTACTAATGCGTATGCCATCCCACTGGTGATTTACATTCCTGCCGGTGGGCTGGCATAGGGGGGAGATTAGTCGCCCGTGGCAACAAAGATTTGACGTGGGGCGACTGATCTCCCCGTCTGCCACTGCCCTTATTGCTCATCCTAGTAATAAAGCAATAAAGCATTTTATTCATTATTCTGTGCCTTTTAAATCCTTGTGTCAGGGGGCCTTAAAGATCAGGCTCATCTGCTTTTAAAGGGCAAGTGATTCAGCCAGAATAAACAGATTACAAATGACCCGTAGCTAAGTCTGGCCTTAAATGGCCTCAACTGTTCTGTAGCCTTTGCAGTTCTCTAGCAGGGAAACTATCAGGAGAGGAGGGCAATATGAGGGGCCACTTTTATGACTAAGGCTCTTATAAGCAATATTTATTAATGCTTTGAAAATCTCCATAATGATCCACTCCTACCGGTAGGTTTGAAATGGTACCTCTGTGTGTGTTTCCAACTAAAGCAAACTATTTATTTCATAGTAAGACCATATATCTTTTCTACAAGTCAAGTTGTGAACCTTTAATCAATGTTGCCCATGGGTGAATATGCCAAGCTATTCCAGGAGCAGGATGCAGGGCCAAAAGCTGATCGGTTAGAAGAAAAGGACTTGTTACTTTGTCTTTTTATCCAACTAAAATCAATACAGTTCTGGAGAGGAAAGGTTAATGAGACTGCAGTTGCCCGGCAACAACCTGTTGCTCCATAGCCTGTTTCTTGCATTATAGGGCAGTAGTAATTCGTAAATTTCTCATTGGTTCTGGCCATCTTTAACCAATAAGAGACATTACTAGATATATACTAATGCAATCTGTCATTTATCCAGTACATTCCCCCTACTCCATTTAGCATGCATAGTATAGTTGTTAAGGACTCCATCTGTAGCCATTCTCCATATTATATAAGTTTAAAGAGAGTTAGAGAGAGTCTGGCTGCCAGGAGCAGTGACTGTTAGGAAGAGACAGCCATATTATAGAGCAAGCTTCTGACATTTGTTAGTCTGTGGCCTGCTAATCATTTGATCTGTTTTGTTCTATAGCAGCCTGCCACTGTCTAAAAAAACAATATTAAAATGAAAATAAGTTGTATTATTATATAAGCAATGTTATTTTTTAAGGTTTTTGAAAGTAGTTTACTTTTTTGGTTCCGCTATCTGGTTGCTATGTTCCATAACCCTAGTAACCAGGCATTTGCCTAATATCAGAAAGGAATGAGATGAAAAGGAATAAATGCAATTACAAAAATCAGCAATACAGATCAGCCCTTGCTTCCGTTTGTTGTGTCACAGACCCTAGCAACCACATTTTGCAGATAGGGATCAGAGAAAGGCAATAAAAACGCACATTAAAAAAAAGAGGTGTTCATTAAAAGTTTAACTATCCTTAATGTTACTGAGTGAGCAATACAATAAAAAGTTTTAGAATGAATATTAGAAGTTATAAAAATAGTACAATTATATAGTGTTGTTATTAATGCCCAGCAATATATTTCTCTAGCTTATGAGTCTCTCCCTCTCTGCAATATAGCATGTCAGTGCTTCTAAAATATATTGTACTGTTCTACTAATGTAACAATGGATCATAACCACAACGTCATGAATATATACATATATATTTATAAACAAGTACATATTGTGCCTTTAAGCTAAGCATTACTGCATTATATATTGTCTGCTTTCTCTCAACACACCGCAAAACTCCTTCTCACAGCCCAGGCAATGATTATCACAGTACTCTAATGCAGGGGGCTGGATATGTTAAATTGCAACTTACAAATCCTCTACCTGCTCTTTGGGCTGCTTGCCCTGCCCCCCGGATTGGCTGCTGTCAGTGTAGTTGGAATATTGACCCAAATCAGATAATTTATTCTATTATCTAAACCCCCCCCCCACCCCCTTTTATTGAAAGGTCCCTATCTTTTTTACCAGTTGCCTTTCTAGATAAAAGATTGACCACACAGTTTTTTGGCTGCTTATAAAGTATATACTTGGAGTCAGCTATGTAATAATAAATAAAGAAATTATACAAACACTAACAACACTGGCTGCATAGGGGTAACAATAGCAACTCTATTTGCCCTAACTTCTGCTAATTTTTTTTTGGGGGGGGGCAATTTCTTAGGCACTTTCCCCTGATGATAGTACCTTATATTAGAGTAGAGATGCACAAGCCTGGGATAGGAGGTTAGCAATTCTAATTACTGGGGTGCCCAAATTGGACTCTACTATTGAGCTGTGTATTGCCTTCCTCTAGCATAGGATCTACCATACCTGACATGCACATAATATTATTATTATTATTATTATTATTATTATTATTAACAACATGTATTTATAAATATATATAATTTATGTCCAACCTGAACTGCAACCTCCAACATCCCTTAATGGCAAAAGGCTGTCTAGGAATCTTGGGAGTTGTAGTTTATCATCTGCTTAAGGAATTCAGGTTGGACAGTCCTGGCCATTAGAGCAGACAGGCTTGCCTATGTTAGATGCAATCCCAGCTAGCTGCAAGAATGATATGAGAAGCTCACGTGTGTCTATGGAATACTCACACCATCACACCAAAAAGACAAGCAGCCAATCAACTGGGGGAAACAGCACTGGATGCACGCAATAGGTAGGTAGATAGGCTCAATCACAATCCAGTGGTCCCTCTGTGCCCTTGAGATGTTCCTTCTCTATCCTGGGTGTGAGTTGTGACTGCTTCGTACGGCCCCGTATTGCTGCCCCCCCTTCAGCAGCCACCGCCCTATGAAAGCATTGAGCTGTGTAATAATCACAGAACACTTGCAGCTGCCTCTCCCTAGGGACCCAATATAGACATCTTCTATTGTTCTACCCTCCATCCCACCTGAGCCCCTGCTGTGTCTCAGCTTCTTCCAGCACCAGCCTATCATAGCATCGCACGTTAGTGCCAGCCCTCCAGCTGCCATGGAACTCCCATCACCCACAGCCAGGCAGGCTCGCTCTTAATGCAATTTAAGGCATGGTTTAGGCACCATTATTTCCTAGGGCATTATTCACACAAATGATTATAGCTGCGACTATTGCACTTATTTTCCACCAGCTGCACTATTTCTTTTACATAGCACACAATTTTAATTTCTATAGGATTCTATAAAAACGGTTGTTGCTGTTTTTAGGTGTAATTTAGCCTTTAAATTCTCATTTTCCTGTTATCTTTCCTTGCACAGGAATAGCACTGGGTCATATGGGTATCCCTACCATAGGAACTATGTCATTTACAGTGCTATAAATCCCTTTATCCCTCAACTCCTGTATGTGTAATTGGCTAATATTAAAAGAATATACCAAAAATAAGCCAGTTTCCATTTTTCTTTTTCATTTTAGGGACCCCTAAAATCTTTTCCAATAAGGCATGTTTCATAAACATATAAAAATGCTTATCAGTCAATGCCAGAGGGGCAGTGATGTGCAGACAGGGTCGGACTGGGCCTGGGGGACACCGGGAAAAAACTCAGTGGGCTCCACCAAGCCAGTTCTCCATTGCAGCCGCAAGTAAGACGTGATGTAGTGAGTTTTATAAGAGTGGAACAACTAGGGTGGGGAAGGTGGGGGGCCCCTGAGGTGGCAGCCACAGAAGGCCCAGGACACCCCAATCCGACTTTTTCCACCTCTGGTGATATCAGAAATAGTTGGGTCAGGCACAGGTACATAAATAGTGATGGCTTGTTGGGTTGGGTCTGCTTTTTGCCAACCCGCATATCACTAGTCTATTTCAAAATTCAGCAGCCACAGCCACAGCTGGCATGAACTGAACACAGACACATCAGTTTAGCTACCTGTGATATATTTTTTTATGACAGCGATAAAGTGCGCTTTTATAGCCATGTGGGATTAATATTACAAGAAAAAGCAGCCCTTTATCTGTAATTGGATCCCACAGAAGCATGACATCACCGCGATACAGAAACCGTCTATGAAAACAGTAGCGTTTAACCGGAGGGATCGCATTACCAATAAATCTGTGTTCTCCATTAGATTTGCATACACCGCTATACATTTACAAGAAGTGTCGTGTTTCCCAGCGCACATGGGGCTTTGGGAAAGGAGGCAGCAGCCTGGCAGCCGATGGCATTCCCTGACAATGGGCACTTTTATTTCTAGCAGTTTAAAAGGAAGCGTGATCACAGTTTATTGGTATAATCACTGCATTTGACGACTAGTCAGTGAGTCATCAAATCAGTGATTTGCTTTCATTATTATATTGTAAATAGACAGATAAAAGCTAACAGCTGATTTGTTGCCTTAAATTATTGCACTGGGGAAAAATCATTGTTGGTAAGTGAACCTCCATGATGCTTTCCATGTTTCATTTAGTTCTGATTTGATTTACACCAGACCCAAAGATGTTATCATTTTATTCTAGATTGCTAGGCCTTACCAGATTTTGGCCTTTTGATAGGAGGTTATAACACAATAGAAGGGCTATATGAATTACTGTTGTCAGTCAGACACAATGAGAGACAATGGCAGTTTAGGGAAGGCTAAAACTGAGAGAGGAGGCAGTAACACCTTAGTAGAAGTAAAAAGAGAAGAACAGAGGTAGAAATTACACATTTCCTATTTACTAACTCCCAATGGTCTAGGTTTCCAAACTGCATATATCCTATATGTCTCATTTAATTTGAAATGGGGCTTGCCAGCAAATGGGTGGATTTTGGGGCGGATCAGAACTTGGCGAGGTCTCCAAGCATGCAGATCTTCTCCCAATATCCCCACCTATAGGTGAGCGCTATTGGGCTAATACAGTCATTTGGCCCTGGTCCCTGATCGAATTAAAACGGCTGGATAGTCAGTTCGGTGGGGCGCATCATCAAGCCCATACTTGGGCAGATAAGCTGCCAAATTGGTCCAAAGGAGCTAGAATTGGCCCCTGTATGGCTGCCTTTAGGGTTAGCCAGGGAGAAATCTGGGGGTTAATACTCTAGAATCGGCCCACGTATGGCTGCCTTTAGGGTTAGCCAGGGAGAAATCTGGGGGTAAATACTCTAGAATCGGGCCGCGTATGGCTGCCTTTAGGGTTAGCCAGGGAGAAATCTGGGGGTAAATACTCTAGAATCGGGCCGCGTATGGCTGCCTTTAGGGTTAGCCAGGGAGAAATCTGGGGGTAAATACTCTAGAATCGGGCCGCGTATGGCTGCCTTTAGGGTTAGCCAGGGAGAATTCTGGGGGTAAATACTCTAGAATCGGCCCATGTATGGCTGCCTTTAGGGTTAGCCAGGGAGAATTCTGGGGGTAAATACTCTAGAATCGGCCCACGTATGGCTGCCTTTAGGGTTAGCCAGGGAGAATTCTGGGGGTAAATACTCTAGAATCGGCCCGCGTATGGCTGCCTTTAGGGTTAGCCAGGGAGAATTCTGGGGGTAAATACTCTAGAATCGGCCCATGTATGGCTGCCTTTAGGGTTAGCCAGGGAGAAATCTAGGGGTAAATATCCTTGAAAGCATAAGAAAGACACATGGCTGGGGGCTTGTGCAAATGCGGCAGCACAAAGGGGTCCCAAAACAAAAACATTGTATCCTTCTACATTGTAATGTGATTGTAAGGCCCTAGGGCCGAACAATTGCATTAGCATGATGTCGCCCACCCAAGGTGGGCATATTACCAGTCTTACCATGTATAGCCACCTTAAGGCGACAGCCAATAACTGATAAAGCCTCAGTGACAAAAAGCGATCTGCTGACTGAGGATGCTGGGAGCAGCAGTGTAGTAAAGTAACAAGTGTATCCTAGCCCAGCACTGTAGAAGGGAAAGGGTTGACTCATAAAAAATATGACTAATTACATTTTACAGCCAAACCCTACAGCATGTCATCAGTATTCCTTAGAGCACTTTCCTGCACCATAAACCACCAATCCCATAAATGTGTTGTTATCCCAGGGACAGGGTGTGGCCTGGCGCTGCCTTTGAAGTGGGCAGCTGGGAATAACACGGAGATGGGTCACCTTGTTTGGGCTGTTACTTCTGCAGTGCCACAAATCTTATCTCTGGAGAGGGATCCCTTCTCATCTAACCTTGTGAAATTATTAGTGTTAATTAGTATAATTACTTCATCAACATTTTTTAAATTAGTAATGACATGTAGGATGGGTCCATAGTGGTGGTGGTCTATAGAGGGTGATACAACCTACTGGACTGAACCTACCTACAGCCCAAGGCTGAAACGGCATGGTGGGAGATATTGGATAGCCCTTACAGTATATATTGGGTTACTGCTGTAGCCCATCCCTGAATCTGTAGGTCACAATCAGGACTGCCACCAGGGTTGGGGGCAGGTAGGAGTGCTGTCAAGGGCTGTTTGGGGGGCCCAAACAGACAAGATAGTGTAGACCAACAAGTCCCAAGGGGGGGGGCAATATTTCAGAACAGTGGGCAGGGCTTGGGGCAGATCAGGGTCATGTTTGGCCATAATGGGTCACCACTGCCCTGGATCAAGGCTGACCTATTTAGATTAGCACTGTTTTATCTGGGCCCCACTTTACTTAGTTGGAAGCGTCTCTGACCCCCTGGTAGAGTTGTAAACTGGATAGCCTGATTCGGTTTTTTTAGGTTTGTGAAACCTGGGCAAAACTCAATCCAACCATGGCCGTGTGACATAGGAATCCCTGCCCACAATGTCACTGGCCTGTCCCCCAATGTCAGCAGCTGCCCCCCGATGTCATGGTTCCATCCCCTGATGGCAGGGTTCTACTCAATTTGTCTGGCTTTTGCTACAAGCAAATGTGACGATCCTACTACCCTGGAGGGAGCTAAGTATTAGGGGTCCCCTTGATTGGGGGCCCTGGTCACAATGACATTTCTTTACTGATCTTATTGACACAATTGCTTGTCTTTGGGCCCTAGCAGTTATCCCTGCTAGTCTCCTTTACTGATCTTATAGACACAATTATTGGCCTTCGGGGCCCCCTGGCAGTTACCCCTGCTTGTCTGCCCACTAATAACAACTTTGGTTGGCCTCAAATGTTAAACTGCATAAACTATTGAACTGTTTAGTGGTTTTCAATCTATGGTTTTATATGTAGTTAACCTGCATTCATGAGAAATAGACTGCTGGGGAACAGTGTAGACACCCCTTTCATGTTATGACTGGGATGGATCAGTCATTACCAGATGGGAGAAGATATTTCAAGATTTTTCTGCAGAAATATCAGCTGTGACTGTGACCGGGGCACATAACCTTGGATCAATAGCTGTCTGGTGTTGGACTGAAAGTCATATGGATTTAAATACACAAGCGCTCTAAGAGAAATATGAATGTAAAGCACACAGATGTGCTGACATGATGCCAAAGCCCAAAACCGCTAGTAAAAATTAATTAAAAAATCAATGCTGAAAATGAGAGCCATTTACACACAGATACCACCCCCCCCCCTCCCCCCCCCATGAAAACAGAGGCATATACAGACTAAGTAGGTTTTAGCAGTGCATCTGGTACACCATTCATTTATAATGAAAATAATGAGTGTAGCTGGGTGTGCCAGATGCTTCAGCAGAACCTGCTGTATCTGTATGTTCACAAGACATGGCACTGCCAACCTGCACCAGACTAACACTTAGGACAGGGCCGACATCAGTGGTGGGGGTAGTCCAGGGCCAAACTATTTGCAGCCTATCACTAGCAACGACCAATGTCGACTGTCAAAGGACCCTGCTGTAGTGCAACTAAAGGGCTAAAGGCTAGACATCACTCTAATAACTGTTACACAATATGCGTCTTTAATATCCTAAACACACAAAAACATTAAGCCCACAGAGACACAACTGAGAATTATGAGTTAAATACAACTGGGAGATGGTATCACACTAAGGGCCCTTACACAGGGGCGTTGCAATGTAGGACTACTAAAACTGCATTTATACTATTATTATAATGGGGTACAACAAGACAGAACAAAATGGAACCTATCAGCGCATTGCTTTAGGCGCAACCAAACCCACTCCCTTAAACGTTCTATTGAGTCAGTGCCCCATAGGCCTTTACCTTATATTCTCATGGAACTCCTCATTGTATGCCATGGGGCTTATTACCCAATGCAAGTGCAAATATGCACACAAAACACTATGTTTTGGCACCCAAAATGTCATTTTCCAACAGAATCTCTGCAGGATCTCATTCTATTAACCATCTATAGGCCCCAAGTGCACCTGTAAACACCTTTTAAAGCCCCAGATCCCAATCACAGAACAAAAAACCTTTGGTTCATCACCCAAAAGGTAACCAGTGCCTGAATAAGATACAACGAGAATAGACGGTTATGTCATAAAAAGTGTAGACCACAGTAACCCACATCAACCAATAAGCTAAAAGAATGCACTGGTTACCTGTTTAAAAAATTTATAAAAACACTGATTGGTTGCTAGGGGTTCCTGGGCAAACCTTTTGTGACCTTCTACCACTGGTGTAACTCCTGGGGGTCAGGGCCTGCGACTGCACCAAGGTCTGTGGGGGGAAGCAGATTCTGAACAAGGGCCTGTGGTCCTGTAGTGCCGCCATTGCTTTCTACAAAGAACACATAACCCAACAGCATGGTATCACTAAACCGACTGCATAACACGACAACACACAAAAATGAATGTCAAACGTCAACATAACACGACAACACATCGATCACTTTCAAATTCCTGTTAACATACAAGCATTGTAGTGGGCACTGCCCAGTGACTGGCAGATAAATGCCATGCTGCTGCCTCCAGATATATTTGGAAGCAATAAATGTTTTAAGAAATGTTCCCTTTGATCCTGTTCCATAACTTATTAAGTGCAACTAGAGAATGAGTCTTGTAATAATAAGCCATCACTGTTTGGGATATAATAGCACCACTAAGTAATGGCTATTCAGCAGTATCCCTATCAATGTATGGAGGTTGCAGTTCAGCAAAGCCACTGTTACAGGTGATGTACAGGGATACAAGCAACTGATTTGTGTAAATATCTACACACTATCATATGTGGAGAATGTATTTTTTTATTACAGTATATGTTATTATAAGCACTGATGTGGTTATGTTCCCCTTCAAAGAGAATAGCTGGATGAAGTTAAAGTGCTGTAATCTGCAGAGACCTGCTGGATGTGAGATATGAGCTGTCACCTTTATATATCAGGCCTCAGAGGCAGTTCTTGCTGGGTACCAATTTCAGCTCTCTGCGGGCATCAAACAGCGAGCGCATGCTGTGGGCACATTACAGAGCGCCAGTCTATATCAGGGAGAATCTTACAGCATCTTTTCCACACCCTTTCTTCCTGTTCCTGGAATCAGGGTTATCTCCTCATCTCCTTGGTAACACGTTGCACCACAAAACTCACAATTCTTTGGTTTATACTGAGATTTTTCCGCTGCACACATGCCAAGTGCCACTAAGCCACCCATTAAATGTAAAAAAAAAACACAAAGAACAGAAGAACATCCTATTGGGCTGCAGTCCTGCACAATGAGAGCAAAGTTGCCTGAGAAACAAATCAGTTCTTCTAATCATCACAAGCTTCGGCCCCTACCTTTTAGCCCACTTGCTGGGAACTTTCCCTGGCTCACCCTCCAAGACCTACTCTCTAATAGCAACCCCTACCTACCATCATGTAGCCCTGCTCAAGGATTAAAAGCCTTACCCACTGGCAGGCAGACCTAATCCATAACTGCCTTTCCCACCAGCATACAGTCCTGCTTAGCCAACAGAATGCTTAGAGCAAGGATCAACCACGGGCACAGAGTTCTACCCACTGCCCAATGGAATACAGTCCTACTCACTGTCAATGATCCTTGCTTATTGGCATGCAGAACTTACTGAGAGAAAGCCTTTTCCACCAGTATGCAGTCCTACCTTCCGAAAGCTATAAGAGGGTGCGATTCTGCTACTCATAACATGCCTCATCCCTGGTATATAGTCCACTTAAATGAAGACTTGCCCAACAGCATACTCTGTGGATTCTGGCAAATGCCAGAGGGGCTGCTGTAAGATGCCACAGACAGTGGGCCTGTGGGGGGGGGGGGCTGTATGGGCCTCTGTGTACTTAAGAAGCCAGGGCCTATTTTGATTGCACTCCAAATCTGGCACGCAGTTATATGAACTGAAGCCTCACACCCATATACTCACCCACTTACACTCACAAGCCTTCCCGATCAGCAGTCCTAGCAACTAAAATTAACCCTCGTTTACTAACAGACCTACACACTTATAACCAGCCTTGTCCACTAGCAAACAATACTACTTATTGATAGCAATTTTCACCCACCAGCATGCAGTCCTACTAACTGGTCATTTTTGGCATTCAGTTCTTACCACTGATAGCAAGCCTCGCCTAGGAGCAATGCAGTCCTGCTCCAGAGAGCAAACCACACCCACTAGCATGGAGTCTTAATGCCTGATAGCAAGCTTCACCCATCGGTGCTGATTCCTCTCATTCAGGGAAATTCTTACTTGTTCACTTAATAATAAATATTCCAACTTACTATTTTTAACATACTCACTGGGAGTAAGCCTCACCTCTACAGCATAGTTATGCACCCAGGCACCCTACTTACTGAGAAAATGCTTTTTTTCCTACTAGGCAGAGTTTCTGCTCAGAAAAAAGGCCAAACCTACTCAGATACCAGATACCAAGTTTAATTGTAAGGTAGAAGGCTGAGCCAAAACTGGCCCATGGGAAAGGCTACTCAGAGATGTTTAATGGAATTCCTAGTCTTCTACAAGACATACTTACTATCTGAAGGCAAACCTCTGTCTGAGTGCAGGCTTGGAAACATATTGAATTACACTTGCTAAACTGACCTGCATCTTATTCATTGAGCTGCATTATGATGCCAGATAGATTTGGGTCATTGGATGATAACCTTTCTCACGAGAGTGCTCACTCACTTGCTCACTGAATAATAACTTCACATCAGAATGCTTACTCACTCACCAAAAGATAACTTAATTCATTAGAATGCCCACTGAAAAACCTCCCTCATAAGAATGCTCTCCAACTGAGTGATAACCTGACTCATCATAATGCTACTCATAGAAATGCTCACTCACTGAATAACCCTACTCATCAGAATGCTCACTCACTCACTGAATAACCCTACTCATCAGAATGCTCACTCACTCACTGAATAACCCTACTCATCAGAATGCTCACTCACTCACTGAATAACCCTGCTCATCAGAATGCTCACTCACTCACTGAATAACCCTAATCACCAGAATGCTCACTCACTGAATACCCTGCTCATCAGAATGCTCACTCACTGAATACCCTGCTCATCAGAATGCTCACTCACTGAATACCCTGCTCATCAGAATGCTCACTCACTGAATAACCCTGCTCATCAGAATGCTCACTCACTCCCTGAATAACCCTGCTCATCAGAATGCTCACTCACTGAATAACCCTGCTCATCAGAATGCTCACTCACTCCCTGAATAACCCTGCTCATCAGAATGCTCACTCACTGAATAACCCTGCTCATCAGAATGCTCACTCACTCACTGAATAACCCTGCCCATCAGAATGCTCACTCAGTGAATAACCCTAATCACCAGAATGCTCACTCACACACTGAATAACCCTGCCCATCAGAATGCTCACTCACTCACTGAATAACCCTGCTCATCAGAATGCTCACTCACTGAATAAACCTGCCCATCAGAATGCTCAATCACTCACTGAATAACCCTGCTCATCAGAATGCTCACTCACTGAATAACCCTGCCCATCAGAATGCTCACTCACTGAATAACCCTGCTCATCAGAATGCTCACTCACTGAATAACCCTGCTCATCAGAATGCTCACTCACACACTGCATAAGCCTGCTCATCAGAATGCTCACTCACTGAATAACCCTGCCCATCAGAATGCTCACTCACACACTGAATAAGCCTGCTCATCAGAATGCTCACTCACTCACTGAATAACCCTGCTCATCAGAATGCTCACTCACTCACTGAATAACCCTGCCCATCAGAATGCTCACTCACTCACTGAATAACCCTGCCCATCAGAATGCTCACTCACTCACTGAATAACCCTGCCCATCAGAATGCTCACTCACACACTGAATAACCCTGCTCATCAGAATGCTCACTCACTGAATAACCCTGCTCATCAGAATGCTCACTCACTCACTAAAACCCTACTCATCAGAATGCTCACTCACTGAATACCCTGCTCATCAGAATGCTTACTCACTCACTGAATAACCCTGCTCATCAGAATGCTCACTCACTAAAACCCTACTCATCAGAATGCTCAATACGCCACTAACTGCTAAGCAGGCTACATATATAGTCCCTGTATAATAACCTGGCAGACTGTAATGCTCTCTCACTGAATATTTTGCTTTGTTAATAGCAGCCTCCCTCCCTAGAATGCCCTGCCTTAATATGCATGAAGCTAAAATCTCTCTCCCAGTGAGCAGGAATAGATTGAGGCAGAAGGTAAGCATGGTGACCCACCCACCTATCCACTGAATATGATGTTAGCCCGGGTCCTGGCTTCTCATACATGTAACCATGACAGATGTGCATCCTTGGAAATGAATTAGTTAACAACAAGCCTGCAGGCGCCACTCCTTTCTATCTCCAGGTTTAGGGGCCACGGTTGGCTAACATACCCCTAGAGAAATAGAATTAGCCCATCCCCCCCAGTACCACAGGAGCCCAACCATCTGCTGACGTCAAGAAATGCTTCTGTCCCCTCTTTCCCAATAATTGCAATTTTAAGAATTGGAAAAGGAGTGGTAGAAGGCATGTCTGCCTGCATTGCACAGGTTTAACAATTACAAGGCACAACCCTGTTCTACTAATTAATCATATTTCAGTCAGGGATACCATCCCAATTCTTTGATTTGTAGGATCCGTAAAGGACGGCAATGATGGCACACCGCTCGCTTATTCATTGTACCATTAAATTTAAAGGCAGATATTGATCCCTTTTATACTGCTTCCTCTTCCTATCGGGCTGAAGATTTAACACCTTGCTGACCACTCCCTGCAGAGCCTTTCCAATGCAACAGCATATTCCCTTTAACAGGCATAGACTGCGGGCAATAAACATTTGCATGCAAATAGACAAGGACATGTGTTTGCCCACCGTGTTTAAGCAAAATCACTGCCTAGCTGCACAGCTGCTTCTGCATACAGATTAAAGGTATAAAGGGGCCTACCTGGTGAGTGGTAGAACAAAAGAGATGTCAGTGGAGAGCCTCGACTTGCAGTTAAGGTTGGATTGCTGCCTCAGAATGGAGCAGAAAGGAGAGAGAGCAGGCTGGCGGCTGTGTGTAGGAGAGCAGCACATAGAGCCACTGTGATATCATCTCTCTGCTCCTCCTCTCGCTGATGCTCTAGGGCACTGACTGGGGATCTCACTGCACAAATCACTAGCATCCTTCATTATGGGGAGGGAAAAGAAAAAAGCAGCTGGAATAACAGACACGAGGTGATACCTGCCAAGATTTGGGCTCAAACATTTTAGAGAGAGAAGGGGAGGGCATTTAATGGTCCAGTGCTCAATACATTTGTCTAATGACTCCATCCATTATTAAGCGAGCGCTGGTTGATAGAAAGTCTGTTATGATGGTTTGGGGGGGAAAAAATGTTGTGTTTGTCTGATTATGTGCATAATTTATGGATGGGATAATGCACAGTGTATCAGCCTGTCTTCATAAGGGCACCACTATAAATCCTGCTGGAAGCTGATGCTACATGTTCCCAAGAAACTGCACACCCCATTAGCGCTGCCATACAGGTATGCTTTCTATATTTAAGGCCCAATGTAGGAGCAGGGGTGGCAATAAAAGGCAGTTCAGTAACCACTATGGGCTGTCTGGTAGCCAAGCAGTTAACAGCAAGGAACTGTTCTTAATTAAATCGATAAGGACATGGAAATGTGGGGCCAGAGCAATAGGCAATACTCATTAAGTAAAATAATGGGACCTGCCCCTGAATGAGGGTGGCCAATTCAAAATATCATTCAAGAATAAGATGTGCACAGTGGAATGTATTATTATAAGTGGAGACTGTACTTTAGCTTAATTAAATGTATATATAAACACAGAAGCTGCCATATTGCTTGCCTCTGCTGAGTTGCATCTGTTTACACCTATTTATGACCACTGGGAGTGCTGTTTCATTTATGTCTAATGTTGAAGGCTTTAAAGGGGATGATTTTTTTTGTATAATGAAAGAAAATGCATTCCCAATACATACGATTTCTCCTGCGTTCTGCCACCCATTCCTCTGGATGCATGTAAGTGTGAGAGCAAGAGTAACACATTAAGTTGCGTTCTACCTGGGTTTGGGTTAGGGTAAAGCTGGCCATACACATTAAGATTTTTAAAAAATCTTTTTTTTATCGTAGGACCCTTGGTAGTTATATACCAATTTGATCAAAAACCTGCCCGATCATTCGGTGCCCACTAACCTTACGATAATTTGATGGATTTATCAGATTGCACTGAAATTGGTCGTTAGGGAGAGAAAAATCTTATATATATGGCCAGCTTTAAACAGATGCAACACAACAGAGGCAAGCAATACGGAAGCTTCAGTGTGTATACATTTAAATTAACTAACAAACATTTACGTGAAATCCTCTTTCCAATATACAATAAATAAATACACGCAGTGATTTTCATCTCTATGCTAAATTGGTTTTTCCACCCCATTAAAAACAGTGGTTTTAAAGAAGTTTGTAAATGTACATGCTATTAAAATATCTGACTGTTGACATCCTCTACACTGCTGGTTCTGACTAGTGATGGGCAAAATATTTCGCCAGGCATGGATTTGCGGCGAATTTCCGCAGAAAAATTCGCCGCATGTCCAAAAATTGTCACCGGCGTCAAAAAGGAATAGTCGCGGGCGTCAAAATAATTGCCGTGTGCGACAAAATAATTGCCGTGTGCGACTAAATAATAGCCGCGGGACAAAATAATAGCTGCGGGCAACAAAATAATAGCCACGGGAGACAAAATAATAGCCACGGGTGACAAAAGAATAGTCACGGGTGACAATTTTTTTTTGCAGCACAACATTTTCGCCGTTTCGCGGATCTTTTCAAAGATTTGCGAATTTTTCGGCGAAACGGAACGGATTCGCTCATCGCTAGTTCTGACTCCTGATGCAGTGTAGCAGAAGCACCTGATTAAAAGAGGAGAACTGACTACTATATTGTTTCAAGAGTCAGAATTTAGGCAAGGGAAACAGAGGAAAAGGAAAAGGAGGGCTTTTGTCCTTTATTTATTTAGTAACCCTTGTTTGATCATTTATTGTAAGACCCCTTTTTGCACTATTCAAGTACTTAATGATGATGATGGTAGGTGGTTTGGAAACAATAATTTTCTTTTTCTTTTCAGACCTGGAATACAATCAATCGCCCCACCCCCCTTGCCGATATTGTTTCATCACTTTTCCTTATGTCAGATAATGGCTGCCTATGCTGGATGAGCAATGCCTGTATGTGTTTAGTGCTCCACTTTGCTCACAGGGTCTCATTCAGCAGCATGGGGTGGGGGTAACTGAACAAGTGAGTCTGGAGAGGTTCTGTCCCCCTGCTGTTCTGGGAAATGAAAGTGGACACTGGGTAGCATCACCCTGGCAGATCAATACCCAAGGAGACTATCACTATTGATTAACTATCAGATTTACGTGCCGGGTATATCTAATATACAGAGATGCAGTTATTTCCAATTACCGCACCAGTGCCCCCCTGGATAAAAGCATGGCCCATTTTCTCATATTAAAGAGAACTGTGTATTTGTATTTAGAGAGGGACAGCTCACTTGAAATTTTTGCTAGAGTGCTGCGTGATGCATGTATAATGCCTGCAGGGGAGCAAAGTTGAATGGCTGGCCTCCAATCAAAGTATGATTCTGAGCCCATCGGTACCACCAATATGGGCCCTGGCACATTTTAAACAGCCTCCCACAGGCCCAATAAATAGTGAGTCTAAACTAATAGTGAGTGCTGAACTAGGGGTAGGCAGCAAAACATGTGCCTTGGGCACAACTGGGGGTGGGTGAAATTCTCCAGCCTTAATACCTGCTGCCAGTTGCCCGCCCCTACCTGTCGGATCCTGCTCCTCACAAGAGCCCCTAGGGCAGCGGAAAGTGTTCAGCAAGTGACAGTGGTCAAGGTCAGCCAGGAGTGGGGAATTATTGGAGATAGTAGCCGAGTGGGCAGCCTCAGGTGCCAGTACCATGGGTGGTACTGGCACCCATGGTACTGGGCCAGCCTGCACAAAACTACTAAGTAATTATGCTACTGGCCAGTACCCCTAGGTCCTGCTCCGCTGTCTATGGTATACATACAGTATATATTATATATATGGTATAGCAGCCCCTTCTTCATTTGCCAGAATCTAGATTGCCAGTCTGGGCCTGAGGCACTGAGAGCAGTGTGTAAGTCACATAGGGTGTATGCCATTGCAACACGCTAGTCATAAATCATGGCAAACCATGTATTGATCAGTATTCTGTGCATCACTGCATGTGGAGGGAGCAGAAAATAACCCTTACTCAGCCAGAGTTTCAGAAGTCAGGAACGCAGGAGCAACTGCACAGAACTTGGAGAGCAGAAGAGAGTCTTTCATTTGAATAGTCTCAGTCATAATGAATGAGGCAGAGTTTCTCCAAGCTTCCCAACAAACAGGATATGTACAGAAAGCTTTCTGCATCAGCTAACGTAGAGACAATAAGTGATTGTGAGGGGGGAGGAAATGGAAGGAAGTGAAATATGATTGATGTATCTTGCTAAATGCCACTGAAGACATGAACTTGCTTTGCTCTGGTGGGGAATAAAACAGATTCTGGAGGGGAATAAACCAGATTCAACCCTCAAACTCTTATTGCTAAACTATGACTCTCAAATCTTACTTGCTTGAAAGCTCCATATGTAACATAAATCTCCTGACCATAGTCTAAGGCAGTGCTGTCCAACTGTGGTGCTGAGGACCAGAATTTCTGTAGCATACGTAGGGGAGGGCCACTAATGGACGCCAGTTTTGACCACTCCCCTTTTTTAAACTGCACCCACTTCAACTACACCCAAATGCTTGGTGCTCACTGCAACCATCATTCATATGTGAAAAAATTATATAATGTCATATTAAGACACACCCTTAAATCCATATGCCTCCTCCTCCCCTGTGGATAGCACAGCAACCCCCAGCATATAGTTACACACCTTAGGGGCCATTTAATGACTATTTCCAACTACTAACTAACTCCCAGAACAAACTCCTACCAGGTTCACTTCCCACAGGCAGCACAGGGCAGGCAGAGTATGGCACACACAGGCAGCATAGGGTAGGCAGAGTATGGCACACACAGGCAGCATAGGGCAGGCAGAGTATGGCACGCACAAGCAGCATAGGGCAGGCAGAGTTTGGCACACACAGGCAGCACAGGGTAGGCAGAGTATGGTACACACATGCAGCATAGGGCAGGCAGAGTCTCTGGCCATACTCTGCCTGTCCTATGCTGCCTGTATGTGCCATACCCACGGGCCACCAGTTGGATAGCACTGTAGAGAGTAGAGTAGAGAGATGGTGCCTATAGTAGCAGTGTCTGGGGGAAGGGACTGTGACTGTGGGATAGCAGGTATAGTAGGGAGAGATGGTGCCTATAGTAGCAGTGGGATAATAGTCTGGGGGAAGGGACTGTGGCTGTGGGATAGCAGGTATAGTAGGGAGAGATGGTGCCTATAGTAGCAGAGGGGGGGATAATAGCCTCTGGGAAGAGACTGTGGCTGTGAGATAGCAGGTATAGTAGGGAGAGATGGAGCCTATAGTAGCAGTGGGTGGGATAATAGCCTCTGGGAAGGGACTGTGGCTGTGGGATAGCAGGTATAGTAGGGAGAGATGGTGCCTATAGTAGCAGTGGGATAATAGCCTCTGGGAAGGGACTGTGACTGTGGGATAGCAGGTATATTAGGGGGAGAGATGGTGCCTATAGTAGCAGAGGGGGGGATAATAGCCTCTGGGAAGAGACTGTGGCTGTGAGATAGCAGGTATAGTAGGGAGAGATGGTGCCTATAGTAGCAGTGGGATAATAGCCTCTGGGAAGGGACTGTGGCTGTGGGATAGCAGTTATAGTAGGGAGAGATGGTGCCTATAGTAGCAGTGGGATAATAGCCTCTGGGAAGGGACTGTGGCTGTGGGATAGCAGGTATATTAGGGGGAGAGATGGTGCCTATAGTAGCAGAGGGGGGGATAATAGCCTCTGGGAAGGGACTGTGGCTGTGGGATAGCAGGTATAGTAGGGAGAGATGGTGCCTATAGTAGCAGTGGGGGGATAATAGCCTCTGGGAAGGGACTGTGGTTGTGGGATAGCAGGTATAGTAGGGAGAGATGGTGCCTATAGTAGCAGTGGGGGGATAATAGTCTCTGGGAAGGGACTGTGGCTGTGGGATAGCAGGTATAGTAGGGAGAGATGGTGCCTATAGTAGCAGTGGGTGGGATAATAGCCTCTGGGAAGAGACTGTGGCTGTGAGATAGCAGGTATAGTAGGGAGAGATGGTGCCTATAGTAGCAGTGGGTGGGATAATAGCCTCTGGGAAGGGACTGTGGCTGTGGGATAGCAGGTATAGTAGGGAGAGATGGTGCCTATAGTAGCAGTGGGTGGGATAATAGCCTCTGGGAAGGGACTGTGGCTGTGGGATAGCAGGTATAGTAGGGAGAGATGGTGCCTATAGTAGCAGTGGGATAATAGTCTGGGGGAAGGGACTGTGGCTGTGGGATAGCAGGTATAGTAGGGAGAGATGGTGCCTATAGTAGCAGTGGGGGGATAATAGCCTCTGGGAAGGGACTGTGGTTGTGGGATAGCAGGTATAGTAGGGAGAGATGGTGCCTATAGTAGCAGTGGGGGGATAATAGTCTCTGGGAAGGGACTGTGGCTGTGGGATAGCAGGTATAGTAGGGATAGATGGTGCCTATAGTAGCAGTGGGGGGATAATAGCCTCTGGGAAGGGACTGGGGCTGTGGGATAGCAGGTATAGTAGGGAGAGATGGTGCCTATAGTAGAAGTGGGGGGATAATAGCCTCTGGGAAGGGACTGGGGCTGTGGAATAGCAGGTATAGTAGGGAGAGATGGTGCCTATAGTAGCAGTGGGATAATAGCCTCTGGGAAGGGACTGTGGCTGTGGGATAGCAGGTATAGTAGGGAGAGATGGTGCCTATAGTAGCAGTGGAATAATAGCCCATCTTGGCGCGGACTGGCAATCTGTGGGTTTTGGCAAATGCCAGAGGGGCTGCTGCAAGATGCCATAGACAGGCACTATTTATTGGGTTGGTAAGTGGTGTACAGAAAATACCAGGATATTTTAAATCCCAGACCTGATGCCATCCTTGGTGGGGGGAGGGTGGGTCAGACGAAAAGTTATCGCTGTTAACCCAATACTTGCATTTTTGCAGATATTGAACCTGTTGCAGGAATATTGGACTAGGGAACACAGCATCAAACAGGGTGACTGGGGCCCACCATGACTCCCACCGCTGGCTAACTAACCGACCACCTGCATGTACTGTACGTATGCACACACGCAGGGCTGCTCTTGCCATGAGAGCAAGGTGAGGACTATGCCTAGGGTGGCAGTAAGGGGCCAGTTACAAGGGGTGGCAAAAACTTGATAATCCCTTATAAAACACAGGTATGGGCAAAGCCCCAATATTATCCAACCTGCCCCTGAAAACTAATGGGGATGCTGCTAATTATATTATTAATGTCACATAGTGGGTATTTTCTCCTGGACCCCACCTCTGCCAATAACAGCCCTGGCCAAGCAAGGAATACAAATAATTTTTCTTGTTAAAAGAAGAAACTATACAGTGGAACAGAGTATCCCTAAATCACCTGTGTGTGCACTGAGCCATAGATAAACACTGGCTTCATTTCCAGCTCATTACAGTGTGCTCAAACACATTAAATTAGAGTGGAGGAAAGTAGAGGTGGTTCTGGTCAGTCTAATAAAGAAAGTACCAATTTGCTGTTAAATAATAGAGGAAATAGTTGAAATGACACTCACATGTAATTGGCAGACAGCACTCTATAGCCAGGCGTCTCGCTGTGTCTCTGTGGTAGAGGAAATCCCTTGAGTTAATAGTCAGTGGAGACCAGTGGAGCCGTCACAGTGACTGATTCTGAGGAAGATGACCCCGTGCTGGTAACGCCAAGGTGTGGTGTATTACCGGGTTTGAAACAGGTTTGAAGTTCATTTATTGCATCCCTTTATTTGTCAATAGTAGAAATAGCATTATAAGGAATGCACAACATTTAAATATAATAATAATATTCATTTAGAATTCAAAGTGCCTCTCATTAAATTTGTTAATATTATATATATAAATTTTGTGCATTTCTTATAATGCTATTTCTAGTATTGTCAAATAAAGGGACCCAATTAATGGACCTGTTTAATAATGATATGGTGTTGGTATTACTGTGCCCAATAATACACCACTGTTCTATCTATAATTATATTTAATCATTGGGTGTTGAGCACCCCCCATTTTTGCTAATTATTGGGGACATGTGATCGTACCCGTGCCAATTGTCTTAATTATTTGGTGTTAAAAATATGTACCCATCTTACTGGGGAAATATTGACCCATCTTATTGGGGGAAAAAAGCAATGCTGCCATCAGGCGGCTACTGAAGGTACTGCAGTAGCCTCTTTATGAAGTATATTTCATGAAGTAAATTTTTAACCATTAGGTGGGGGAGAAAAATGAGGCAAGTCTTTCTCATATACAGTTAAGCCATCACCACTGTCTATGATCGCCGGCACCTAAGTCCACTGACTACAATGGCCTCAGTCTAACATAGTAAGTTAGGTTGAAAAAAGAAATATGTCCATCAAGTTAAACCTTAATGCCTATATATAACCTGCCTAACTGCTAGTTGATTCAAAGGGCAAAAAAACCCTTCTGAAGCCTCTCTAATTTGCAGCAGAGGGGAAAAAAATCCTTCCTGACTCCAAGATGGCAATCGGACCAGTCCCTGGATCAACTTGTACTAAGAGCTATCTCCCATACCCCTGTATTCCCTCACTTGTACTGAGAGCTATCTCCCCTACCCCTGTATTCCCTCACTTGTACTGAGAGCTATCCCCCCTACCCCTGTATTCCCTCACTTGTACTGAGAGCTATCTCCCATACCCCTGTATTCCCTCACTTGTACTGAGAGCTATCTCCCATACCCCTGTATTCCCTCACTTGTACTGAGAGCTATCTCCCATACCCCTGTATTCCCTCACTTGTACTGAGAGCTATCTCCCATACCCCTGTATTCCCTCACTTGTACTGAGAGCTATCTCCCCTACCCCTGTATTCCCTCACTTGTACTGAGAGCTATCTCCCCTACCCCTGTATTCCCTCACTTGTACTGAGAGCTATCTCCCCTACCCCTGTATTCCCTCACTTGTACTGAGAGCTATCTCCCCTACCCCTGTATTCCCTCACTTGTACTGAGAGCTATCTCCCCTACCCCTGTATTCCCTCACTTGTACTGAGAGCTATCTCCCATACCCCTGTATTCCCTCACTTGTACTGAGAGCTATCTCCCCTACCCCTGTATTCCCTCACTTGTACTGAGAGCTATCTCCCCTACCCCTGTATTCCCTCACTTGTACTGAGAGCTATCTCCCATACCCCTGTATTCCCTCACTTGTACTGAGAGCTATCTCCCCTACCCCTGTATTCCCTCACTTGTACTGAGAGCTATCTCCCATACCCCTGTATTCCCTCACTTGTACTGAGAGCTATCTCCCATACCCCTGTATCCCCTCACTTGTACTGAGAGCTATCTCCCATACCCCTGTATTCCCTCACTTGTACTGAGAGCTATCTCCCCTACCCCTGTATTCACTCACTTGTACTGAGAGCTATCTCCCATACCCCTGTATTCCCTCACTTGTACTGAGAGCTATCTCCCATAACCCTGTATTCCCTCACTTGTACTGAGAGCTATCTCCCATAACCCTGTATTCCCTCACTTGTACTGAGAGCTATCTCCCATAACCCTGTATTCCCTCACTTGTACTGAGAGCTATCTCCCCTACCCCTGTATTCCCTCACTTGTACTGAGAGCTATCTCCCATACCCCTGTATTCCCTCACTTGTACTGAGAGCTATCTCCCATAACCCTGTATTCCCTCACTTGTACTGAGAGCTATCTCCCCTACCCCTGTATTCCCTCACTTGTACTGAGAGCTATCTCCCATAACCCTGTATTCCCTCACTTGTACTAAGAGCTATCTCCCTTACCCCTGTATTCCCTCACTTGTACTGAGAGCTATCTCCCATACCCCTGTATTCCCTCACTTGTACTGAGAGCTATCTCCCCTACCCCTGTATTCCCTCACTTGTACTGAGAGCTATCTCCCCTACCCCTGTATTCCCTCACTTGTACTGAGAGCTATCTCCCCTACCCCTGTATTCCCTCACTTGTACTGAGAGCTATCTCCCATAACCCTGTATTCCCTCACTTGTACTGAGAGCTATCTCCCCTACCCCTGTATTCCCTCACTTGTACTGAGAGCTATCTCCCCTACCCCTGTATTCCCTCACTTGTACTGAGAGCTATCTCCCATACCCCTGTATTCCCTCACTTGTACTGAGAGCTATCTCCCCTACCCCTGTATTCCCTCACTTGTACTGAGAGCTATCTCCCATACCCCTGTATTCCCTCACTTGTACTGAGAGCTATCTCCCCTACCCCTGTATTCCCTCACTTGTACTGAGAGCTATCTCCCCTACCCCTGTATTCCCTCACTTGTACTGAGAGCTATCTCCCCTACCCCTGTATTCCCTCACTTGTACTGAGAGCTATCTCCCCTACCCCTGTATTCCCTCACTTGTACTGAGAGCTATCTCCCCTACCCCTGTATTCCCTCACTTGTACTGAGAGCTATCTCCCATAACCCTGTATTCCCTCACTTGTACTAAGAGCTATCTCCCTTACCCCTGTATTCCCTCACTTGTACTGAGAGCTATCTCCCATACCCCTGTATTCCCTCACTTGTACTGAGAGCTATCTCCCCTACCCCTGTATTCCCTCACTTGTACTGAGAGCTATCTCCCCTACCCCTGTATTCCCTCACTTGTACTGAGAGCTATCTCCCCTACCCCTGTATTCCCTCACTTGTACTGAGAGCTATCTCCCATAACCCTGTATTCCCTCACTTGTACTGAGAGCTATCTCCCCTACCCCTGTATTCCCTCACTTGTACTGAGAGCTATCTCCCATAACCCTGTATTCCCTCACTTGTACTGAGAGCTATCTCCCCTACCCCTGTATTCCCTCACTTGTACTGAGAGCTATCTCCCATACCCCTGTATTCCCTCACTTGTACTGAGAGCTATCTCCCCTACCCCTGTATTCCCTCACTTGTACTGAGAGCTATCTCCCCTACCCCTGTATTCCCTCACTTGTACTGAGAGCTATCTCCCCTACCCCTGTATTCCCTCACTTGTACTGAGAGCTATCTCCCCTACCCCTGTATTCCCTCACTTGTACTGAGAGCTATCTCCCCTACCCCTGTATTCCCTCACTTGTACTGAGAGCTATCTCCCAAACCCCTGTATTTCCTCACTTGCTAAAAAGCCATCCAACCCCTCCTAGAAGCTATATAATGTATCAGCCAGTACGACGGTTTAGAAAGGGGAATTCCACAACTTCACAGCTCTCACAGTAAAAAATCCTTTCCGAATATTTAAACAGAATCTCCTTTCTTCTAATCGAAGTAGGTGCCCTCGTGTCAGTTGGAAAAGCATTAGAAAGGTTATTATATGATCCCCTTATATATTTATACATAGTTATCATGTCACCTCTTAAGCGCCTCTTCTCCAGTGTAAACAGACCCAGCTTGGCCAGTCTTTCTTCATAACTGAGACTTTCCATTCCCTTTACCAGCTTAGTTGCCCTTCTCTGGACCCTCTCTAACTCAATAATGTCCCGTTTGAGCACTGGAGACCAAAACTGAACAGCATATTCTAGATGGGGCCTTACCAGCGCTCTGTAAAGGGGAAGGATAACCCCCTCACCCCGTGAATCTATACCCCTTTTAATACAGCTCAAAACCTTGTTTGCCCTTGCAGCTGCTGCCTGGCATTGCTTGCTACAGCCAAGTTTATTATCTACAAGGACTCCAAGGTCCTTCTCCATTATGGATTTGCCTAGTGCAGTCCCATTAAGGGTATAAGCGACACAACTTGTAGGGGGCAAATAAGTTACTGATTGGAATGAGGTATGTGATCAAATAAGCAACCAGCAGGGGGGGGGGGGGTGGTATAATGAAGGAGACAGACATGGACTGACAATCTGTGGATTTTGGCAAATCCCAGATGGGCTGCTATATGATACCATAGACAGTCTGGTGGGAGGCTGTTTGGGCCTCTGTGTAGTTGAAATGCCAGACCTGTTTTGAATCCCAGTTTGGGCCTGGCAAGAGGGTTTGCATTGATGCAAGTATGTGACTGCCAGGGGGCAAGATGGCTGGGAGGGGCAGGCTTTGGACACAAATAGAACTTGGCCCAGCACTGCAACTAAGGTCCCACAATACAGTATATATTACACCTATTCACACTGGCCTCTAATTTCTCCCATGCAGCACACAGCAACTGGTCGGTAGTTATGCTGTTCTGCCTGCAAGCATGGCTTATTATCATCAATGTCTGGAAGAGAAAAACAAATCCGACATTAGGAAATATGTGGGATTTTTTGTGTTTTTACAGTTAAACAGAACCTCCAGAAGAAGCATTACAGAGCAGAACATCTCAACTGAGAACTTAAATGCCCCGGTTGAGGTTAATCACTTTAAGAACCTCTTTTTTATAAACACCCATTAGGATTTATAAAGGATGCAGTATAAACAGAACCATTGCTTTGTTTTCCAGATATTTCTCAAGCCGCCAGTTGACGCACAGGGCCCCCTGTGTGTGTCTCCAGCAATGGCTGCGGAGATAGTCTGACTCCTGGGAGCAGAGCCAGGGACGAGAGGGAAAGTGTCAGCCTCATAACTGTGATAAACTGTGATCTCCGCAGCCATTGCTGGAAACACACAGAGGGGGCCCTGTGCATCAACAAGCGGCAAGCTCCTTTAGCAGCATCTGTGCGCTTCCTGGGCTCAGACGCCTCTGTAATGGAATCCTTGGCCTGCAGCTGCGACAGATCATTTCTTCATAGGAGATGCAGAGAGAGGCTGACAGGCTGCCGGGCCGCAGGCAGAGAAACCATGTGAGGAGAACAGTGCTCAGACAGGTGCCAGACCCTCAGAAAAACAAACGTCTCATATATACGTATATTTTCATTGGTATAAAATAATATAAATATTCCCCAGATTGGAAGGCAAAACATTTATATTAAGGGACATATTCAGACAGAAAAAAGCTTCATAATCTAAAAAAAAAATAAAAAAGCTTCCTACTCTACTTCAATGGAGAATAACAAAGGCACTGTGAGTGTTAAGTCCAAAGTAGCTGTCATTAATGCTGCCAACCATGTTATAAATTTGGGGCTGAAACCTAGAGAAATATATAAATCATAAATATTTTAAATTACAAACAAGTGAAAGATGGGTTAGTAAAACCTTGCTGTATGCTAATATCCCCCCCCCCATTAAAGATAGGATTAAACCCAGTTTGCCCAGTGATATCAGGGGCAAGTTAAAGATGACAGGACTGGGGCGAGGATGTTTTGGTTATTCATGATAACCACAAAAAAAGCAAATGGCACTCAGGGCTGTAAACAAGGGAAAAACCCTTAAAAAAGTTTTATTGCGGAGGTGCAACGTTTCGGGGCAACGTGACCCCTTTATCAAGCTTGATAAAGGGGTCACGTTGCCCCGAAACGTTGCTCCTCCGCAATAAAACTTTTTTAAGGGTTTTTCCCTTGTTTACAGCCCTGAGTGACATTTGCTTTTTTTGTGGTTGTACTATTTTTGGAGGGTGCCGATCCCTCCAGCAGTGTGCACCGGGCATACAAGTTTGGAGTGCCAGGGTGTGCGGATAAGGTCTCTGTGGTACAAAAACTTGGTTATTCATGATGCCAGAGGCACGGTTATTGTGTCAATCAGACGCAGTTAGGTGAATTTGTGTCTAGTATACACAAGGCTGAAAACTTGTCAGAAAGTTTAGATCTGGACAGCCCCTTGAAAATTCTTGTGGTCCAGTTGTGGTCTAAAACAAACAGGTAGCAACCCAATAACCTGCATAGGGAAGCCAGACATGATGGGGTTGGGAGGCACAGAGAACCCCCCACCCCATGCTCAATGGCGTTTGTTGGTCTAGTTAGAAGGAATTTTGAGCAGCTTTACCAGTCATGTCCCCAGTCAGCGGTTCAGCAGGCATTGGTGGGGCTCATAGTATGCATGTTAGGAGGGGGAAAGTTCCGCTGGAGATGAGGTCTGGGGGCCTGGCCTGGTTTAGGGTTGCCACCTTTCAGCTTCAGCAACACTGGGCAGGAGGCAAGGTGGGTTACAACACAGAGGCAGGTGACCTCCAGGGGTGTGGGGTGGGTGATATCATGGGCAGGGCCATTGACACCCAAGGTGAGGTCATGCTACATCAATGTAATAGAGTCTTGCTGGTTTTCTTAATTTGGAAAATTGGGCAGGCAATTTTGACCCAGACAGCCCATTCAAAAACGAGGCTGCCTGGGGCAACCCTAGCCTTGTTAGATCTTTTTTATACTAACTGCTATTAAGGCTAAGTTAATACCTGGTTGTAAAATTTACAATGTTATTTCTTAAAATGGTTAATAAATGCTCTGAGGCCTTTTTCTATTCAAAAAGCTTGTCCAGGGTTTGTTTGTGTATTGAAGCTAGGGAACCCCCCATTATGAAATCTGCAATGTGCAGTGCAAGATTGGTTTTAGGGCATAGCAGGACAATTATTTATTGGGCTTAAACTCTTCTGAAATACTGCTTCCTGTTTAATTACTTATTAATTTTAAGATTATTCTTAGACTTGTTGACTTCTAGATTTGTTGCACATTTTTACCAATAGTAACTTATTTGTATAAACAGTTATTAGTTTGCTTTAAACAGAAACGGAGTAGAGAGGGCAGTAAGAGGGAGGAAAGAGACAGGGCTAGGTTGAGGGTCTAGAGTGCTTAGATAATTGACATAACTGATAATTACCACCTCCTTTGGTGCTTTGTTTTAGGTATCTCCAGGTGTGCCGTCGGCTCTGGTCTTCTGGCTCTCCCGATACTGACCCCATGGATACCACTCCAGTTCCCCCTCGTAACTTCGGTCCAAAAGTTTGTCTCTGATTGATTCCATGGCTCTGATCCAATATATTTTTGTAATCAGTGTTTGCAGGCCTGGAATGCGAGGATGTTTCCAGTTGGCTGCTAGTAGTGATCTTGCTGCTGTCAGAATGTGTGTGGCTAGTTTGCCTGATTGTTTAGATTGGACAGCTCTCATTTTCAGTCCCAGCAGAAATGTGTGTGGGGCTGGTTTTATTGTGCACCGAAAGACCTCGGAGAGCAGAATTGCTACATCTGCTACAATTCATGAGCTACTTTGCATGTCCACCGTGTGTGTATAAATGACCCTTGTTCTCCACATCCCAAGTTGACAAATCTGGATCTTTACTTAATCTGCTGATGCGTGTCAGGTTGTAATACCATCTGAAAATAATTTTATATGCACTCTCACTAGAGACTGCACAAATCAAAGTTTTGCTGGCTGTATTCCATATATTTGTCCAGGTCTGTTCTGGGATTGTGATTGCTATTTAGTCATGATTCCCATTTAGTCATGTATGGTTGTTGTATCTGCTGCTAAGTGGTAGTATAGTAGTGAGATGGGTGAGTCTGTTTATAGCAAATGTTTCCAAAATATATAATGGATTGATTTGTCTGTGTTTTAATTTTAGTTTCCACAAAGTGTTTTGTTTGCAGAAATTGGAATAGTGGTGTGTTTGGTATTTCGTATTTGTCTGTGCAATCTTTGAATGAGATTGTGCAAAGTTTTATAGGGTTTATCCAGGTTTTAAACTCAGAGGGAGCAAAGCTGGTAAGAAATCTTTGTAATTTAGAATAGTTACAAACTGGTGTTGGACGAGCTTAGTTTTAGTTTATATACTATTGTGTCCCACAATCCTAGTGTGTGTTTTGAGGTTGGTAAGTAATCTGTTGGAGTGTTTCTAGATGTCTTGGGTATCCAGAATAGGTGGGATGATTGTAGGGGGGCCATAAAGAGGTTCTCTATTACTTTCCGTGGCTCTCCTGTAGGTTTGTTAATCATAGCCTCTAGTCTGCTTGCTAAAAAGTAGTGGTATATGTGAGGGACCCCCAGTCCGCCTGGTGTTTTTGGTTAAGTTGTTATTGCTGATTTAATTTAATTCCCCCCCCCCCCATATGAAGTTCGAAATGGACTTTTGAACGGCAGAGGCTATTTTTTCTGAGAATTGTAGGAATTGTCCTGAATAAATATAATATTTGTGGCAGTAATGTCATCTTGACTGCTACTATCCTCCCAAACCAGGAGAGACGGTATGTGTGCCAGATGGTTAAATCTTTTTTTTAATTCTATCTATTGACTTGGGGTAGTTGGCTGTATATAATGTTTAATAGGAGGGGGTGAGGTTGATTCCCAAGTAAGTTATTGAGTTGCTTTCCCATTTGTAGTCGAAATTTAATGTATTCATTTTAGTTCTGATTTGGTCATTTGTAAGGGGAAAGCATGTGACTTTGTTGTGTTTAATTTATATCCTGCAATGTGCTAGAACCTGTCCAGGGTTCTTAGTAAATTTGGTAGTGTAGTTTGGGAAGATGTCAATGTAAGTATGCAGTATGTAAAATGTCATCTGTGAATAGATTCATGTTCCTTGGCACCCACTTGAAATACTTTTATAACAGGGTTTTGTCTGATTGCATGGGCTAAAGGCTCTAGGGACAAGTCAAATATTAAAGGGGACATGAGACAACCTTGGCAGGTTCCCCCTTCAGTAAGGCCAGAGTGGGTTCCATTATGGACACTTGAGCTGAGGGTGCTGTTTCAGTTCCGTTATAAAAGGTTTAGGTAGATTTAATTTCTCTAGTACTGCAAAAATGTATCTCCAATCCAATCTGTCAAATGCTTTTTGTGCATCCAGGGATAAAAGAAGTGATGTGGAGTGCATCTTTGGTGCTAGACTGATTAAGTTTATTGCTTTGCAGACATTGTCCACTGCATCTGCCTGGCACAAAACCCACTTGGTTGTAGTGAATCAGAGAAGTACCCTGTTTACTGTCACAGTTGTAAAGGTCTTTCCCTGGTTTTAGTATCATTACAATAGATGCTGTTTGCATATGCTGAGTAGGGGGTGAGCCCTCTAAGAACGTTTGGAAGAGATCTCTCAGTTGGGGGGATTAGTTGGTTTGCAAACTTCTTTTAATATTTTGTTGTGTAGCCACCTGCGCCTCGTGCTTTTCCGGACCTCGCCTCTTTAATTATTTGTTCTATTTCTTCTGTTTCTATTGGGGAGGCTAGCATTAGAATTTAGAAGAAAGGAGGTTCCATTTAAATATTCAGAAAGGATATTTTACTGTGAGAGCTGTGAAGTTGTGGGATTCCCTCCCTGAATCAGTCGTGCTGGCTGATACATTATATAGCTTTAAGAAGGGGCTGGATGGATTCTTAGCAAGTGAGGGAATACAGGGGTATGGGAGATAGCTCTCAGTACAAGTGAGGGAATACAGGGGTATGGGAGATAGCTCTCAGTACAAGTGAGGGAATACAGGGGTATGGGAGATAGCTCTCAGTACAAGTGAGGGAATACAGGGTTATGGGAGATAGCTCTCAGTACAAGTGAGGGAATACAGGGGTAGGGGAGATAGCTCTCAGTACAAGTGAGGGAATACAGGGTTATGGGAGATAGCTCTCAGTACAAGTGAGGGAATACAGGGTTATGGGAGATAGCTCTCAGTACAAGTGAGGGAATACAGGGGTAGGGGGGATAGCTCTCAGTACAAGCGAGGGAATACAGGGTTATGGGAGATAGCTCTCAGTACAAGTGAGGGAATACAGGGGTATGGGAGATAGCTCTCAGTACAAGTGAGGGAATACAGGGTTATGGGAGATAACTCTCAGTACAAGTGAGGGAATACAGGGGTATGGGGGATAGCTCTTAGTACAAGTGAGGGAATACAGGGTTATGGGAGATAGCTCTCAGTACAAGTGAGGGAATACAGGGGTATGGGAGATAGCTCTCAGTACAAGTGAGGGAATACAGGGGTATGGGAGATAGCTCTCAGTACAAGTGAGGGAATACAGGGTTATGGGAGATAGCTCTCAGTACAAGTGAGGGAATACAGGGGTAGGGGAGATAGCTCTCAGTACAAGTGAGGGAATACAGGGGTAGGGGAGATAGCTCTCAGTACAAGTGAGGGAATACAGGGGTATGGGAGATAGCTCTTAGTACAAGTGAGGGAATACAGGGGTAGGGGGGATAGCTCTCAGTACAAGTGAGGGAATACAGGGTTATGGGAGATAGCTCTCAGTACAAGTGAGGGAATACAGGGGTAGGGGAGATAGCTCTCAGTACAAGTGAGGGAATACAGGGTTATGGGAGATAACTCTCAGTACAAGTGAGGGAATACAGGGGTATGGGGGATAGCTCTTAGTACAAGTGAGGGAATACAGGGTTATGGGAGATAGCTCTCAGTACAAGTGAGGGAATACAGGGGTAGGGGAGATAGCTCTCAGTATAAGTGAGGGAATACAGGGGTAGGGGAGATAGCTCTCAGTACAAGTGAGGGAATACAGGGGTAGGGGAGATAGCTCTCAGTACAAGTGAGGGAATACAGGGGTATGGGAGATAGCTCTCAGTACAAGTGAGGGAATACAGGGTTATGGGAGATAGCTCTCAGTACAAGTGAGGGAATACAGGGGTAGGGGAGATAGCTCTCAGTACAAGTGAGGGAATACAGGGGTAGGGGAGATAGCTCTCAGTACAAGTGAGGGAATACAGGGGTATGGGAGATAGCTCTTAGTACAAGTGAGGGAATACAGGGGTAGGGGGGATAGCTCTCAGTACAAGTGAGGGAATACAGGGGTATGGGAGATAGCTCTCAGTACAAGTGAGGGAATACAGGGGTAGGGGAGATAGCTCTCAGTACAAGTGAGGGAATACAGGGGTAGGGGAGATAGCTCTCAGTACAAGTGAGGGAATACAGGGGTAGGGGAGATAGCTCTCAGTACAAGTGAGGGGATACAGGGTTATGGGAGATAGCTCTCAGTACAAGTGAGGGAATACAGGGGTAGGGGGGATAGCTCTCAGTACAAGTGAGGGAATACAGGGGTATGGGAGATAGCTCTCAGTACAAGTGAGGGAATACAGGGGTAGGGGAGATAGCTCTCAGTACAAGTGAGGGAATACAGGGGTAGGGGGGATAGCTCTCAGTACAAGTGAGGGAATACAGGGGTATGGGAGATAGCTCTCAGTACAAGTGAGGGAATACAGGGGTATGGGAGATAGCTCTCAGTACAAGTGAGGGAATACAGGGTTATGGGAGATAGCTCTCAGTACAAGTGAGGGAATACAGGGTTATGGGAGATAGCTCTCAGTACAAGTGCGGGAATACAGGGGTAGGGGAGATAGCTCTTAGTACAAGTGAGGGAATACAGGGTTATGGGAGATAGCTCTTAGTACAAGTGAGAGAATACAGGGGTATGGGAGATAGCTCTTAGTACAAGTGAGGGAATACAGGGGTAGGGGAGATAGCTCTCAGTACAAGTGAGGGAATACAGGGTTATGGGAGATAGCTCTCAGTACAAGTGAGGGAATACAGGGGTATGGGAGATAGCTCTCAGTACAAGTGAGGGAATACAGGGGTATGGGAGATAGCTCTCAGTACAAGTGAGGGAATACAGGGTTATGGGAGATAGCTCTCAGTACAAGTGAGGGAATACAGGGGTAGGGGAGATAGCTCTCAGTACAAGTGAGGGAATACAGGGGTAGGGGAGATAGCTCTCAGTACAAGTGAGGGAATACAGGGGTATGGGAGATAGCTCTTAGTACAAGTGAGGGAATACAGGGGTAGGGGGGATAGCTCTCAGTACAAGTGAGGGAATACAGGGGTATGGGAGATAGCTCTCAGTACAAGTGAGGGAATACAGGGGTAGGGGAGATAGCTCTCAGTACAAGTGAGGGGATACAGGGTTATGGGAGATAGCTCTCAGTACAAGTGAGGGAATACAGGGGTAGGGGGGATAGCTCTCAGTACAAGTGAGGGAATACAGGGGTAGGGGGGATAGCTCTCAGTACAAGTGAGGGAATACAGGGGTATGGGAGATAGCTCTCAGTACAAGTGAGGGAATACAGGGGTATGGGAGATAGCTCTCAGTACAAGTGAGGGAATACAGGGTTATGGGAGATAGCTCTCAGTACAAGTGAGGGAATACAGGGGTATGGGAGATAGCTCTCAGTACAAGTGAGGGAATACAGGGTTATGGGAGATAGCTCTCAGTACAAGTGAGGGAATACAGGGTTATGGGAGATAGCTCTCAGTACAAGTGAGGGAATACAGGGGTATGGGAGATAGCTCTTAGTACAAGTGAGGGAATACAGGGGTAGGGGAGATAGCTCTCAGTACAAGTGAGGGAATACAGGGGTAGGGGAGATAGCTCTTAGTACAAGTGAGGGAATACAGGGTTATGGGAGATAGCTCTCAGTACAAGTGAGGGAATACAGGGGTAGGGGGGATAGCTCTCAGTACAAGTGAGGGAATACAGGGGTATGGGGGATAGCTCTCAGTACAAGTGAGGGAATACAGGGGTAGGGGAGATAGCTCTCAGTACAAGTGAGGGAATACAGGGGTAGGGGAGATAGCTCTCAGTACAAGTGAGGGAATACAGGGTTATGGGAGATAGCTCTTAGTACAAGTGAGGGAATACAGGGTTATGGGAGATAGCTCTCAGTACAAGTGAGGGAATACAGGGGTAGGGGAGATAGCTCTTAGTACAAGTGAGGGAATACAGGGTTATGGGAGATAGCTCTCAGTACAAGTGAGGGAATACAGGGGTAGGGGAGATAGCTCTTAGTACAAGTGAGGGAATACAGGGTTATGGGAGATAGCTCTCAGTACAAGTGAGGGAATACAGGGGTAGGGGAGATAGCTCTCAGTACAAGTGAGGGAATACAGGGTTATGGGAGATAGCTCTCAGTACAAGTGAGGGAATACAGGGGTAGGGGAGATAGCTCTTAGTACAAGTGAGGGAATACAGGGGTAGGGGAGATAGCTCTCAGTACAAGTGAGGGAATACAGGGGTAGGGGAGATAGCTCTTAGTACAAGTGAGGGAATACAGGGGTATGGGAGATAGCTCTCAGTACAAGTGAGGGAATACAGGGGTAGGGGAGATAGCTCTTAGTACAAGTGAGGGAATACAGGGTTATGGGAGATAGCTCTCAGTACAAGTGAGGGAATACAGGGGTAGGGGAGATAGCTCTTAGTACAAGTGAGGGAATACAGGGTTATGGGAGATAGCTCTCAGTACAAGTGAGGGAATACAGGGGTAGGGGAGATAGCTCTCAGTACAAGTGAGGGAATACAGGGTTATGGGAGATAGCTCTCAGTACAAGTGAGGGAATACAGGGGTAGGGGAGATAGCTCTCAGTACAAGTGAGGGAATACAGGGGTAGGGGAGATAGCTCTCAGTACAAGTGAGGGAATACAGGGGTATGGGAGATAGCTCTTAGTACAAGTGAGGGAATACAGGGGTAGGGGGGATAGCTCTTAGTACAAGTGAGGGAATACAGGGTTATGGGAGATAGCTCTTAGTACAAGTGAGGGAATACAGGGTTATGGGAGATAGCTCTCAGTACAAGTGAGGGAATACAGGGGTATGGGAGATAGCTTTCAGTACAAGTGAGGGAATACAGGGGTAGGGGAGATAGCTCTCAGTACAAGTGAGGGAATACAGGGGTAGGGGAGATAGCTCTCAGTACAAGTGAGGGAATACAGGGGTATGGGGGATAGCTCTCAGTACAAGTGAGGGAATACAGGGGTAGGGGAGATAGCTCTCAGTACAAGTGAGGGAATACAGGGTTATGGGAGATAGCTCTTAGTACAAGTTGATCCAGGGACTGGTCCGATTGCCATCTTGGAGTCAGGAAGGAATTTTTTCCCCTCTGCGGCAAATTAAAGAGGCTTCAGATGGGGTTTTTTGCCTTCCTCTGGATCAGCTAGCAGTTAGGCAGGTTATATATAGGCATTATGGTTGAACATGATGGACGTACATCTTTTTTCTACCAACTTACTATGTTACTATGAGATATGTCTATATTGTTATTCCACATTGTATTAAAGTCACCTCCTATGACAGCTCTGCCCTCAGGGGTCTCCGAGAGCTTTTTGAAAAAGTTTTGGAAAAACGTTCTTTTAGAGGTATTAGGAGCATACACTGATACCAATGTTGTCAGTTGATTTTGTAGAAGGACTGTTATGATTATGTAGTGATCTTCTTGGTCTACATATTTCTGGTGTAATTGGAATTTTACATTTTTCACTATAAGTATGGCCACTCCTTTAGATTTTGTGGGTGAGTTTGCCAAGTACAGTATGTCTGAAGGAAGTGTTTGGAGATTTATTTGGGGAATGGTTTTTTTTTTTCTGAAAAGGTCATTGTTCGGTTTTGTGGTGCATTTAAGCCTTTAACATTATGTGTACATACCTTTGGGTTGAATCGAGGGGGGCTGGAGGGGTCCACGGGTCCATCTTGCGTATATTTGTTGGATCTCTGGGGAGATTTGGAGATCTCCGTTGCTTCAGTGGGTCGGGTCGCGATTCTTTCAGGCTCGAGTCCCTGCCTCAAAGGCCGGGGTACACCGATGGCCCTTTGCATTACACATGAAAACATTATGTAAACTGTGATTAATTCCAGCTACCACTTCCCAAATTCCTTCCAAACATGATATCAAATTTTCTTAACCTTTTAATCAAGGAACTCAATAGCGCCATCCCCCTTCCCATGCTGCACCTTCCCCCTCCCCAGGATCACACGCAAGAGCATCCTTTTATGTCATACACAGAGCACTAGGGACAGGAAGTGCAAGAATCTCCAGTGCACCTAGACCCCAGTGCTCTGGATGTGAACAAAGTTAAGGTTCGGTTGGGCAGTGCTGTCCCTAAATTTGTTCTGACATAGGCCCAGGCATTTGTGGCCTTGCCAGAAATCCAGGCCTGGAAACCAAATAAAACTGAAGAATAACGGTTTATGTACCTCTCACTTTCACTGTATTCAGGAGGGGCCATGATGACTCACCATTAACTGCACAAGAGTCATTTTTTGGTTCCTGACCCATATCATAGGATAAGAATCCTTGTGTTATATCCTTGTTTTATGTACCCATGATCTATAGTATAAAATGTTAAAAGTCACTTCACAGTTCCGTGGTAGTCACAGGGCTTCTCGGTGGCCTCTAATATACTCACATTGCACCATAAGGTTCTACATAATCACTTATCTAATACATCTCCAGGGAAACCGTAAAAGACCAGTCTGCAAACTTTCAGCCACTTCATTTCTTTAAAAAGGCAATTTCCATTAATAGCCGTTATATTGCTGTATTAACATTTCAGTGCATATTTAACATGTCAGCCAAGGGACTGAAGGAAAGTTACAGAGACTGACAGGTCAATCAATCATAATTAATGAGAGAATGGATGTCACTGGCACTTTTCTAAAGGGAAAGATAGGGGCTTTTCATCCTGGGTATAATGCATAAGGTCAATGATCCAGCTAAGGCCTGTGTGGCACTGTCCACCACTTCATGCTTGGTTTTCATCAGGCCAAACTATAATGTTCTACCTAAGGGTACATAGCACCAACCCTAAAGGAAGCAACCACATGGCCATCAGCCTGTAAGGCAGACTCCTAACTAATACTACTGCCACAGTGAAAGTGAAAATATCTGCTTAGTTCTCTATCACCAACAAAGAATATCAACACAAACCCAGTGTTCAGCATGACATAGCTTGACCCTGCCACTGAGAATCTCAGCAAATATATTTCTGCATTGCCTCTGGTTAACATATCTGGAGCCGATATATGAATGAAACATTTTGAAGACCCACACTAGTGTCAAATAAAGCACCTTTGGTAAGGGGTGATTCCTAGTAAACCTATCCAAGGCCAGAAAATAAATAACAGAGAACGGAGTTCACTGTTCCTCATCCAAAGAAAGATTTCCGACCAAGTGGTGAATAGTTAGAGCCTGGTATTACAGTGCTGATATTCTACACTGCTTTAGCTGAACAAGTAGAGTCTTTTGTCACCGTGATAGAGCATTACCTTGCATGCAAGATGCTCCTCTTATTGGTTAAACCCTTGGTTCCACTTTGCCACAAGGCAAGGTTGACATTAGACAGACAGAACACCTAATATAAAAAAAATATACAACCACCCACAGACAGCCAAACATCTTGTTTTTAATAAAAGTTTCAATTCTACCGGCATAAAGATCAGCAGTGCAATACTTTCTGCCCCAGACACACAGATTTGGAGCAGAACAAGATACAGTGAGATGGCAGTGCAGCCACAACGTAAACTACTTCCCGATTCGGGAATCAGAAAATTGTTCTTCTCCTTGATAATGACTTAGGCACTGTTACACAGAAAACTAATATAATCAGGGAACCATTACAACAGGTTCCATTCCTACACCATAATATTTATTCCATATCAGCTGAAAACCATGTTGGGATCAGAGGATTCCAAAGAAAAGAATATCAGGCTACAGCTATGGCTGAAGTACAGGTGGGTCAGGTAGCAAGAGCACGGTCACAAACACATTTTTGCGATCCCCAAGGAGCCACTAAATCTGTGTTCTCAGTTGTTAAAACCTTTTAAACTGTTAACATTAAAAAATCTTACCCTATTAACCTTGTCATCCGAAGCAGTTAACCAAGGAGGAATGTCTCACACTTTATGTTCTGCTATGAGTGAGACCGATCTCCAATTATAAGAAGCTTCTCGTTACAGCTAAACATTGTGCAACTGGTTTCTGTTTTAATCGACCCACTCACTGAGGTGGCCAACCTAGCTTAAAACCTATACATGTTGGGGCTAAAGCAAAGGGTCAGTGGAGCTTGATATGGTAGAACTTGGGAAAGCATGAGGGCTGAGGGCCTTCAAGTGAACTTCTTAAGTTGAGGATAAGCAATCTGCGTTCCTCTATCAATTGAGATACTGGAAGTTATAGTATATGGGCCATTATAGAATAGAATAGCCATTAGAATCAGTTTAGGAAGCCCCTGATAAACATACTGCCAATAGCAGTTATGTCAAAATGTTTGGTAAGAGAACACTGAGGCTGGAAGCACACAGCAAAGTCTATACTAACATTCAGTGATTTAGAAAGTCCATAAATGCCCTGCCCTGCAACTCACAGCAACCAATCAGCAGTTTTTTCACAGGTGGTCGCTATGTGTTACCGAACTAAGGCAGAAGTTGTGTCACTAAATTCATATGTAGAGGTTCATGGGAACAATAACACCAATATTAAACTAGACTCATATTTAGGTTAGGTGAAAGCATAACAGAAACGGGCAATTGAAAATAGCCATTAACCACATCATAAATAATCTATGCAAAGGCAGGTACTTAAATAAATGGCCAGAAGTAATTATCTCTCTGTCCATTCCTTTCTATTAATAATGCTGGTTTATTATAAAAGTGCCAGCACAAACAGTAGAGTTGCCCATTCAGGGATCAATAGGATCTAACATATGGATACAGACCTATGCAAAAAGTTTACAGTCTGAATAATTCATGGCTAAGGACACAATGAAAGGATTACTACATAGGCTTTGTGATTGTAAGTAATATATTAATGCAGGAAGGGCTAATCCAATTAACTGTTGGCTAGTGTTTTGCACAGGATGCTGCAGTTTCACCTCTCACAATATAAATATAAAAAACAAAATTGCACTATATTCAATAAAAAGTAGGGTTGCATTGAACCCATCACTTTTGGATTCGGCCAAATACCAAATCCTCCATTCGAAGCTTATATCTCCAGTTCTGAGCGTCAAAGCAAGCTTAATCAGGGTTTTTCTCATTCTCACAGCTTAGCATGCAGGTTAGCTTTGGTGGGGGGGCACTTATTTACCGTCTGCTAAATCTCCTATATCTAACCTAGTATTGAGCTAAGGGGGACCATAACCTAAGGTTAAAAGGGGGGTTTAACATACGTCCTATAGTCTAGAGTCTGGAGGCAAAAGACCCAATTCCTCTCAGTTCTACCCTAAAATTGTCCCTGTTTGGATCTTCAATCATATCACCATTATATTACAACACGTGCAGAAAGGTACTGCCCACTCTACGATGACCTGCCAGCAGCAGTGACTGCCAGTTACCATCTCCACTAAGGGGTCTTAATGTAGCCAAAGCATTAAATAAATAGGGCTGTCCAGTGTTTTGTACATGATTTCCACCATGATGTGCTAATAAAAGGGAACCAAAACTCCAAATTGGGTTTGCTGATATGAATCTCTTTTATTATACAATGCAGCCTGAGTGCAATACAGCCATCAGTACAGCTTTACTCATCTTCTGGGTTCCAGAAGTATAGTTCTGCATCTATCACTGGCATTTCAGGAACTAAACCATTGTTTGTCTATGAAGATTCTCATTCATCCAGGTCATGATATACAGTATCTAGTAGAATTAAGTCTAAAACAACTGGACTTTTCTGAGTTTTTCTTGAAAACGTTTCACCACTCATCCGAGTGGCTTCTTCAGTTCAAATGACTGGTAGGGAATTCCCCGGTATTTAAACTCTTGATGGTAGTAGAGTCACAGACATCCAATCACAATGGTTCCATTGAACTTGTTCAGTTAGGTGTTAGCTGAAACTGACAGGTGTAAGAAGGTATGATCCAATCACAATGGTACCAAGATTCTCATTGTGATTGGATCATACCTTCTTACACCTGTCAGTTTCAGCTAACACCTAACTGAACAAGTTCAATGGAACCATTGTGATTGGATGTCTGTGACTCTACTACCATCAAGAGTTTAAATACCGGGGAATTCCCTACCAGTCATTTGAACTGAAGAAGCCACTCGGATGAGTGGTGAAACGTTTTCAAGAAAAACTCAGAAAAGTCCAGTTGTTTTAGACTTAATTCTACTAGATACTGTATATCATGACCTGGATGAATGAGAATCTTCATAGACATATTGCTACTCAATTTGGGGAGAATACCCTAAAATTGGTACGGGAATATGAGAGGACGGCCAGAAAACTTGCGGATTACAGAAACCATCTTCGTTTTAACCTACGATGCCGATATCAGGGAATCACACCATGCAGCCTACGTCTGGGTTCTTCGGTTAAAGGTCACAGGGCCAAGGTGATCCTTCAGAAAGCCCAGAAACAACTGTTAAATGAACGGGTGAGGCAGACTAACTTCTCAATTGAGGTCCTGGTTCATAAATTTGATAATGCAAAACAGAGACTGACAGCAAAACTACCGGTGCTGACGTTGCAAAGAGTGGTTGAATTCACAGAGCGGGCGCAACTTGCACAACATGCCAAGGGCAAGGAGAGGCAAATAAACAAATTCACCAGTTTATTATCACGTACCAACAACACCCAGCGAACAGACAAATCAACAGGGAGGAAGGAAGATGAAAACAAGACATGCCAGAACATCAAGGATCTGTGGGTAAAGAATTTATCAGACAGGGAACTCACAGAACCAGAGAAGGATGTCTTAGCCAAGGGACTGAACTTTGCAGTGGCCCCACGGTATGTACCAGTGGTAGACTTCATCACAGCCACAGAATCATCCATCCACAACAATAAGATACCAGTGGATGAGGCTGAAAACATCCGGTTAAAAGTATCAGCAGCCCTAGCTAATGCTAAAGCTCCCCCTTCCAATCTAAGTCTGCAAGAGAGGAGGGCTCTGACATCACTTGCCAAGGACTCAAGTGTCACCATCCTGCCAGCAGATAAAGGAAGGTGTACAGTGGTACTGAATACATCAGACTACCATGCCAAAGTGTCCACACTGCTCAACGATTCAGACACATATGAGCAACTCAAGAGAGATCCAACAAGCAACTACAAGAAGAAGGTTATAGACTGCTTGCAGCACCTTGAGAAGGAAAAGGTCATCAGTCCAGCTTTGTACCGTCGCCTTTACCCAGGCGAAGCCACTCCATGCCTATATGGACTCCCAAAAATACACAAAGAAGGAGCCCCTTTGAGGCCAATTGTCAGCAGCATTAACTGTGTGACTTATAACATTGCTAAATACGTGGCCAACATCTTAGCCCCCTTAGTTGGAAACACAGTACACCACATTCAGAACTCCATGGACTTTGTCAAAAAAGTGAAGGAGTTAAAGCTGGAGATCGATGATACAATGGTGTCCTATGACGTAACATCTCTGTTCACATGCATACCCACTGCCGAGGCAATTGATACAGTGAGGAAACGGCTGAAACAAGACACCACCCTCAGCAGCAGAACAAAGCTGACCCCAGAACAAGTTTGTTCCTTACTGGACCTATGTCTCAATACCACGTACTTCAAGCACAAGGAAGTTTTCTATAGACAAAAACATGGCTGTGCCATGGGTTCGCCTGTGTCTCCAATTGTAGCGAACCTTTACATGGAAGAAGTGGAAAAGAAAGCCCTGGACACCTTCAAGGGAACAACACCAAGTCATTGGTTCAGATATGTGGATGACACCTGGGTCAAAATTAAAGCACGCGAGGTTCCAGCCTTCACCAAACACATAAACTCGGTGGACAAAAGCATCACATTCACAAGGGAAGATGTGAAAGACAGCAAACTGGCTTTTTTGGACTGTGCTATAGTTATCAAAGAGGGGAGGGACCTGGATATTGAAGTATACAGGAAACCCACCCACACAGACCAGTACTTGCTGTTTGATTCCCACCACCCTTTGGAACATAAACTGGGTGTAATTAGGACTCTACATCATCGGGCTGAAACTGTGGCATCCAATGCAGAGGCCAAGGAGAAAGAATATAAACATCTAAAAGGAGCTCTGAAAACTTGTGGGTACCCAGACTGGGCCTTCATCAAAACCAAATTAAAGACCAACAGAAAGACCAGACCTACAAACAGAAGGGAGGAACACAGCAGGCGAAACAACATAGTAATTCCATATGTTGCTGGAACATCAGAAAAACTTAGGAGAATTTTCAACAAACATCGCATTCCTGTGTTTTTCAAACCCAGCAACACCCTGAGACAGAAGCTGGTGCACCCGAAAGACCCAACACCCAAGCACATGAAGAGTAATGTGGTCTATGCTGTCCAGTGTAGTGAAGAGTGCTCTGACTTATACATTGGGGAGACAAAACAACCTCTCTGTAAGAGAATGGCCCAACATAGGCGGGCAAACTCCTCAGGACAAGACTCAGCAGTCTATCTACACCTCAAAGAAAAAGGTCACTCTTTTGAGGACAGTAACGTGCATATTTTGGACCGAGAGGACAGATGGTTTGAAAGAGGTGTGAAAGAGGCCATTTATGCCAACCTGGAAAAACCATCCCTGAACAGAGGAGGGGGCCTGAGACACCGCTTGTCACCAACATACAATGGCGCGTTGACATCCTTACCCCGGCAGTTTCACAACAGTTCACACTTCCAGTCATGTACTTTGAAGGATTAACACCTTCATCAATGAGAATCTTGGTACCATTGTGATTGGATCATACCTTCTTACACCTGTCAGTTTCAGCTAACACCTAACTGAACAAGTTCAATGGAACCATTGTGATTGGATGTCTGTGACTCTACTACCATCAAGAGTTTAAATACCGGGGAATTCCCTACCAGTCATTTGAACTGAAGAAGCCACTCGGATGAGTGGTGAAACGTTTTCAAGAAAAACTCAGAAAAGTCCAGTTGTTTTAGACTTAATTCTACTAGATACTGTAAACCATTGTTTGGCATTCTGGCCAAGGCTGTAGTGTACTCTGCATATACCAGGCCCTGGACACAGTAGGTGGAACACACTGGAACCCTGAAATGATGCTCATTTGGCATCACACAAACAGCTGCAGATGTCCCATACCATAATATGGATTTATACAAAGCTTAAGTTGTCCTTTAATGTCACAACTGAACTTGTCCCCATGTGAAGTTCTCTTCTGGATGTTGCTGGTTGCCAGTTACACTTACACTGACTGCTAGCATGCAGAATGTAGCAATGTTTAGGGGCAGAACCATTAGGGTCCCTTAAAAATTTGGGGCCCACTGTTTCTGAGCTGTGGAAAATTCTGCCCTTTGCAACACACCAATACCCTACTCACTATAACAAGGAATTCAATTCTAGAACTATACAGGAACAACAAATATAATGTGTGGACAGAGGCACATCACTCTATTATACCCTGTGGCATTGCCTGTAGAGCAGAGCAATAATAAAGTTCTGCTCCTCAAACAATGTAGTAGGTTCACCACTTCTACACAAAGTTACCATATAATTATCAAGAATCCACTGGAGAGCCAGTGTAATGGAGTTTTACCTTTTATTTGAAATGCATAGCAGTACATGTATCGGACCTTTAGGGGCCTTCCGCTGGTGCATTTACAGAACTGTGTGCATGAGATTTCTTAAATCCCCACATCAACCCCCCCCCCCCACACTGCATCATGTGACCAACCTCACCACCTCATACTAGTGGGCAGGTGCGTAACTTCAGGTTTTAGGTTGGTACTCCCCAATATGGGTCTACCCCATAATAACCACCAGCATCAGATTAATGCATACGCAATCATTAACAAATCATTAATTAAATCATAACAAAATCATCATAGGATCCTACCATATTACTTGTGATAAAGTCCATTAGCTATAAAGTCAATAATGTATCAAGGTAGGCTCATAGATTAATTATCAATCTGTAAAATAATATAATTATGTGAAACGCATTGACATAAGTTAATAATTATACAAAACATTTTAAGCTCCACGCTTCATTCATACCCATTGGTTCAATACTGTTGAGTACTTCAATCCAGTTTGCTTCATTTCTAAGTAATAACTGTATTTCCCTCCAGGGGATGGTGTTTGAACCTGTTGTAAGACCCTCCAACCTAGGCTGCCAGCGTTATGGTTTTGCAATAAAGAAATCTCTCCAAACTGGTGTCTGAGTTTTTTTATTCTCAGGGTGATACGCAGTAATAGATCTTTTGTGTTTCCCAATTCTCACCCTTACTGGGCGGACTGTTTGTCCAACATTTCATTTCCCACAGATGCATTTTAACGGATAGACCACCGATTCAAGTGTACAAGTGTGGTACTGTTTTATGGGAATTTGGCTTCATGGGCATGTGTAATGTAACAACCCTTAATGATACAGTTACTACAGTGGGTAATTAGTGATATTTT